>NC_061510.1:258971098-259080957 GCF_022539505.1 Lolium rigidum
ATCCAATTTGCATCACTATAACCCTCAAGTACCCTTGGATACCCAGTATAGTGAATGCCATAACTCGCAGTGCCTTTCAAATAGCGCAAAACTCTCTCAAGAGCATGCCAATGAACATCTCCAGGTCTAAACACAAAACGGCTAAGTTTAGTCACATCAAAGGAGATGTCAAGCCTCGTGGCGCTGGCTAGATACATAAGCGAGCCAATGATCTGCGAATATCGCAATTGATCTCTAGCAATTCTTTTATTCTTACGAATTATCACACTAGGATCATAAGGCGTTGGAGAAGAGTTGCAGTCGCTATACCCGAAGCGACTCAGGATATTTTCTATTAGTGGTGTATAGTCCCCTGTACTGTATATTCCCATAGTGTGAGGGGTTTCCCTGCATATTGTACCCTTGTACATGTACTGGCCTTTGGCCCACTGTGAATACTAGTTGCTCATTCACAACATGGTATCAGAGCTCTAAGTTTAGCTCTTTGCACGCTGCAACTCCATGCTCGATCCGCGCTGCCGCCGATGATCCTTCCGGCCGCTGCTGCTCCACCCTTCTCCTTCTCTCCCGTGCTTGTCGGGGTCAAGCTGTTTTAGACTTCTTTTTCGTCGTTTTGGAGCTCGATTTGGAGCTCTCGCGAGCCCGTTCTGGTCATCTCCATCTCCACCCACGACCGGCACCCCCGCAGGCTCGATCCGGCCCCTGCCGGCCATCCCTCGGCCGCATCCCAGCCGGCTCGCCTCTGAGGCGCCCCTACCGGCCGCTCCCCAGCCGCAACCCTGCCGGCCCGTCCCGGCCGTGCTCCGGCCGCGCCCCTGCCGGACGTCCCCCGGGCGCGTCCCTGCCGGCCGCCCCCCGGCCGCGCCCCTGCCGGGCGCGCCTTGGACGGCCCGCCTTGGCCGCCGTCCCAGCTGTGCCCGCCCTGCCAGCGTCCTCTGCCCACGGGCAGCCCTCTCGCGTGCCTCCACGCAAACCTAGATCGGGCTAGATCCAGATCTGAGTAAAAAAATGATGGCGTCCTCTGGTATGTGAGTATCCCTCATTGTCTTGTGATCTTCGGTGGTACCAACTATGGAGAGTTTGCTGCCTTTATGCGCATTCACATGCGTGGTCTTCGGCTGTGGGGTGTTCTCACCGGCGAGTTCTCTTGTCCACCGCACCCCACTGCTCATGTGCCTCCTACCCCGCCGTTCGTGCTACAGGCCCTTCCTGAGGATGCTTCTCAGTCTGATCGAGATTTAGCCAAGTCTGCAGAGACTGCTGCTGATGAGGCATATGAGGAGCAGGTACTTGCTTATTCAGAGGCTCTTGGCTCTTACCATGACAGTTTGGCTACCTTTACTCAGTGGTGTGATGAGGATGCCAGGGCTGCTGCCGTTCTTTCTCAGAGTGTTCAGCCACAGTTTGCTTCTGAGTTTATGGGCCTCGCTACTGTTGCTAAGATGTGGTCTCACCTTCGTCAGTGCTATCAGCCTTCTGGGGATTCTCTGTACTTGTCTGTGTTGTGTCAGGAGCATGATCTTCAGCAGGGTGACTCAACTGTTGATGAGTTCTACACCCAGAGTGCGGTGATCTGGCGCCAGCTTGACTCACTTCGCAGTGCTGTTTGTGGTACTTGCCAGTGTTGCCGGACAGTACGTTCAGATATGGACTTTCAGAGGATCCATGAGTTCCTATCTCGACTTCGTCCAGAGTTTGAGCCCCGTCGTGCTCAGTTGTTTGCCCGAGGCCATGTTCCTATCTCAGAGGTTTTGACTGAGCTTCGTGTTGAGGAGACTCGTATGCGTGGTGCTGGACTGCTTGGGACACCTTCTGTTCTTGCTGCTCGAGTTCCCACTGCACCTGCACCGCCGCTTCTACCCACACCAGCGCCTGCTGCTTCTGGAGGAGCCCGCCCGTATCGTGGCGGGGGTCGCCCTCGCCTTCCTCGGTTCTGAACTCACTGTCGGAGGTCTGGTCACCTTGAGTCTGACTGCTATCAGAAGCAGCGGGGTGTGCCTCCTCGTGCTCCACCTTCAGCACCTGTCACCGCCGGTTTCACTGAGCAGGATATAGCGAGACTTCAGCGCCTCCTTGCCTCCTCCGGCTCTGCTTTGACGGGTATTCCTCTTGAGCGTCTTACTGGTCACACTCCTGATTACTCGACTCTTCGTCTTTTTGGTTGCGTTTGCTATGTTCTTCTTGCTCCCCGCGAACGCACCAAGCTGACGGCTCAATCTGTTGAGTGTGTCTTCCTTGGCTACAGCCCTGAGCACAAGGGATATAAGTGTTGGGATCCTATTGGTCGTCGGATGCGCATATCTCGGGACGTCACGTTTGATGAGTCCCGTCCATTCTACCCGCATCCCTCCTCTTCCTTCTCGGTGGATGATATCTCTTTTCTCATGTTCCCTGCCTCACATCCTCCTGTGCCTCAGGTCCCTGCTCCGCCGAGTCTCTCACTCCCTTCTCGTCCTCCACCCTCTCCTCCCTCACCACCTTCCCCACCCTCCACATCTTCCTCTCCCATGTCGCCTTCCTCGCCTACGGTGGTTCCTCCCTACCCTTTTCACTACTCCCGTTGTCCACGTGAGGATGATGCTGCTTCCTCTGACACACCCTCCAACTCTGGTGCGCTGCCCTCTCCGTCTGAGCCGCCTCATCATCTTCGTGCTCGCCCTCGTCCTCCTCCTGATCGCTATTCTCCCACTCACTACGGCCTCTCTGCTATCCTTGAGCCGACCTCTTATCGGGATGTTGTTACTCATCCTGAATGGCAGCTAGCGATGGCCGAGGAGATTGCTGCTCTCGAGCGTACGTGCACCTGGGATATTGTCACCCCTCCTTCCTCTGTTCGTCCCATCACATGCAAGTGGGTCAATAAGGTCAAGACTCGCTCTGATGGTTCCCTTCAGCGCTACAAGGCTCGTCTTGTGGCTCGCGGCTTTCAGCAGGAGCATGGCCGTGACTATGATGAGACCTTTGCTCCAGTGGCTCACATGACCACTGTTCGTACTCTCCTTGTTGTTGCTTCTGTTCGTCGCTGGTCTGTCTCTCAACTTGATGTGCAGAATGCTTTTCTTAACGGTGAGCTGTACGAGGAGGTGTACATGCAGCCACCTCCTGGCTATTCTACTCCGATGGCATGGTCTGTCGTCTCCGACGCTCTCTTTATGGCCTTAAGCAAGCCCCTCGCGCCTGGTTTCAGCGTTTCGCCTCTGTGGTGACCTCTGCTGGTTTTGTCCCTAGCGCACATGGCCCTGCGCTCTTTGTCCACACATCTTCTCGTGGTCGGACTCTTCTTCTTCTTTATGTTGATGACATGATCATCACAGGTGACGACCCTGAGTATATTGCCTTTGTCAAGGCCCGTCTTCGTGATCAGTTTCTCATGACTGATCTTGGTCCTCCCCGCTACTTTCTTGGGCTTGAGGTTTCCTCTACCTCCGATGGCTTCTATATCTCCCAGGAGAAGTATATTCAGGACCTTCTCACTCGTGCTGCTCTTGGTGATGAGCGCACTGTCAAGACTCCTATGGAGCTCAATGTCCATCTCCGCTCCACTGATGGTGATCCTCTTCCGGACCGAACTCGCTATCGTCACCTGGTTGGGAGCCTGGTATATCTTGCTGTCACCCGTCCTGACATCTCCTATCCGGTCCACATTCTGAGTCAGTTCATGGCTGCTCCCACTAGTGTCCACTATAGCCATCTTCTTCGTGTCCTCCGCTATATTCGTGGCACTATCTCTCGTCGCCTTTTCTTTCCTCGCTCCAGCTCCTTACAGCTCCAGACCTACTCATATGCTACTTGGGCTAACGATCCGGAGGATCGCAAGTCTCTTTCTGCCTACTGTGTCTTTCTTGGTGGCTCCCTCATTGCTTGGAAGACCAAGAAGCAGGTTGTAGTCTCTCGTTCGAGTGTCGAGGCTGAGTTGCGAGCGATGGCTCTCTTGACGGCTGAGGTGACTTGGTTACGCTGGTTACTTGCGGACTTTGGTGTTTCTGCTGATGCCCCGACTCCTCTCTTATCGGATAGTACTGGTGCCATCAGCATTGCACGTGACCCGGTGAAGCACGAGCTCACCAAACACATAGGTGTTGATGCCTTCTATGTGCGTCATGATGTGTAGGAATAGGTTATGGCCCTTCATTATGTGTCTTCCGAGCTACAGCTTGCTGACTTCTTCACGAAGGTCCAGACCAGAGCACAGCATGGGTTCTTTCTCTCCAAACTCAGTGTTGTTGATCCACCATGAGTTTGAGGGGGGATGTTAGTGGTGTATAGTCTCCTGTACTGTATATTCCCATAGTGTGAGGGGTTTCCCTGCATATTGTACCCTTGTACATGTACTAGCCTTTGGCCCACTATGAATACTAGTTGCTCATTCACAACATTTTCCACATAGTGGGACTGAAGCAATGCAATCCCACCATCGTCATCCTTCAGCAGCTTGATGTTTAAGATCACATCAGCTACTCCCAAGTCCTTCATCTCAAAACAACGAGATAGGAACTCCTTGACCTCCTTAATCACAGTAAGACTGGTCCTGAATATCAATATGTCATCGACATAGAGACAAAGAATAACTCCCTCGCCCCCACCATGGCAATAGTATACACACTTGTCAGCTTCGTTTACAACAAAGCCTTCAACGGTTAAAGTTCTTTCAAACTTCTCATGCCACTTCTTAGGTGCTTGCTTAAGCCCATACAAAGACTTCAGTAATTTACACACCTTTCCTTCTTGACCATCTACTACAAATCCATCAGGCTGCTCCATATAAATTTCCTCTTCAAGCTCTCCATTTAGGAAAGCAGTCTTAACACCCATTTGATGAACGAGAAGACCATGTGAGTCAGCCAAGGATAGTAGAACTCGAATGGTGGTCAGTCTGGCAACATGTGTGTATGTATCAAAGAAATCTTCACTTCTTTCTGGTAACCCTTGGCCACAAGACGTGCCTTGTACTTTTCAATAGTACCATCAGGCCTAAGCTTTTTCTTGAACACCCATTTACATCCTACAGGTTTGCACCCATAAGGACGATCAGTAATTTCCCAAGTTCCCTTGGCTAAGATGGAATCCATCTCGCTACGGATAGCTTCCTTCCAGTAGTCAGCATCCAAAGATGCATAGGCTTCTAAAATAGAAGTGGGAGTGTCATCCACGAGGTACACAATGAAATCATGTCCAAAGGACTTTGCAGTCCTCTGTCTCTTGCTCCTTTTGGGAGCTTCATTGTCATCCTCCACGGGATTATCAAAGTGTTCTATAGCCATGGTAGGTTCAGGAAATAATTTTTGAGTAGATGAACTGGGCATCTCCTGAATTGATGAGCTAGACGTTTCTTTCATAGGAAAGATATCCTCAAAGAAAGTCACATCACTCGACTCCATAATTGTACCAACATGCATGTCGGATACCTCAGATTTTACTATCAAAAATCTGTAGCCAATGCTATGAAATGCATATCCCAGAAGAACACAATCCACGGTTTTTGGTCCATGCTTGCGCTTCTTGGGTATCAACACATTTACTTTCGCCATACAGCCCTAAGTTCGTAGGTAAGAGAGTTTCAGCCTTTTCCTTTCCCATTCCTCAAACGGGGTAATGGTTTTGTTCTTTGTGGGGACACGGTTTAGGACTGACATGCAGTCAATATCGCCTCCCCCCACCATGCCTTGGAGAGACCCGATGTATCTAACATGGCGTTAACCAAATTAGTTAGAGTACGGTTCTTTCATTCGGCCACCCCATTTGACTGTGGTGAGTAGGGAGGCGTCCTCTCATGGATAATACCATGTTCCGCACAAAAAGAATCAAACTCGTTGGAAAAATACTCTCCACCATGATCAGACCTTAGCCGCTTGATCTTTCCATCAAGTTGGTTTTCTGCTTCAGCTTTAAAGATTTTGAAGTGATTAAGAGCTTCATCTTTAAATTTCAGGAGGTATACATAACAATATCGAGTAGAGTCATCAATTAAAGTCATGAAGTATCTTTTTTCTCCTTTTGTCAATTCACCATTCATTTCACAAAGATCCAAATGTATAAGCTCTAGCGGTGCCAAGTCTCTTGCCTCCGCAGTCTTATGAGACTTACGTGGTTGTTTAGCTTGCACACATACTTGGCACTTGGATTTCTTGACAATAGCAAATTTCGGAATTATATTCATATTCGCTAGCCGCGTCATGCACCCAAAATTAATATGACAAAGTCGTGAATGCCAAATATCGGACTCACTATCATTGCAAACATGATTAATAATTTGAGTACATAAGTCTGACAAAGATAAGCGGAACAAGCCTCCGCACACATAACCCTTTCCAACAAATTGTCCACACTTGGAAATTACAACTTTATTGGACTCAAAACCAACTTAAAACCATCTCGACATAAAAGCGATCCGCTAACGAGATTCTTATTAATGGAGGGAACGTGCTGCACATTCTTCAGCTGGATGGTCTTTCCCGAAGTAAACTTCAGATCCACCGTACCAACATCACGAATAGAAGCACGTGAGCCGTTTCCCATCAGCACGGAGGAAGTCCTTGCGACCTGATAAGAAGAAAACATAGAAACATCAGAACATACATGTGTATTGGCTCCGGTGTCTATCCACCAATCAGGAGAATTACATACTGAAAGGACAGTAGGAGAAATACCGTACCCCACGTCCTTTATCTCAGTATCAACATTTGCGGACTTGCCGTTGTTCCCACGCCGATCATGGCGTTCTGGGCAATCAGGAGCCCAATGTCCAGGAGCGCCACAAACATGGCAATTCCCTTTCTTCTTATAAGGAGTTTTCCTCTTGAAGTTGGTTGAGTTGGAGGCTTTGTTCTCCTCATCAAACTTGCCTTTTCCATTGTTCTTGTTCTTAGACTTGTGAGATTGGAAGTTCTTCTTCTGTACCACATTGGCACTAGAACCTCCCTCAAAACTACGAGCGCATGTGTCCTTTGCTCTCGCCTTCTCTTCCACATGAAGCGAGCCAATGAGATCCGAAACGGAAAACTCTTGTCTCTTATGTTTCAGAGAAGTAGCAAAGTTCCTCCATGAGGGAGGAAGCTTGGCAATAATGCCACCGGCCACAAATTTGTCCGGTAAGGTACACTTAAACCGCTCGAGTTCTTTGGCAAGGGATCGAATCTCATGAGCCTGCTCAACCACGGAGCGCTCATCAGTCATCCTGTAGTCATAGTATTGCTCCATGACATACAATTCAGTGCCAGCGTCCGAGACCCCAAATTTGGCCTCGGGAGCATCCCACGCATCTTTACCATGGTCGAAAGCCATGTACGGGTCAACAATGTTGTCCCCAAGAATGCTGAACAAGGCCGCCTTAAACATGGCGTCAACCTTCTCAAACTTTTCCTGCTCCTCTCCAGAAAGAGGCCCCTGAGGTCTAGCATCTGTGGCGCTAAAACAACCTAGGTTTGTAAACCATAGAACTGCCTTTGTGCGCCACCTCTTGTAATGCATACCATCAAAGAGGGGAGGTCGAGTAGCGGCAGCAACGCTGCTTGAATTGATTTTCCTAAAATCAGGTTTTCGGATTGTTGAATATATAAGCAAATATCCATATGAAATAATCCGTACAAGTAAATGATAAATCATGACTATGTAAACAACAAATAAACTAATCGTGCAGACTAGTAAGATAGATGGACAGATCACATCTAAACAAAACAAACCGATCACATCTATCACAGAAACTAGAAGGAGAAACTCTAACAGAGACTGAACGAGAAATGACAAGATCACATACTTCGCAGCAACGTCGTTGTCGCCCATGTTGAGGTTGTCAAAGAAGTCGCTAAGGTCCGGGAAGAAGTTGTCGGTGTGGAGGAACTCGTCGTCCGATGACGATGTCGTGATGCCAGTAGTCGCGCTGCAGCGCTCCCCAAAAACCTGATTGCCCCTCACCCGTACAGGTTCACGAGAGGCAGGGTTCCGGAGGCCTACTGTCCCGGCAGTCGGTGCACGCCGACGGACGGGATGAGGAAGACGAAGGCGGCGGCGCAATGAACTGGAAAGAGGTAGTCGCGTATGCGTCTGGGTAGTCGCGGCTAGGGTTGCGCAGGGTATTATATAGTGCGGTTCGGGAAGGTCGTGGGGCGCAGCCCACGTCCGTGTTGGCACAACCACGATCCAGGAAAACCGGAAGGCAAAACGGCTGCGTAACTCGTCCGTTAATGACTCAAAATTAATTACACAATTAATTTCCCAAACAGCAAAAAGATAAGCTCGGCTCGGCAAGATTTCCGCAACCCGCGGTGCGTCGTGACGTGTTGTGATGAGGCGAGGCGTGGCGTGGCGTGGCGGGCGACGGAGGAGGAGGAGTGCGCGAGGGCTCTCTCTCTTCTCACTCACTTACTAGGACTAGAACAGTCCACCTTATATACCACTCCAACTCTCTTCCAACTAGCAATGTGGGACTAAACTTCAGCCCCCACTAGTGCTGCCACTAATTATTGGAATGGGCATGTGAGTTTCAGAATTTGATAATGGGCCATGGGCCAAATGCCAAATGCCCAAAAATTCCAGCAATGCCCACCTCCTCATCCACCTCGTCGGTGACAATATCGCTGGTGGCATTGAGGAGGACATGTATTCGCCGCTTCCCAGGAAGGAAAATCACGTCCAGTGTCCGTGTGTTATATATTTAGTGTTAGAAGATTCAGATTAATTCAAGGGTTCAATGATGACGACTTCGGCTGTAGTGCGCTTGTTCTTAGGGGCACGTGCACAAAGACTTCCCCAATATCATCAACAACGCTAGGACGACTCCTGTTACGATGCAGTAACAACGGCACGCTCTAGCGGTAGTAGTGGTCTTTAGATGGTTCAAGGACCTCGAATTAATTTTTATACTATTTGGGGTGCTTTCTACTTCTTGTGAAGTCATGGAATATATTCATTTTTAAAAGAAAATACTATAGTGGAAGTTAATTTCACGAAAAACCAGTTTTGAAATCGGGTGTAGATGCTCGTGGTGGTTAAATAAGAAATAAAAAAGAATAGCAAACAAATTCAAAAGAATCTGAAACTTTTGGACAATGAACATGAACAAGTGTCCTAACTGCGCACCAAAAATCTTCGAGAAAAGACATATGCAGTGGCCTATGCAAAAAAGACAAAATGCCGTGTTGTTTAGAACATCTAGATTTGTTGGTTACATCACTCCAGTTTTTTTCCCACATACCACTACATATTCTATTTCCGGAGAGTTTTGGTGTGTAGTTAGAACACTTATTCATATCCATTGTACAATTTATTTCCGAATTTAAGGAATGGGGAGTTGTAATCTCGGGAAATGTCCTAGTTCAACTAGAGGAATCCAACTCAACCGATCACACGGACTTCGTCCGAGTTACGGATTTTATGATGAAAAAGAAATGAAATTCAGTAGAGTAGACCAAGAAGGCTTCTCGTCTTCAGATTTTTTTTTAAAAATTATTTGCTATTTTTTCGATTTTTTATTTAACCAGGAGCATCTAGGACCAGGTAGAAAAATGCCTTGTCCTTAATTTCATCAAAACATTGAATGTTTGATTTCAAAAACAAAACAAATAAAGAGAACTATAACCAGAGGCTCCACCCTCCACCATAGGTCAGCAGCAAAACGCACGGCCGAGTCTCTCCGACAGTCACGAGAACGCCACGTAGACCATTGCCCACAAGGACCCCTAAGCTTACGGGGCCCACATGTCATTAATTTTTCCAAGTAAAGTACAAGAGACAGCCAAACAGCGACCGCACAGCGACAGGGCGCTCTTTTTCTCGGAACCACGCGGCGTTTCTTCCACGGCCAGCCCACCCACTGAATTTACCGTTTCGCCCCTCACCTTCGCTCCACCACCATCCCGTCCCGTGTACACCCACCTCATGCACCGGACACACATCGCGCCGTCGGTAGGTCCCGCTATCTAGCCGCACCTCCGTAGACCGGGTCCAGTCAATCTTCGGTAAGCCCACAGAGGAATTCCTGCCATTTCCACCGCCGGATATTCCTCCCCTTTCCTGCACCCGTCGCACCAAAACCATACGCCACAAATCCTGCCTCGTGATGCGTGCTGTATCATCAGGCCCATGCACCGGGTCCACCCAGAAGCCAGCCGCAGCCCCGCCCATCCTCCTCTTTGACCCTTGTACTACTCCCCACCCGCCCCGACGCACATACCTACCCGCATCTACTCCGCCTCCGAGCAAGAAAACCACGCGCCGCCTCCGCCCCGCCCCGCGCCGCCGTCGACCGCCGCCATGGACCCGCGCTTCCCGCCGCCGGCGCCGTCCTCCGCCGGAGCGGGCGGGCGCGGCCACAGGCGAGCACACTCCGAGACCTTCATCCGCTTCCCGGACACGGACCTGCTGCTCGACCCCGACAGCGACTTCTCCTTCTCCGACATCGACTTCCCCTCCCTCTCCGACGACTCCCCCGCCGTCTCCTCCAACCCCGCCTCGCACCCCCCGCCGCTGCCGCCGCACGGGGCTGCCGCGGCCGCACCCCCGTCGCCGGCGCCGCGGCCGCCTGGCGCGGGTGGCGCGCACATGAGGAGCCTCTCGCTCGACGCCGCCTTCTTCGACGGCCTCACGCTGCAGGGAGGGGGAGGCGGGCCCGGGCATAAGAGGAGCGGCTCCATGGATGGGGCGAGCTCGCCGTCCGAGGGCGAGTCCGCGCTCTCCGCCGGACTGCCGGACTACGCCAAGAAGGCCATTCCCGCCGAGAGGCTCGCCGAGCTCGCGCTGCTCGACCCCAAGCGCGCTAAGAGGTCAGCTTTCCCCCTTCACTCTATCCATCCTGCTACGATTGGTAGATCCAAAGCTAGTTTGCTGCTAGTCCTTCCTGCTGCCCTGCGTTACTGAGATCTGGCTCCTTGCTGCTCTGCTGCCTAATTTTGTCTTCTAGCTAGGGTTTCCTCCCTCTGGTTCAATAGAATCATATTCTATTCTAGGTGTACGTGGTTTCATCATTCTTGTTGGTGGTGCTGGTCTCTGCTGTGCAGGATTCTCGCCAACAGGGTATCGGCGGCCAGGTCAAAGGAGAGGAAGATCAAGTACACTGGCGAGCTGGAGAGGAAGGTGCAGACGCTGCAGACAGAGGCCACTACGCTCTCCGCACAGCTCACGCTTCTTCAGGTATCTATAATTGCTGCGCGGTTTCTCTGTTCGGTATGATTGTTTGACTCTGTTTAACCGCAATAATGATGAAGCCGATATTCTGTCTGATTAGTCGGTTGCTTTGCTTATTCTCTTAGACAGCTGTGGCTACTGGATTGGTAACTTGTATGAACCCGACTAACTCAAACCTTGCGTTCTGACATAAGCAACTAGGATAAACAAACAAATGATTGCTTTAACTTGCAACGTCTTGTGATCCGTTATAGTAATAGTATTCCATTATCTTCTCAACTAGGTAATATATTTCGTTATCTTAGCTTATCTGTTCCCCTCATGTAACTTGGCTTCCTAAGCCCTTCTCATTACTAGAGTTGTTGACATTTCTATGAACTTTTACCTAAAATTCGGTAGCTATCTTCTCTTCTTAGATTTAATACAAACATCCGCTTTGTTTATTATATCAAGGGAGTTTGTAAAGTTACAATTTAATACCGCCCACTTTCATTTTCTGATATTCGAGGCTCCCAAATATCTTGGGTTCCATACACCTTTGGGTAAGAGATCATATATTACCTTTTGTGTTATGATTCCCAAAGAATATTCTTTGACAACGGCATTCCGTGTTTCCCCATTCCCACCACTTGGCTCTTCCAAATTTCAAGTTTCTAGTGCTTCTGATAGTTGACTCTTCAAGCATAGTGGATGCAAGTCTCCATTTGGTACAAGTTAGTTTTCACGTATCGCCGTCTGTCACTTTGAATTTGCAAATTTCACTTCCTTAGGACTCTCATTTTGCTATCGGCTTCTATTTATTTGCTTGTCTCCCTTTTGCTTGTTATAGTGAATGGTTCGCTGGATGCACCCACCCACCTTTAAATCTTTAGCAAATCTATAGCGCGTCAAATTCATCATAACTACGTGCTAAAATTTTCCTTGGTAGGCTGAAGTTAAAAACTACAAGATTATTTGGAGAAAACTTCCTTGGAGTAGCTTTGCTTTGAAGTTTGATGTCTTGTTTAGTGACAATCTGTAAAAAAAATACCATGAACCAAGGATTCTCTACCTGTATTTCCATGCCTTTTACATGAGCATGCAGTGGATCTTTTGTATAGGCCTTGAATAGCTAACTGTCTCTTCCTAGTTACGCAAAGATAGAAGTTCATAGTATTAAGGGGGAACGAAGAACAGATGTGACATGATTTATTGCACCAAAAAGTAGGTGTGATAATGCCGACACCTCTATTTGATTTGTCAGTCATGTCAGAAACAGTGAAGTGATTCTCTTTATGAAAGATGGTTTGATTGAAGATGTTAGAAGCAAATGGATGATGTTAGTGTGAAGCTTTGTTTTGGTTGGTGGGATAGTAACATAAGATTTATCTTATTCTCCACAAAGCTTGGCCAGTACTGAACGTCTAATCTGTGCTAGAAAAAGAAATAAGTGATATTTAGTATGACTTAAGCCAGATTCAATGCTATTTAATAAGTATTTAGTAAGTACTTGGTGATTTTATCCCTCATTAGGATGAGTTCAAAATTATACCCCACTGGCAACTGTGCGGCTGTGCCTTTGATTGCATATTGTCAATGTGTCACATCCAATGCTATCTTTTGTTGCATTTATTTTATCTGTTTCTGGTGTTGATTTTTCTTTTTTGTAATCCAGAGGGACACTTCTGGTTTAACTGTCGAGAACAGAGAACTCAAACTCCGGTTGCAGTCCATGGAAGAACAAGCCAAACTTCGAGATGGTATGTCCTAGTCTTGTTTTCGAAGTTTATTTGGTGTAATATCTAGGCCCCGAATAAAACTCTCCTGTTTCATGAACATTTAAGGCATCTGAGGTCGATTGATCATCAATCCGTCACCTAATGACCATGAATCTGTTTCATGCAGCTCTGAATGATGCCCTGAGAGAAGAAGTCCAGCGGCTTAAGATAGCGGCAGGTCAAGTTCCAAGCATGAACGGCCCTTTTAACGGAGGACTACAGCATCAGCAACAGATGTCGAACTATTTCTCACAGCAGCAGCAGCAGCAGCAGCAGATGCAGTTCCTAGGCCAACAAGTTCGTCAGCAGCACCACCAGCAAAACCATCTCCAGAATTCTTCAAATGGAGGCCAGTCGCTGAGCGGTCAGTCCCTAAGCGACTCCATGGATTACATCTGAGGAGAAAGAAGGCACATACCGACCACAACTCGGTAGCTGTAAAGATAACTGATGTATACCGTATGCACATGAATCAAATTATTCCTAGGGTAGCTAGCTGTTCTTTGTACCATTAATCAAGAAATTTCATCCATGTATCGTGGTCCATTGTCCCTTCGATTTTTCTTTCTGGGGCCATGCATGCCTTGGCCTGAAGTCTGAACGAAAAATGCTTAACATGTTGCCTGTAGTTGTCACCCTGTAAAGATGTTATGGTGAATGAAGTGGTTTTCTGGATGGATGGGAAGTTGGGAACTCTCCTGGTTTCCGGCTGCTTTTTTTTTTGAAATGGGAAAATATCACTCCAGCTTCCGCATCCAAGGGGTGTACACGGTTTTTTTTATTAGATTATTCACAATACCTTACAAGAAAAATTACAAAGATTGAACCGAAGTCACCAAAACTAACGACAGCTTGCTAATCCTACATCACCGATGAGGGGGGTTAATGAATCGAGCCAACACCCTGACATCACACAAACGCGCATCATCAAAAAATCGAAGGCCTCGACAAGTCGCCCATTGGTGGGCAGGTGGCACAACCGGTTCGGCAGACCATCGACGTGTACCATCATACACGCTCCAGAAGTCTTCGCCGCCACCGTCTTCCGCATACCCATCTTCAGGAGAGATCAATCCAATGACCATGCGATGCCTGCCACCAACGCCACCACGACGCTAGACAGCTCCACCATCCTACGCACGTCGAACATGATGTATCCGACGATGCTATCCCGCTGCACCACGCCGCGGAGATCCGCCGTCTTCAACACGAAAGAAAAAACGCCGCTCCACCTCAGGACCCTCCAGCTTGCATCTGCTCCATAGACGATGCCCCCAGGAGGGAGAACGACGCCGTACGCCGCCATCGCCAATCCGGGATCGGATCTAGGATTTCTCCCGGAGCAGCACGAGTAAGAAGCCGTAGACTGCGACGACGATGCCTTCAAGAAGGTAACGGCGTGTGACGTCGCCATCGTCCGCCATGACCAAGGTCAGAGCACGGTTTTCACCGGCAGCTACGCTCCCCAACTCGTTATTGGGACTGGACATGAGATCAAAAGATCCCCACGAACAACCCCAATCTGGCCGCCCGCCTCCAACGAAGAAGACGAGCACCACCGCCATACCCGGAGCTGCTGCCCCAGGCCACCTCAAGATGCGGGAGAAGCCCAGGAAAACGCCGCAGCCGTAGGAAGGATCGAGGGCGGACACACGAGCCCCGCCTAGGCCCATCTGGGCCCATATCGGAGACCCGCCGTCGAACCCGGCCGAACCGCCACCACAGCGCGCCGCCCCTGGCCGTCGCTGCCCCGCCATCGCCGTCGATGAAGTGGAAGGAACCGGTGGAGGCCGCAGTCGATTCCTCCCGTCGCTGGCGGAGGTAAAGGCCGTCGCCGCCACGCCACTGGGGCTTTGCCCAGTAGCGCACATGGCGGCGGCGGCGGGAGAGGGGACTTGAGGAGGGGACGGGGAGAGGGCCGCTGGCGGCCTCCCAGGCGCGGCGCGCCGCCGCCGCGCGGGGAGGGTTAGGTCGTGGGGAGGGTCCTGGGTCGCTGGTTTCTATTGTATGGCTACAAATTTCTTCGTTTTAAAAAATGGGGAGAATTTCACTTCCCGGCCTCTGCACCAACTAGGGTTGCACACACCTATTTGGCATGAGTACTATGATTTTTAATCTTGGTTAAGATTAAAGCATAGTTCTCAAAATAAGTTGAATGACTACCAGGACTAACCTGTGCCTCAAGTATAAATAGAAACCTAAATTTGCGTTCGTGAGGATTTGAACTCAGGTACTGTGATTGTACATCCACTCCCCCGGCTGCGGAATACTGATGATATGTTCAATGGCAGGACCGTGTGTCGGAAGTTGATGCATGCTGTGATTTGCGTCATGAAAGATCGAGATGTCGCCTAGAGGGGGGGGGGGGGTGAATAGGCGATTACAAACTCTTGCGGATTTGTCTTGTAAGAATGCGGAATTAATTATCGTTTAGTTTACAAGCACAAACCGTAAATATGCTAAGCTCAACTAAGTGTAACAATAGCAACTAGAGCTAAGCAAGATAGGCACAAGATATATGTAGCACAAGTGATAGCAAGATATATGTACTTCAAGCACGATAGCTATCACAAGGAAAGAGAGCTCGGGTATAGAAATAACCGAGGCACGCGGAGACGAGGATGTATTCCCGTGTTCCCTTGCTTTGCAACAAGGTACGTCACGTTTGGAGGAGTGGAGGTCCCACGAAGGATTCCCCGCGCCACGAAGGCTCACCCTATTCTCCGAACCACACCCACGAAGGATAATGGTCCTTTCCTTATGGTTAGCTTTTCCTCCGCTCCGGAGATGGCAAGCTTCACAACCACTTCACAAGCTCCACGAAGGAGAAGCCCGGGCCCCTTCACAATCTTCCACGAAGAGATCACCGGGACACCAACCAAGCCAACTAGGAGGTCACCCTCTAAGAGTAACAAGCTCACGGTCTCTCACTCGAACAAATCGTGGTGGAGAGCTCAACACTATGCAATGATGCAAAGCAAGAACACCGGAGGTGTTCAAGTCCTTCACACTCAAATCCCACCAAAGCAACAAATGCTAGGATGAGATTGGAGAGGAAAAACAAGGGGGAAAGTCAACCAAAGACTCCAAGATCTAGATCCCAAGAGATTCCCTCACTTAGAGAAGACTCCTCTCTCAAATCCTCAAGAATGAGCAAGAATGGTTGGAGGAATCAAAGGGGAGAGCAAGTTCTTCAAAATGGAACAATGGAGGTGAGAGAATGGGAAGAACTTATTGCTCAAGGTGGAAGAAGGTCTATTTATAGCTAGGAGCAAATAAAACCGTTGGGGGGAAAAAGACAAGAGAAAGGGAAGAAAAACGGGCAGAAAAACATGCCCAGCCGGCGGCCCAGCCGGCCGACCGGACCGAGCACCGGGAGCCCGGTCGGCAGCCCGGTCGAGCCGGCCCAGCAGCCGGGCGGCAGCAGCGCGCGCTGGCGGCGGATAAGGCAAGGGGCGCGCGGGGCGAGCGGCCCAGTCTGGGCGAAGCTGCGAGCGGGCGAAGGAGATAATGGTCGCGCGGGGGCGAGCTGGAGCGCAGGCCGCGTGGGCCAAGCAGCGGTGAGGCGGCCCGGTGCGGAATCCGGCTGGACCGGGGAGGGCGCCGGGTGGGCCGGTCGACGGACCAGGCCAGCGGCCGGTCACGGGCCCACTACTAGGAAAATGGCTATAGTGGAGGCAAGTGGTGCCGGCGCACCACCTAGCACATGCGCCGGTGGAAAGGGTTGCCGGCGCACCTACTTTCAGCCGCGCCGGCGATGAGAGCCTACTGCCGGCGCACCTGCCGAAAAGACGCGCCGGGGAAAAAACTTGGCATGGCCGCGGTCGACTCGGGCCAGGCCCAAGAGTCATTGCCGGCGCACCAGCCCAGGGGTGCGCCGGCGGAAAACGCGCTATTTCCGGCGCACCCCTTGGCTGGTTTGCCGGCAATGACTCTTGGGCCTGGCCTGGGGGTGGTATAGCCGAAATAGCTATGTTCCGCCGGCGCACCCGTGCCATGGTGCGCCGGCGGTAACTCCGGGCAGTTATTTCTGCTCAACAACCACTCCCCCACTCTACTACCACTCCACTCCTCCACACAAACCCGAGCCTTCTCCCAACCCAGCTCATTTTTGCCCACTTCTATCCCCAATTTCACCAATTTGACCAAACAAAATCAAATTTTTTGAGCAAATCTTCCCTTCCTACATGCATCTCCCACATCCCCCTATGTAGATCTAGATCTAATATCCCGCATTGACCGCTCAATCTAGATCTAGATCTAGAAAGTCGGCTTCCATACGCCATTGTCGCGGCGCGTCGTCTCGATCTTGTTGACGAGTATATCAAACCAATAGGTGATTAATGAACAAATTGAGGAATGAAATCAACGTATATTGGACATTAATTTGAAGCAAAGCTCGTGTGTGGCATATATATATGTTGTGTTTGTGCTTGTGCTTGTGTGTGTTGGCGTTGAAAATGAGTTGCCAACGTTGCGCCGAAATGTTGATTCTTTAAGTTTCCGTTTCGGCACATTTACTGGCGCTCCTATGTCCTACCGTGTAGGAAGGTCATGCCGAAATTTTCCGTGAAAACTACCGACGGATGCATGGTTCTAATCAATTATGTAATCTTACCATGCAGGCGATAATGGTTATCGAGATGAGTGAAAGCATCGTGATGAGATATCTGAAACACGCGATCATCGACATGTATGAAAATAACCGCACGGAGGTATTGTGTCCGTGCCGGAGATGCAAACGAGGGAAATGGTTTGACCCGTATTCAGGCAAATTGCAGGGGCACCTGCTCACTAATGGTTTCATGCATGGACACACTCAATGGATGAGTGATGATGGCGCGGAGGTCAATGGGGCGACGGCGGCAGGTGGTAATAATGGCCGGCAAGAAGGAGGGCATCATGATATTGATGACGATGAAGAGCTTGTCGCACAGGACGATAACCTTGACGACGACAATAACCTTGACGACGACGAAGATGTGCCGCTAGCTTCAGTCGTGCGGGACCCTCATCTTCAAGATCTGCTTCTCGAAAAGACGAAAGGTGCCAAGCGGAAATCAAAGCTTGAGCAACTCGAGATAGACTCGAATACTCCGTTGTACGACTCAGGTCGCGGGTTGGGGAGTCTCGCTTGAGAGTAGCTCTCGATGTGCTGCAGATGAAGGCGAAACACGGATGGACGGACACAAGCGTCGACGACATCCCGGAATACGTGAAAGATCTCCTTCCTGCCGGGAACACGTGTCCCGGTAGTCTAGCCGAGGCCAAGAGAATCACGTGCCCTCTCGACTTACCCCACGAAAAGTATCACGCCTGCATCAACGACTGTATCATGTATCGCAAGGAGCACATGGACAAGACCAAATGTCATGTGTGTGAAGCTGAACGGTACAAGAAAGGGAAGAAGAAAGCTCCTCGGAAAGTTGTGTGGTACTTCCCGCTCGCCCCCCGGCTTCAACGGTTCTACGCGGACCGCAAGGAAGCAAAGCTCATGCGCTGGCACGCGAAAGGAAGGAGGCGGTGTTGAATGATAAAGAGCGGATTGAGCACCCGGTGCTTGACGCACCCTTCGGATGCAAGCCGGTGGAAAGCATTAGACAATGAATTCGGAAGTTTTGGGGCAGATCCCGAAACATCGGGTTGGGTGCGAGCACGGACGGATTCAATCCGTTCGGAAACCGGAGCAGCACACATAGCACATGGCCCGTGTTTGTATGGATCTACAACCTCCCGCCCTGGCTGTGCATGAAGAGGAAGTACATACGGATGAGTATGCTAATTCAAGGGCCGACACGGCCAGGAAACGATATCAACATGTATCTCGAACTATTAAAGGAGGAGCTTGAAACGTTGTGGGCGGAGGAAGGGGTAGATACATGGGACGCCGTCGCGGAAGAATATTTCCCTTTGAGAGCCGCGTTGATCACGATGGTGCAGGACTACCTCGGATACGGTTACATTTCGTGCCAGGTGTGCCATGGACACAAGGCATGTGTCGAGTGCATGGAAGAGACGATGTTTTTGCAGCTTGGTAAGGATCCCGGCTCTTCGAAAACAGTTTACATGGGGCATCGAAGGTGGCTACGGAAGACCGACCCGTGGAGAAAGCGTGGAGATCCGTTCGATGGTACAAATGAACCCCGAGGACCTCCACGTAAGAAGAGCGGCGAAGAGATCGATACATTACTGAAAGGTTGGAAGGAGTGCCCTGCGCCGGGAAAGATTCGTCAAAAGCCTGGAGAGAAGAAGAAGAAAAATGAAACGACGCCGCTCATTGGTGTATGGAAAAGGAGGTCCGTGTTTTGGGACTTGCCGTCATTGGAAAATTCTCGATACACCTCACCGCCTTGATGTCATGCATATTACAAAGAACGTGTGCGAGAGCTTGCTTGGCACTCTTCTCAACATGCCGGACCGGACCAAAGATGGGCCGAAAGCAAGACACGACACTGAAAGTTTTGGGCATCGGGGAAGAGCTTCGGATCCCGGCGGCCCAAGAGGGACATTCGGAGGAGGAGGCGGACGACGGTCGGAAGCGCAAAAGGATTAAGCAGCCGGACTATTCATTGTCCCCCTCCTGCTTCACTTTTAGTCCAGCCGAGGTCGATCAATTTTTCAATTGCCTTCTAGGAGTCAGAGTGCCCTTCGGTTACTCCGGGCTAATAAGCAGATACATGGACCCCAAGAAACGAAACTTCAGCGGCATGAAGTCTCATGACTGTCACGTGATGATGACGCAGATTCTTCCGGTTGCAATCCGAGGTATAATGGATGACCATGTCCGTGCAACGCTGACCGGGCTCTGTAACTTCTTCGACGTCATAACTCGGAAGTCGATAAGTGTGAAGAAACTCGCAAGGCTCCAGGAAGAGATCGTGGTGATCCTATGTGAGCTTGAGATGTACTTCCCGCCTGCATTCTTTGACGTGATGGTCCATCTCGTTGGTCCATATCATGGATGATATCGTCGGTCTACGGCCGGCATTCTTACACAACATGATGCCGTTTGAAAGAATGAATGGGGTCATTAAAGGATACGTTCGTAACAGGTCACATCCGGATGGAAGCATCGTACGAGGCTGGCTCACCGAAGAGTGCATCTCTTTACGCACGAATTATCTAGACATCGAGGACCCTGTTGGTTTGCCTCAAAACAAGCACCTCCGCGAGGTTCGAGGGAGTAGGCCACAAAAATGGAAGGAAGGAACTGCACGTGCACACGTCCGAGTCGGACTTCCGACTTTGACAGGGCCAACTTAGTAGCGCTACAACACATTGACTTGATCGATCCTTGGTTGAAAGAGCACAAAACCATGATAGAGAACAGTGGCAAGCCGATGATGACGGAAGCAGAAATATACAGAGAGCACAACTCCTCTTTCGCGCGCTGGTTCAAAGACCACATTGATGCTAATCCCCACCAATGGATTCGACAAGGATAAACTAGTATTGGCCTTGTCACATGGCCCCGCGCCCAACATCATGACTTACCAAGCGTACGATATCAACGGGTACACATTCTACACGGAAGAAAAAGACAAGAACAGTGTTTACCGGAACTCGGGGGTAACGATGGATTCCTGGACGGGTGACGTAAAGACTAGATACTACGGAAGAATCGAGGAAATCCGGGAGCTTAGCTACGGCTGGGGAGAAAGTGCCGATGTTCCGTATCAGATGGGCTAAGAGCGTCAGAAAAGAAGACCGGTATTTCACCACCATGTTTCTACCCGAAGCCAACAAATCAAAGTCCACGAACTCCACCGTGCAGAATGAGCCATGGGTACTGGCAGAACACGTGCACCAATGCTTCTTCATAACCGACCCATCCAGGCCTAGCCGTGTTATCGTGAGGAGAGGCAAGAGGACCATCGTCGGAATGGATGGAGTCGCCAACGAGGAAGACTTTGAAGGACAAGTCGGAGACCCAATGATGGAAGAATCCGAGGACGAAGAGACAACATACACCACAAGAAGAAGCGGGACCACGCTACCGAGGTCAGGTCGACCCTTCAAAAGAAGAAGTCACGACACGGGGCTAAATTATTCAACGACGAGCAAGAAAAGCAAGAAGAAAGCGAAACACTCTTCTCAATCGATGATGTAAAACTTTATTTGCAATCTATAACTCATATTTTGTGTAATTCATAACTACTCATATGGTCATGGCCAATATTTTATGTATGAATAATTAATATTGTGTTGGTCAATATTTTGTGTATGTATAACTCATTATTTTTTGTAATGCATAATTAACTCATATTGCTTTGTTATTATCTTGAAAAGAGAAGGAAAAAAATAGTATAGGATTTGTGGGAAAAGAAAAGAAACATAAAAGAAAGTGAAACGAAATAAAGAAAAGAATAAAAATAAAATAAAATAGAAAAGGAAATGGCCAGCCAGAGCCAGGTTGGGGGACAAGTCCCAGGTATAGCCGGGCTCACCTTATTGCCGGCGCACCACCTGTTTGGTTCGCCGGGGGTATAATTGTCCCCGGCGAACCAATCATGTGGTGCGCCGGCAATAAGGAGGGTCCGGCTATAGCTGGGACTTAACCGCCGCGCGACCCTCTTCTCCCTCCCCATTCCCAATCGAGCGCCGCCGCCACTGTCGATCTCGAGCGCCGCCACCACCGTCGATCTCGAGCGCCGTCGCGCGGAAGCCCTGGACCAAGAGACCTCGCTGCACGCCGGAGCTGCCGCGCAAGGAGGAGCAGGGCATCGCCGCGGAGAGGAGGGGGAGGGCGTCACGCGCCAGCCACCGTCGCCACTGTCGCCGAGAGGAGGAGGGCGTCGCCACCTTCGGTAAGAACCGCCCTCTTCCTTCCCCAACGCCGCCGGGACCTCCTCCACCTCCCCTCCCCTCCCCTTCTTCCTTCCCCTCTCCCTTCCCCTCTCCCTGCCTCCGAAATTGGTATTGGTTTAGTTCTTGCAGTTCTTGCAGTAGCCCTAACGAAATTGCTATTAGGGTTCTTGCAGTTCTTGCAGTAGCCCTAACGAAATTGCAAATGAAAATGTAGTAATTTTTAAATGAACCATATTGCAATTTCCTTGTTCAAATTGGAAATAGGGTTCTCTGGTTTGAATTTTTAAATGAACCATATTGACAATTTTTTCAAACCAGAGAACCAATTGGTTTAGTTAAATGCAAATAGGGTGGTTTAGCTAGCAGTAGGTTTCAATTTTTGAATGCTAAAAATTGGTTTCAAATTCTAGCAGTAGGTTTCAATTTTTCATTATAAGTTATACATAAAATTTTGAATGCTAGTAGTAGGTTTCATTTAATTGATTTAGTTAAATGCTAAAAATTGTACATTGAATTGTTTGCGGTAAGAAAAATTGAAAATGAAAATCAAATGAAATGATGCTCAGATGCTTGCAAATGCCTAATGCAAATTTACCTAATGGGGCATTTACCTAATGCTTTAAATTATGATAGCACTTGTATTATACGAGTATTATACAAATGCCTAATGCTTACAAATGCCTAATGCACTGCAGGTGACTACCTTTCACTGTTTTTCTGTTCTTTTTTTCTTTTATAAGTATGGGTGACTCCTATAAACTATGGTGGCTTGCACATGAGTGTTTCGTGAACCTTTACCTTTTTTCTGATATTCAGCTTAAATGTGTGTTTTGTTCTTTCCGTGTATATCTCCTGGGATGGTGTTTCAAGTTTCATTTTATCTGAAAGAAAAAGATCAAACTAGATGCCACCAATTTGGTCAGTTAGACCTATATGTTCCGAGTGGCATTTGTAATTAGAGATACATAGATAATAAAATCAAATTGCTTTAACCTGAATGATTTCTACAATCTGGATCAATCTGAATAATAGGTCATTTGTGTACATCAGCGAGTGTACTTGAATTGTACTTTTAAGGCATACACGCAAGAAAGATAAAAGGCACACTACACTTGTTTGTCCAAGCAGATAATTGGTACAAGCAAAATATTACGAGAAGAATGTATTGAGAAATATAGCAATAAGTAGTATTTTTTAAATGAACAACCATATTGCAATTATCAAGTCCATGATTCTGCCAATACTATTTAAATGGTTTGCTAAAATGGTTCATGTGTATTAAATGATTTAGGATTTAAATTGGTGCTATGCATGGTTGATGCTAGTTCTCCGGTTTAGGATTTACATGTTCAAAACCTTGTGATCTGTACCTCTCTTTTTCTCGGTAATGTTTAGATGAAAAGCAATTCTCTGGTTTAGATGTCTACTGGTTCATAAAATGCCATAAGTATATGCTTCGGTTTGCTTCTGGTTGAGATGGTGATGTTTGGTTGATGCACTTGGTTCATTTAAATGCCTAATGAAATGCTACTCATTTAAATGCTACTGGTTCATTTAATCTAAGTGTATTTCTAATGCACCTAGTTATTGTTATGTATTATGATGGTTATGGTGAAATGAAAATGAAAATCAAGCTGCTCCCCTACTGTAATGGTCAAGTTATATTGTCTCTCGTTTATGGTGATGGTTATGGTGTTCATGGCTATATATATGTGAATTGCATTTCTGTTACAGGGATTGAGTTGCTATTGAGTGCCGGAATGTCGATTCATTTCCGTTCCGGCAATTCTAGCACTCGGCATGACCAATTTTTAGCAAAGGTCATGCCGAATTTTTCCGTGAATTCTAACTCTTTTTCATCTTCTATTAGTGCAAGCCACCATGGCGTCTCAAGAAGAATTAGAGGAGCACTACAATAGGCACTTCTTTAGGACGGAGGAGGATGTCGAGGCCGCTGGTGTTGGCGGCGACGAGGACCATGAGATGGAGGATGACGCTGGGGGTAGTGGCGAGGAGCCAAGCGGCAACGAGGCAAGCGACGCCGCCGGGGGTAGTACCTACGCGCCAAGCGGCGACGAGGCAACCGGCGCCGCCGGGGTGGCGGCGAGACAAGCGGCGACGATCCTAGCGGCGCCGCCGGGAGTAGTGGCACCGGGACAAGTGGTTCCAAGAGGCCGCGGAAGGCAAGGCGCCAAAACACGGTCGGCACCGGCAGAGACACAGTCAAAGAGGTGGACCCCGCCAGTGGTTTGCTGGTGGAGCCTAAGGATGTTGCCAAGGGGTACGGCAACCAACTGGCATGTATCCTCCGAGAGGTCGTCAATCTCAACGAGACGGACCTCCGAGCTGAGAGCAAGGCGCCGTTGCGAGCCCAGCTCATTGCGGGGTTGCACGCACGATACAAGTTCCTAGGCGACTACGCCTCCAGTCATCAAACCAACAACATTGTGAACTCACAAGCCCTCCTGAAGTTCACCAAACACCTCAGCAGCTATAAGTACATGGTGCGGAAGCTGATTGCTGAGGGCAAAGGTTTCGAAGAGGTCCACTCCGCCTTTCCGCATGTCTCCCAGGAGGACTTTGATGCTTTTGTGGCCAATGAAGAGCTACAAGCAACCAAGAATCGCAAGTTGTGGGGGAAGGAAATGCGGGAGCTTAACATCGGCAACCACAACCTTGGGAGCCGTGGGTACGAGGGAAAGGAGCCCTATTGGGCGAAGGAGGACGAGGCGTATGTAAATGCCGGCATTGAGAACCCCTGGCTCAAGTACAAGGACCCGCTTGAAAGAAGATTCATCAGGTCCCGGTACCATAAGAAGAAACTAACCGGGGAACTTGTCACGGACCCGAAGGTCGTAACCGACATAATTTGGTTCACGAACGACAAGAAGGTCCTGGCGTTGGAGAAAAAACTGGTAAGCAATTTACCGGTTTAATTAGATCAAGTATCGTTCATATAATAGTAGCAACATTTCTAAATGGTTCGCGTTTCTTCCGCAGGAAGAAGAAACACAAAGACTTTCTCAATGTGACGAAGGCTCCTCCTCCCGGGCGTCGACGGGCAGGGTAGCTCGGGACAAGCCTCTCGTACGGGCGCTAAACATCGTTAATGAGCATTCACCGACGAGAAGGCCGCATAGAGGCCGTGTGGCTGGCACCGGTACAGGCTACAAGCATGGTCACTACGGCTTGTCGTCTGTGGCCGATAAAAATGCGCGCAGTGAGAGGAAGCAGCGGGAGGCGGAGGAAATGAGGGAGTCAATCCTAGCCCAAGTCCAAGCTGGTTTGGTACCGCAACTGGTACCGCAACTCAAAGCTACGCTCATACCTGAAGTCAAAGCTGAAGTCGCCGCTTCAGTCCAAGCAGATTTCGACGCTCTACACGCGTGGTATGAGGGTGGCAAACAAGCCCCCCCCCGAAAATGCAAGTGGTTAGCTTCGACGGCAGCAACTCGATGGCGCCGCCGTTCGCCGGCAATGACAATGTTATAATGGAGACTCCTCCGGCCGCCGGCAATGTCGGCTGGTGCTAGGGATTCACCGTCCATGCCGGGTAGCAGCCCCTCCGTCACTTGCACGCCCGCCGCCGCATGTGCCGGCCCGTCGACATTAGCCGAGCTCAATGCCCTCACGGTAATTAACTAATGTGTACATCAAGTTAATATATTAGTTTCGTCATCCTTGCCCTCTCTCTAACGCCATACACATGTTCTCGCGAGGCTAACTCAACGCCATGCACCTTCTCGATGAGAGTAAACGACGAACTCAAAGACGTCGCGAGGGGTCCATCCTTCGGCCCCTGGATAAGAAGTGGCACACACGAGATATGGCGGATGACGTTTACCGGGTTGAAGTGGATCGGGAGTTACCGGGCTATGAGGATTTGTTTCCTCCTAATCAACCGCATGGTGCCGATGACGATAGCCCGTTGAATCCGGCCTCACCGAAGGGTTGGGTACTGCTATGGCCGAAGACCCTAATTCGGATCAACACCTACTCGGGGTCGACGACAAGCAAAGACAAGCACCTTGCGGCGCCACATGTCAGCGTCCCTCCACGACAGCCAGCGGCGCCGGTGGTCAGCGCCCCACCACAACAGCCAGCTGCGCCAGAGGCCGAGGAATACGAACGTGAGAACTTCTAATGGGATATTCCTATGTCTTCACAAGTTGTCCATGAGGATGCGCCGGCATTGAAATATGTGTGCTCCAAGAAGCTGTTTGATTCTCAAGAAACGGTTGAGGAGGAAAATCCTGAGGAGGTCGCCACCGCCGCCGTCAAAAATATGTTGAGCCCAAACACACTCCGTGCTACGGCCACTACGGCGATGGATGGTCCAGCACTACAACCCAAGAAGCGGAAGAGGGCAAATAAGAAGGACGCCAAAGACAAGGCGGCGGCCAAATCCAAGGACAAGGTCCCACTCCTTGACAAGTTGCCAAACAATTGGCGACCTCTGCATCACTTGGGTGAACCGATGCTTTGCCGGAGCATGTCCTGAATAAACTCACCCCGGATATGAGGAGCTTGCATGAGGACCGTCGGGCATGTGGAGAACATTCTTCTCAAATCAAAAGATCCTGCTTACCCTCTCTTCGTGGCAAAGGTGCCAGCGGCATGAACTTCGTCGAGAAGTACCCCGCGGACTTGTGCTTCATCCGGTTCAACGACATCTTCAGCATCTATCGCATGCAAGCGCTCCACTTTAGTGTGGTTCGCCTAGTTGCTCTTAGCTTGTCTTCCCAGATTGTTAAGGAGGGGACGCCGACCATCGCGATAATGGACCCCTTCTATATGCGGAGAGCATCATCTGCAACGCTGGGGATCGCGCGATTGCCACCCAGCAGGTCGAGGATTTCATGCTGGCGAACATTAAAAAGGCGCCATTCTCATCCCTTACTTCCCCGAGTAAGTAATCACTCGCTAGTCCCCCATCACCATTCTATCCTATATCTCCATTTGCATTTCCAAAGGTTAATCCGTGTGTTTTCCGCGAGAGACAAGTTACTGCACCCTCATCGTCGTGCACCCGCAACACTCGCATGCGGTCTATCTCGACTCGGGTAGGGACCGCAAGAAAGACTACACCCACATCGGGGCCCTTCTCAATGATGCTCTCACCGGCTTCGCCAACAAGGCAGGCCCCCTCAAAGTAGAGAGGAAATCCCGAGGAGGCTTGGTCTTAACCCACACAACCAACTTCCCTGCCTCGAGCGATCGACGCAAGACAATGGGATGGACGCGTGGTACGCCATCCTTCGAGATGCAGGAGTACATAAAGTACGCAGATGACATGTTGCTGCCGGAGAATCTCGAAACAGGTTTGCAAACATGGCGGATGTCCACGATAGAGAGATTAGAAAGAAGCTGGGGTCGCATCCGGCGGTTCATTTGCACGGTAATCTGCAGGGATGTCAACGCTAGGTCCGGCGAGTTCTTCTACGGCTACGGTCTACCACCTAATGACGAGATAGAACTCCGCTTGGAGATGTCGCGTGATGAGAGGCCGTTCAACTCGCTTGAGGGCTGCCATCCATTCCCCCCTAGGCGTACAACCTGATCCTACGACGGGAACACTTGCTAAAGCTTGAACGATATGTCCTTGAACTTCCGTATTGTAATAATTGCTATATATTCCAATAGAATCGACTTGTTGCTTTTATTTAGTTGTATGAATGTGCATGTGAACATGTGTCTATTGTTTCATTTACTTTGCTATATATTTCAAGATTATGGCGTAGATAGCTTAATAATTATTTGCATTACTTGCCTCGTATTTGGAGTTCGCCGATGATTAGAATGTTCGGTCACTCGTACACTCGGGGGTGGAGCCAGTGAGCTTTGGTGCGACGGCCACAAGTATCAATCTCTTGTGCATCCTACCTAGCCTCACTGACTCCATCCCTGGATGTTAATATTTGTTTCGACCGACAAAGTATGAGGCACGCTATTTAATTCGTACTACTTGTCTTTTATTTGAGTTCACACTTCTTAATTGCATTGGCCGATGATTAAAATGTTCGGTCACTTGTACACTCCAGGGTGGGACCAGTGAGGCTTGGTGTGATGGCCACAAATATCAAGCTATTGTGCATCCTACCTAGCCTCACTGACCCCATCCCTGTATGTTATTATTTATTTCGACCAACAAAGTATGAGGCACATGCTATTTAGTTCATACTACTTGTCTCTTATTTGAGTTGGCACTTGTTCATTGCATTGGTACTAACGTTTTACTTGTCTTGTGCATGGAGATGCCGACGACATATGTCGTGTACAAGGGGAGGGTTCTGGAGTCTACGACGGTCGGGAGGACTGTCGGAGACAGGTGCACCGCTTCGGCGGCAACAGCTACAAGGGATACCCCACTAGGGTGGAGGCGGAAGGAAGATACGCCCGTTATCTAGCGGGAGAGATGAGGGACATGAGGAGGAACCGGATGAAGACCATGGCCTTCGTGATGATGGTCATCGTGACCATGTTGTTCATGTTCTATGTGATTGTAGTTTAGGTTAGGAGCTACATTGTGAGGTGTATGACGACACATGTGACGACTATGTACCGAGACTTCTAACTTTGTGAAACATCGTCGTTCGGTGTTGCATATGCACATGTGTTGTATGAATCAACATTCCGGAACGAGACTTGTGTATTTGTGTATTGATACCGAAATGATACTTGACTCTCTATGTGCTTCTCATATTGCATGTGCTTGCTGTACAAATATGAACTGTGTTGTAAATATATACTGCTTGTCAAATATGTATTCTAGTATCTTGGAAAAAAGCTGAAAAAAAGATTTTTCGAATTTATTGCCGGCGCACCTAAATGACCTACTGCCGGCGCACGTGGCATGCGCCGATGCTTGGAAGCACTATTGCCGGCGCAGCTGGCTGGTGCGCCGGTGTAAATTGTCCTTTGCCGGCGAAGCGGCGATGGCGCGCCGGCGGTATCCTTTCTAT
Organism: Lolium rigidum; assembly: GCF_022539505.1. Taxonomy (NCBI): domain Eukaryota; kingdom Viridiplantae; phylum Streptophyta; class Magnoliopsida; order Poales; family Poaceae; genus Lolium; species Lolium rigidum. The sequence goes on from NC_061510.1 coordinate 258,999,744, forward strand.
CGTCGGCGCACTTGCTTGGTGCGCCGGCGGTGGCCCGTTATTACCGGCCCGTTCGCACCGGCGGGCTCGTGGTGCGCCGGCAATGGGCCCTTTAGGTTCGCCGGCGGTAGGCCTTTCCCTTGTAGTGGCCCAAGGCCACTGGATCCGGCCCGGAAGGCACCAGCGCCAGGTCCGGTCGCGGACCGGGTGGGCCGGTGGCCGGTCCGGTCAGACCGGCCGGTCGGCTGCCCCTTCTTTTTCTTTTTCCTTTTATTCTTTTCTCCTTTTCCTTTTTCTTTAATAACTAATGCTCCCGAACTCCGATTGACTTGAAACAAATTTTGTTGGAAAGGTAACGACGAATAGAATCCCAACAAAAACTTGAAATATGGAGACTCCTCACAGAACATTTTTAGATGATTTTAGAGAGGGAGTCTCCACCGTCAAGAAACGGTGAAGACGTCCAAACTCGAAAACGCAATAGAAGATGCATGCGGATTCCGTTTTCGATGAACTTGGGCTTGTTGTAAAGCTAGCAACAAGCTCAAGAACCTCACACAGAGAAACACCAAGAAGCAATAGGGATATGCAAAGTATGCAAAGGATTGAGCTCCCTAAGACGATGTGATCAAGTTACTCAACCGAAAGCCCCTCTTAATAGTGCGGCTATCTATCCTATAATCCGGTCTCCCAACAACCACCTTGAGACCGGTAAAAGGAAAATCTAGCAAGGCCATACCTTTGCCTAGCGCATCCCGCTTGATCTTGATGATAGCTCTTCAAGCTCCACTCAAGCCGGAATGCCTCACTTGATCATCGTCGCTTCGTGAAGACTCACAAATGCTCCCCCATACACCATGATGGGAAAACTCTATTGATGCACATCTTCACATGTCCATTATCACCAAATGGACGGCAAGTTTCAAGCATGTGATCCACTTGAGATGCTCATCTTGAACTTGCCCGACTTAACCTTGTACCTTCTCATACTCTCATAAGATAGAGCATGGCTAATATTGAGTTCCACATAAGAACTCCATCTTCATTTCTTCTTCTTGATCATATCACATATGTATCTTCAAACCGATGATCTTGATGCCAATACACAAGGTATACCTTTATCTTCATGGCATCCATACTTGAATCCAACACATGGAATACAAGTAGTACCTATGGAATATTCCTTCATATAAACTCAATGAAAACATTAGTCCATAGGGGTTGTCATTAATTACCAAAACCACACATAGGGGCAATATACCCTTACAATCTCCCCCATTTTGGTAATTGATGACAATCACTATAAGAGGGTTTATATAATGAATATTAGATACAAGTACGCAACTTATCCGAGAATAAGTTGTATACAAGAGGTTGTATTTGATATGGTCAAGTAACACAAAGCTACTAGCCCATATCAAAACCGGCTCTACTCACACAACTACAACAAATGCAAGGGATGTGAGTAGAACCAATATATATAGAGAAAACTCCCCCACAATGTATGCACGTGTGATGAACATGAATTCATTGGATATATTGTCAAGATTAACCTTTGGGATAGTTTCCACTATATATATACAACCATGCAAGACATATAAATATGGAATGCATGAGAGGCAAAACACTTAAGCACAAACCAAACTTAAGTATAAAACCGTTCCCTTAAACCCTCTAAACTTCTCCCCCATTGGCATCGATTGTCAAAATGGTGTTATCACCAGAATTTGACCGAGTCAGAGGTGGGCCGCGATCAAGATGGGCTTGAAGATATATATAGAAGAAATACGTGAATCGGCCTTGTATACGAGGTTTGGGTTAGTTTGCCCTTGTATCTGTAACTTAGTAGGTTGCATGTCGGTTAGTTAGAGTTTGCCTCGTGCGCGGTTGGGGTTATTCCCACGTTAGAAAGTCCCCTGGACTATAAATATGTATCTAGGGTTTATGGAATAAACAACAACAAACGTTCAACACAATCAATCTCGGCGCATCGCCAACTCCTTCGTCTCGAGGGTTTCTCCTGGTAAGCACCATGCTTCCTAGATCGCATCTTGCGATCTAGGCAGCACAAGCTTCACGTTGTTCATGCGTTGCTCGTGCTGAAGCCTTTTTGATGGCGAGCAACGTAGTTATCTTAGATGTGTTAGGGTTAGCATTGTTCTTCGTATCATATGCGTTGTCGTAGTGCAACCCGTATACATCTAGCCGCCCTTACACCTATCTTAGGTGTAGGGGCGGCACCCGCTTGATCATTGTTTAGTAGATCCGATCCGTTACGGTTGCTCCTTGTTCTTCAAGGATTAGTTTAACATCCGCAATAGTTAGGCCTTACAAAGGGTTGGAGGATCCAGCGGCGTGTAGGGTGTAGTTTGCTAGCCCTAGACAGGATGTTCCGGGGATCAACCTCGTGTTGGTTTTTAGGCCCTGTCTAGGATCGGCTTACGATCACCGTACGCGAGCGCGAGGCCCAATCGTGAGTAGGATGATCCGATTATGCGGTGAAAACCCTAAATCGTCGTAGATCGCTCTAGCTTTATCTTGATCAAGCAGGACCACCATATATTCGTACACCTCGTACGAATCATGGGTGGATCGGCTCTTTGAGTCGATTCACGGGACAACTCGAGAGCCGATCGAGGCTCGTATTTAACGTTTACGTGTATGCCATGCAGGAAACTAAGCGAGGCATCATCCAACACCTTCCCGACCAGGTATAGGTCAGGTGGCACGCCCTTGCGACAGCATCGGACGTGTGACCAGAAGGCTTTGCGCGCCGTCGCTCTGAGGGACTGGGGCCAGCCGCAGCCCTAGCTGTTCCCGGCTCTACGGTGTTGCCAGTCGCTGCCCGCCGGTGGGTTTCTGACCGCAACACATTCTGGCACGCCCAGTGGGACAATCTTGGACATCCACCGCATCGCCATCTATATCCGAGATGGCGGAAAGCACTCCGGTCAAGTACGAGGATCTGACTGACGAGCTCAAGAAGAAGAATGACGAGATCAAGGCAGTCCTCGAAGCCGAACTCATCGGCTCTTTCCACAGAACCCGCTCCCATGGCATCAGGTGGAAGGGGTTCTCACCTGAAGGCGCACTCGATGGAGTGGACCTGTCCGCCCCGTCAGAAGAACGCACCAGGTCGCTGCGTCAGGAGATCAACTACATGGTGGCTCATTCGCTGCACCGCCACTCTGAGAGCCTGGTGAACACTTTGGAGCGTGTCGCTCTGCGCGTGATCCAGGAAATCATGAGCCATCGGTATTCTCCGTCGGGACCAGCTCTGGGGACTTACAAAGGAGAGATGCCACTCCAGTCCCATCCACCGCAGCCGTTCGCGTTGGCAGCACCAGAAGTGCCGAGCTCATCGGCATACGTCGTCTACAAGATTGGTGGTGACCCTAGTGACTACCAATTCCTACCTGAGGCGCCCAAGGAGATCCCGCACGGATACGCGTGCGCATATGTGCCAGACTGCAGTACCTGGGCACTCTCGAACCAGACTGCAACAGCAGGGGCCCCTGGAACAGCAGGAGGAACGTCGGGAGCAGATCTCGAGAAGCAGACGTGGCTAGCTAAGTACGCCACTCCGACAAACCTCCAGAGCCCAGCTCCTGCAGTTGGCTCAGAACTGGAAAAGCAAGCATGGCTGGTTAAGTATGCCACCCCGGCGAATCTTCAGGGTTCGACACCTTCAGCCATCACCGCGGATCAGATTTGTACAATTCTGAAAGATCAGTTCGGCATGATGCCGAAAAGGAAGACGTTCGGCTATACCAAGCCGTACCCCAACGAGTACGAATTGATCCCGCTACCACCCAAATATCGGCTCCCGGTCTTCACAAAGTTTAGTGGATCAGATGGTTCCAGCTCCATCGAGCATGTGAGCCGATATTTGGCACAGCTGGGCACGATCTCAGCATCAGACGAGCTGCGTGTGAGGTTCTTCGCGCAGTCCCTCACAGGATCGGCTTTTGGATGGTACACATCGCTGCCACCGAACTCAGTCCGGACTTGGAAGCAGTTGGAAGAGCAGTTCCATGAGCGAGTATCACTCGGAGGCTTCCGAGGCTGGCATTGCCGATCTCGCACAAGTACGACGAAGCGCGGGGAAACAGTGTCGAATACATCCAACGCTTCGAGACCGTGAGGAACCGATGCTATTCGGTTCACGTAAGTGAAAAAGAAGCAGTCGAGTTGGCGGTGGTGGGTCTCTCATCATCGATCAAGGACGTGGCCTCCCAAGCGAGACTACCCTTCATTGGCGCACATGGTGCGAAGCTGTCGGCATATGAACCAGCGCCACCCAGATGTTTACCAGGACAAATTCAAGCGTGCGGTGGCCCTGGTTGAGGCAGACGAGGATGAAGGTGCTGCGGGAGATCGAGAGGTAGCAGTGGCTGAATGGACTCGAGCGGCAGGCCCCGTGTCCTGCAAATGGGTGAAGCCACAAGGCCCTCCAAAAGGGTTCGACTTCGACGTGACCAAAACCGAGCAGATTTTCGATCTCTTACTCACGGAGAAGCATATAAAGGTACCCGAAGGCCACAAGATCCCTACGGTGCAGGGAGCTGAATGGAAAGCCATACTGCAAGTGGCATAACACGTTCACCCACACCACTAACGACTGCAGGGTGTGGCGGCAGCAGATCCAAATGGCGATAGAAAAAGGGCGGTTAATTTTCAACCAGTACGCCATGAAGGTCGACACACACCCCTTCCCCGCCATTAACATGGTGGAGTATACTTACCATGGAGGGTGCCAGCCAGATTTCTCGTGCAATATCAACATGGTGGGACCTGGGCACCACTCTGGTAAGGACGGAGATGAGGGCAGCTGCTCTCATAGCAAAGACACAGAGGAAGCCGCTCCACGCGATCGGCTCCGCCACGACGGCAAGCGCTACGTCACGGAGGGAGAAGTGAAGAACATAAGATATCGGCGACCTCTCTCTCGATCACCTCCTCAACAAGTATGTGAGTCAGTATGACCAACGCCGACGATACAACGACGATGATGAAAAGGATCGTCTGGCTAGGGACGACAGGAGACGTCGTCGGCATGATCACGACGAGGAGCGATACGAGCGCCACGCCAAGGAAAAGTCGAGGGAGCAAGACGACGTGGATAGGCACTCGGGACTGCCCCTTCTTCGGACACTGCTGGGATTCAGGAATGAGCCGATTGCCTACAATCGGCAATTGCCCAGAATGTAAACAAAGGAAGAAGGATGCAGCTAACGTGTCTGTGTTCAAGCGTCTAGGGCCTCTCCCGCCTCGGAACAAGCATGCTGAGTCCGCTCGGGTGGAAGATCTCGAGGAACTCGAGGACGATGATGAAGAAGACAAGTATCATCGGCCAAGGTGGTGCCCTGATGGACTCAGCCGTTCCCAGAAGCGAAGGGTTCAGCGTCTGCGTGGGTTGGAGGAAGCCGAAAGGTTATACCTGCACACGTTGAGGAAGGCACGGCCTGATCTGGCCGCCAAAATTCAGCGAACCCTGGACGAAGAAGGTCGGCCACAAAGAAAAGAGTGGCGCCCCAAGCAAAGGAAAGCCGATGATGAGACATCGGCTGGCACAAACATGGTGCTCATCCTCCCAACGGAGTTTACTGCTCGAGGATTAAACGATGCACTCAAGGTGGACGACGGCGAGCGCATCGACATGACAGAGGATGAAGTTAGGCTGGTCGTATCCACTGGCCTAACCATGTAGCTGGAGCAAATCAATGAGCAAACGTGGCGAGGCTGATCCTTGTGATCGGCCCCAAAAATTTATGGAGGGACATTACAAAACCTTCATCGAACAAGCAACGTGGAGGCCGATTCCAGCAATCGGCCAAAATTATCCTCACCATCCATTCTGCACTGGGTTCAACATTTGATCCGGAATACGAGAGCCGATACCATCAAATCCCTTGAAAGAATCGGCTCGGGGGCACCCAGGTGGATAAAACACGAGGATATGCAGTAGAAGCATCTTACAAATGCCCAGCAGCCCAAGATATCCTTTGATGATGGGTATTGAAGTATGGGGGCCGATACATAAATCGGCCGTAAAAAATTCAAAATTTTTTAAGCACAGCCGATGCGCGGACATCGACTTAAGGATAGAAAGCCGATGCATGGCCATCGACTCAAAGGAGTACAACATAAGCCGATGCATTGAGCAGAAATGGGCCACGAAGGGAGACTCTACTGGAAGAACTCCTCAATGGAATGGTTTGGTGGCTCAGATCCTCTCTTCAAGAACCTCCAAATCCTTTTGCAAGTATTCGAGTCCGCAATATCAGCTGGGGCAAGTTTGAGGGACCATGACCCTGACCAATGCCAAGAGCAGCATGGACGTGCAGATCAGGTTAAGGATGGGTTGCATCAGATCCACCGAAGGAAAGGAGCCGATCTGACCTGCAAAGACGAAGAAGTGGACTGAAGAAGCTCGGGGGGCAGCTCACCCTGAAGGTTCTCTGCTCTGGGAAGCCGATTTTGTTGAAATCGGCTGGCTCTGCGTTATGATTTGAGGCCAATGACGGCACATTGGGCTGACTCACTACCTTTCTCGCCTTGACTGAGGCTCGGGGGGCAGCTTGTCCTAAAAGACCAAATCACCAGCCTACTGCGAATAGCTGTACCAAGTGCTATCGTCATCGGCGGAGCTGGCTAACTTGGAGGGATGACTGAATTGGCCTGTCTCGCAGATCATTGTGAGAAGCTAATGCGTTGCCACCGGACATTGAGCATTGGTTAGGCTAACAAACGGCTAAATCAGCATGAAGGACATCGGCAAAATCAAAGGAAGTTTTTTCATTGATAATAAGATTTCTTACAAAGAAGAGCCGATTGTTCGACAAAAGGAACAAATTACTACAGCTAATCCTATGCTAGTAGATCCCTACTCTAAGGGCTGTTGCTATCTTCGCCGTCACTGGGGTAGCCATCGTCATTGCTGCTGTCGGCGAGTTCCTCGTTGCTGCTACTGTAACCTTCAGCGGAGGCTTCTTCCTCGTCATCGTCATCATCCTCATCCGACCAAGCCCAGCCACGGATGCGCTTTGGCGGCGGTTCGTCGGAGGAGGTGTCGTCCTCCTGTTCCTTCTTCATGTCGGAGGAGATGTCTTCGTCTTCGTCATCCTCTTCTTCTTTGGTGACGGAGGTGAATTTACCCCGGAAGGGAGGGTCGTCGTCGTCGCTCTCCGCCTCCAGTGCTCCGTCGATCAGGAATCGGAGGTCATCCTCCCCGTCGGCTAGGGGCATGGCCCCATCTCGACCGTACGAGGTCCTCGCCCTCCGGCACGAAGTCGAAGTCCCACTCCCGCTTGTCCCAATGCTTGGGAGCGCGCCGGTTGTACGCCTCCATCCGGTTGGGCTCGGAATCGACTCGCTTGAGGAGGAGGATTGGAGGGAAACGGAAGAGGAGGAAGAGGACGACATGGCTATGAAAGGAGAGGGTTTTTTGGTGCCGATGGCTAGTATGGAGCAAGAGGATGAAGTGGCGAACCGTTCGGCATAGATAAATAAAGGGAGTGTAGTGGAGATTTAATGCCATGTCGGTTCTCGAGGACGTGATGCCGAAATTATCAATTCGTGCGAGAGAAGCCCATGAGGCGAGGCGAAATGATGGAAGATTCTGCGGCAGTTCTGCTCTGCCACGACATGACCCGACGAAGGAAAGGCATAATGATTTTGGAAATGTCATTTCCAAAACCAGGGGGGCATGTGTTATCACCAGAATTTGACCGAGTCAGAGGTGGGCCGCGATCAAGATGGGCTTGAAGATATATATAGAAGAAATACGTGAATCGGCCTTGTATACGAGGTTTGGGTTAGTTTGCCCTTGTATCTCGTAACTATAGTAGGTTACATGTCGGTTAGGAGTTAGAGTTTGCCTCGTGCGCGGTTGGGGTGTATTCCCGACGTTAGAAAGTCCCCTGGACTATAAATATGTATCTAGGGTTTATGGAATAAACAACAACAAACGTTCAACACAATCAATCTCGGCGCATCGCCAACTCCTTCGTCTCGAGGGTTTCTCCTGGTAAGCACCATGCTGCCTAGATCGCATCTTGCGATCTAGGCAGCACAAGCTTCACGTTGTTCATGCGTTGCTCGTGCTGAAGCCTTTTTGATGGCGAGCAACGTAGTTATCTTAGATGTGTTAGGGTTAGCATTGTTCTTCGTATCATATGCTGTCGTAGTGCAACCCTTATACATCTAGCCGCCCTTACACCTATCTTAGGTGTAGGGGCGGCACCCCGCTTGATCATTGTTTAGTAGATCCGATCCGTTACGGTTGCTCCTTGTTCTTCAAGGATTAGTTTAACATCCGCAATAGTTAGGCCTTACAAAGGGTTGGAGGATCCAGCGGCGTGTAGGGTGTAGTTTGCTAGCCCTAGACAGGATGTTCCGGGGATCAACCTCGTGTTGGTTTTTAGGCCCCGTCTAGGATCGGCTTACGATCACCGTACGCGAGCGCGAGGCCCAATCGTGAGTAGGATGATCCGATTATGCGGTGAAAACCCTAAATCGTCGTAGATCGTATTAGCTTTATCTTGATCAAGCAGGACCACCATATATTCGTACACCTCGTACGAATCATGGGTGGATCGGCTCTTTGAGCCGATTCACAGGACAACCTGAGAGCCGATCGAGGCTCGTATTTAACGTTTACGTGTATGCCATGCAGGAAACTAAGCGAGGCATCATCCAACACCTTCCTGACCAGGTATAGGTCAGGTGGCACGCCCTTGCGACAGCATCGGGCGTGTGACCAGAAGGCTTTGCGGGCCATCGCTCTGAGGGACTGGGGCCAGCCGCAGCCCTAGTTGTTCCCGGCTCTACGGTGTTGCCAGTCGCTGCCCGCCGGTGGGTTTCTGACCGCAACAAATGGGTGAAAAATTTAGAAGGCTAATATAATGTGAGTTCCTCCCCAAAGTGTGCACTTCTCATAATTTGAGTGGAATCAAGTGCACATATCCAATGACGAATACTTGAAGGAAGTCAAACTATATTAAGGATCAAATATTGCATAAAGATAACATGGTGAAGTGAGCTTCAACAAATAAAGCAAGCAATCAAAGATTCAATTGGACAAACAAAGATATCATGATAAGAGAGATATAGTGCTCTAAATAAAATAAGAAAGCTCCCCAAGGTTCGTGCACAATTTATAATGTTTGCATTTGAATACAATATGCACAAACATGGAATCCTCACTCCTTATATATCATTTAGAACACAACTAAGATAAAGAGAATATGCTTATCAAGAACAACTTTAGTCCAACAATTACGAGATATGAGTGCATGAAGAAAATAAATAAACCAAGCACTCATAAATCTTCTTTACCAACCCACTAAAAACAAAAGGGGTGAAATATGGTCGGCAAAGAACAAGGATATCAGGGTGATGGATTAACGCTCTTATGTATATAAGTTTCTAGAGTGGACAAAATGATCCATAAAGAAACATGCACACACAAGAGGTTAACAAAATAAATAAGACTAGATATCCGAAATGAAGTCATAAAATATACCAAGGATGTTTGCTTAGGAAGCATATATAGCCTATGGCTCCAATTTTCACTTATGGTATATGAATGAGCTTCAACCAAGTTAGATCTCAAAAACATTACAACTAACAATAAGGGAAGTAGAGCTAGTTGAAGTGTTTTGAGAAAGGCAACAAGTATCACAAATACGAATTCATTTCACAAATTCATCAATATTGCACACAAGAGCTCTTTGAGGAATTGATATGCAATAAATTGCTAGAGGGCATATTTGTGATAGGTGAATCATAAAATATGATATATATATATATATATATAAAACATATCATATGCATCTTCTCAAATTACTCAAATGTTCAATAAGAAGTTTTTCTTTTAAAAAGGGTTTTTCAAGAACCGCAATATTTTCAAAATAAATAATTTCATGCCGAGATACAACCTACAAGAGGTTGGATGCTATATGAGAGTGCATGAATAAGATACTTGTTACCGAGATGGCAATGGCTTGATGTAGTAGATAAGAGTTCATCGATCATCCTATCTTGACTCCAATTATCATATGGTGACAACACCTTCCTTATAGATGAGACAAGCCTCCATTGCATCTCCAATGTACCTAAAACATCATTCAAGTACATCTTGGTCCCCAAACTTATTGGGTCCACATGGTTAGACTAACCACAATATATAGGACACACTCCATATAAATATGTGCATATTTAGATGAAATTTGAATTTCATGCACATCTTAGCCATTTAGGATTTGATGGAGTATATCCTACATAATGGATCAAAGAAAGCAAGCATGCTACAAGTATAAACAAATCACATATAAGCATGCACCAAAACTTTTAAAGATCCAAGAAAGATATACTTTGGACAAAACACCAAAAGAATTGAATAAGGCATAAAGGTGTCACAAAACAAATTTGTTGTCCAAATTATATCTAAGAAGCAAATCACAAAAGATTTGTTCAACAAAGTTCAACAAATGAACTAAGAAGAGACCATTGAGCCTAAAGGATGAAATAAAGCAAACATGCTCAAAGTTTTATCTCATTCAACAAATAAAGCATAGAAGAAGGAATGAGATAGCAAAACTCCCAAAGGAGCAAGGTTCGAACAAATAAACCAAACCCACTACACTTTTCACAATGGCACAATGTACCGTAAGGAAAAGGTATGTATTCCAAAACAAACACTTGATATGAATCAAGGGGATTTATCAAAAGATTTTTCAAAGGGACAAGGAAGACATATGGGAGCAACAAAGATTTGTTGGAAATAAAATAAGGCAATAAGAAACAATCCAAGGTGAAGATGATCCATAAGTTCAACCACATACAAGGTTATCAATTGTCAAAGACAATGAGAATATTGGAATTAGCTTCCGGTGGTATATCAACAAGGATAGTAAGGATCAATTTCACAATAAAAGGCATAGGATAAGTATATAGAATTAAGCACTATGCACGGATGAAGATTCTTGATAGCTTCAACTAGTCAAACAATCACGCACGGCAATGATTAGAATAACTTGAAGCAAACGGTGTCCCAAATAAGATATAGAGATATGTATTTGAGGAAGAACCGTACCAAGAATTTCTTACTCAAACAAGAACCAGAAGATGAGCAATAAAAGCTTTTACTACAAGTGGAGCTTGTTTGAGCAAACATGCCACCTAGGATCAAGATAATTACGTGTATCAACACTAAGTGGCATAACCTCATATGTTCACATTTTCTAGGCTTGTGATATGTACAAAACATATTACTCCCCCATAATGTGATAAGTCATTTCTTCTAAAACAAGAGGCAACTAAAATTCGACTAGAGATGATTAATGGACATTAGAATTTGAATTTCTCATGAGTATGACACACCACATAGTGACTAGATAATCTTTTAATATCAATACTAAGTGGTGGTACCCATGTACACACATTTTAAAGAAAGAGAGATGCACAAAGCATATCACTCCCCCAAAATGGGATGTTCCATTAATCACTTCAAAGAGAGCCAAATAAGATATCATCAAGATGCATTAGGCTCAAAACAATACACAAGTATATGATGAGTCAAACAAACATACTTGAATACACAAGATAGGCAAGTAAGACACAACACATACATACACATATTTGGTACAAAACCAAACATGCAAAGGGGCAAGTAACTTACAATAAATATGATGAGTTGAAGTATAAGTTACCGCAAAGAGGAACATTGGATATAAGATATAGATGATAATCCATATGAGTGGCTTGGTCAAAATATAATATATGAAGATCCCTTAATTCTTCATGAAGTAGCCAAATCTCCAATGACCTCCATATACACCTATTGATCAAATTTGAGCTTGTTGGTCCCCAACCAAGTTGGGTCCTAAGAGGTTAGTCACAATAGGCTTGGCAACCCAAATGGTTCTTTTCTTGAAACCACTTTGAGTTCCAACAAACTTGGCAAACACATTGCCATCCTTATCCTTCCCTAGAGAATAATCATCATCAACAATTATAGGGTTAGATAAGGTACCACCTAAGCAAGAAGAAGCAAAGTGCCCCTTCTCACGGCATAAGTAGCAAGTGTTCCCCTTTCTCTTATTTATTGATTTCTTCTCTTGGGGAACAATATCTTGATTCTTCTTGGGAAGTGGCCTATCTTCAACTCGAGGTCGAGCATGATCTTGACCTTGACCTTGTGGCCGTTTCCCTTGTTGTTTCTCACTCAAGTGCTTCTTCTTCTTCAATGGGCATGATCTAACATGATGCCCTTCAACCTTGCACTTGAAGCAAACCAACTTGGCAGGATCCTTGACTTTGTCTTGGCCCTTCTTCTTGTTGCTCTTGCTCTTGGACTTGTTCTTGTTATTGGAGTTGAATCCAAGTCCACTCTTGTCATTGTGGGATTGTTGCACACTTAGCATCTTGTCAAGTGCGGATTTCCCTTCATGACGCTTTTCCAAGTCTTTCTTCAAAGAAAGGACTTGGGCCTCGAGCTCTTTGATTTCCTCTACATGGTTAGTAGAAATACAAGTACTAGAGGAAGTAGAAGCTTCATTGTTAGAGCAACAAGGCAAAGTGAGTAATCCAACACAAGGTGTATCACTAGTTTGACTAGATGGATTACAAGGACTAGCACATGGCAATATAGCATTTGTAGTAGGGATTGTGCTAACATCCATATGAGGCTCACAAGATGTTACCTTAGTGATACTTTCCTCATGAGCTATCTTTAGCCCATCATAGGAAATTAGTAGATCATCATGAGAGCTTGAGAGCTTTTTATGACTTTCTTCCAATTCCCTATAATTGCTAGTTAGCAACTCAAGTTGAGCTCTTAGCTCAACATTCTCCTTTAAGGTAGATGCTTCACAAGAATTAGAGTTAGTAGCACAAGCATCAACAATAGTTTTCTCATTTTCATGCATATAGGATTCAATTTTTTGTGTAAGCATAAAATTAGTATGCTTCTCATCTTTTAGCTCATGCTTGAGGAGAGTGAATCTCATTTCCCCATTTTCAACATGGGACTCCAACTCCACTATGGTTTCCCTATATTTATACAAGGTATCCATAGAGTGTTCGAGATTAGCACGAGCTTCTTTATTACCTCGAAGAGAAGCATAAACCATTGCCATATCATGCACCAAGATATTATATTCTTCATCATTATCATCATCATCACTCTCATCATTAGAGGAAGTGTTAGGAGTCAAAGTAGGAGATACCTTTGAACCATTTGCCATAAGGCACATGTGCATACCGGAGGATGAAGATGAAGAAATTCTTGAATCCTCATTTGAAAACATGTCTTGATCCATAGAGTGTTCGGTTTCCTATACATTGTTAGTCAACAAACAACTAGTGGAAATAAAAGCATTTTGATTATGGGAGCAAGACAAGGCAAGCATATCATCATGGGATTTATGTAAGCAATTTACACATGATATGCAAGGACTATCAACACAAGCATGTAGATTATTTTCAATGCTAGATGTGTTTAAGTCCAAAGAGGAAGCATTGCAATGGGATAGAGATGAAGAATCATCACTATTGAGCACAATATCAACATTGCAATTTTCCTCACCACTCACCATATCATTACCTCGTGTCTTGCTACACGTTGGTGAAGTGGAAGAAGATGAGAACTCATCACGGCCGGAGGTGGAAGCAACTTGGAGCTCTTCATGATGTGAAGGGGAAGAGAGCTCCTCGGAGTCACCACCGACCAATTGAGAAGTGGATCCACCAAACATTTTCTTAAGCTTGATCCACATCTCATGAGACGATTTTCGCTTTATATATATCAAGAACCTACGAAAATCGGGTCTCAAGGAGAATAAAAGCTCATTAGATACTTGAGCTTCAAGATGTAAGTTTTTCTCATCCTCTAAAGATAGATTTTGAGAATCCATCGGAGGAGAAAAACCTACATCAAGAAATTGCTCAATGTTTGGACACAAGGTCCGAATATTGCAAAGCAAGCAATTTCGCCACAAATGATAATTTGTGCCAACAAAGATAATTGTGTCATTGTGCACTATACTAGCCGACATCTTTACTCTCAAGGCGGTGAAGCCTTAAACAAGGAGAGACCTTGCTCTGATACCAATTGAAAGATCGAGATGTCGCCTAGAGGGGGGGGGGGGGTGAATAGGCGATTACAAACTCTTGCGGATTTGTCTTGTAAGAATGCGGAATTAAACTATCGTTTAGTTTACAAGCACAAACCCTAAATATGCTAAGCTCAACTAAGTGTAACAATAGCAACTAGAGCTAAGCAAGATAGGCACAAGATATATGTAGCACAAGTGATAGCAAGATATATGTACTTCAAGCACGATGGCTATCACAAGGAAAGAGAGCTCGGGTATAGAAATAACCGAGGCACGCGGAGACGAGGATGTATTCCCGTGTTCCCCTTGCTTTGCAACAAGGTACGTCACGTTTGGAGGAGTGGAGGTCCCACGAAGGATTCCCCGCGCCACGAAGGCTCACCCTATTCTCCGAACCACACCCACGAAGGATAATGGCCCTTTCCTTATGGTTAGATTTTCCTCCGCTCCGGAGATGGCAAGCTCCACAACCACTTCACAAGCTCCACGAAGGAGAAGCCCGGGCCCCTTCACAATCTTCCACGAAGAGATCACCGGGACACCAACCAAGCCAACTAGGAGGTCACCCTCTAAGAGTAACAAGCTCACGGTCTCTCACTCGAACAAATCGTGGTGGAGAGCTCAACACTATGCAATGATGCAAAGCAAGAACACCGGAGGTGTTCAAGTCCTTCACACTCAAATCCCACCAAAGCAACGAATGCTAGGATGAGATTGGAGAGGAAGAACAAGGGGGAAAGTCAACCAAAGACTCCAAGATCTTGATCCCAAGAGATTCCCTCACTTAGAGAAGAAACGGTTTGGTGAAAGTGTAGATCTAGATCTCCTCTCTCAAATACTCAAGAATGAGCAAGAATGGTTGGAGGAATTAAAGGGGAGAGCAAGTTCTTCAAAATGGAACAATGGAGGTGAGAGAATGGGAAGAACTTATTGCTCAAGGTGGAAGAAGGTCTATTTATAGCTAGGAGCAAATAAAACCGTTGGGGGGAAAAAGACAAGAGAAAGGGAAGAAAAACGGGCAGAAAAACATGCCCAGCCGGCGGCCCAGCCGGCTGACCGGACCAGGCACTGGGGAGCCCGGTCGGCAGCCCGGTCGAGCCGGCCCAGCAGCCGGGCGGCAGCAGCGCGCGCTGGCGGCGGATAAGGCAAGGGGCGCGCGGGGCGAGCGGCCCAGTCTGGGCGAAGCAGCGCGCGGGCGAAGGAGATAATGGTCGCGCGGGGGCGAGCTGGAGCGCAGGCCGCGTGGGCCAAGCAGCGGTGAGGCGGCCCGGTGCGGAATCCGGCTGGACCGGGGAGGGCGCCGGGTGGGCCGGTCGACGGACCGGGCCAGCGGCCGGTCACGGGCCCAAGGCCACTGGATCCGGCCCGGAAGGCACCAGCGCCAGGTCCGGTCGCGGACCGGGTGGGCTGGTGGCCGGTCCGGTCAGACCGGCCGGTCGGCTGCCCCTTCTTTTTCTTTTTTCCTTTTATTCTTTTCTCCTTTTCCTTTTTCTTTAATAACTAATGCTCCCGAACTCCGATTGACTTGAAACAAATTTTGTTGGAAAGGTAACGACGAATAGAATCCCAAAAAAAACTTGAAATATGGAGACTCCTCACAGAACATTTTTAGATGATTTTAGAGAGGGAGTCTCCCACCGCCAAGAAACGGTGAAGACGTCCAAACTCGAAAACGCAATAGAAGATGCATGCGGATTCCGTTTTCGATGAACTTGGGCTTGTTGTAAAGCTAGCAACAAGCTCAAGAACCTCACACAGAGAAACACCAAGAAGCAATAGGGATATGCAAAGTATGCAAAGGATTGAGCTCCCTAAGACGATGTGATCAAGTTACTCAACCGAAAGCCCCTCTTAATAGTGCGGCTATCTATCCTATAATCCGGTCTCCCAACAACCACCTTGAGACCGGTAAAAGGAAAACCTAGCAAGGTCATACCTTTGCCTTGCGCATCCCGCTTGATCTTGATGATAGCTCTTCAAGCTCCACTCAAGCCGGAATGCCTCACTTGATCATCGTCGCTTCGTGAAGACTCACAAATGCTCCCCCATACACCATGATGGGAAAGCTCTATTGATGCACATCTTCACATGTCCATTATCACCAAATGGACGGCAAGTTTCAAGCATGTGATCCACTTGAGATGCTCATCTTGAACTTGCCCGACTTAACCTTGTACCTTCTCATACTCTCATAAGATAGAGCATGGCTAATATTGAATTCCACATAAGAACTCCATCTTCATTTCTTCTTCTTGATCATATCACATATGTATCTTCAAACCGATGATCTTGATGCCAATACACAAGGTATACCTTTATCTTCATGGCATCCATACTTGAATCCAACACATGGAATACAAGTAGTACCTATGGAATATTCCTTCATATAAACTCAATGAAAACATTAGTCCATAGGGGTTGTCATTAATTACCAAAACCACACATAGGGGCAATATACCCTTACACGTCAAACCCCCTATTTAACCACTTTTCTCCTGAGAGTGAATTTTTTTAGCCCATGCTACATGTAGCTCCATTTTTTGCAAAATTTGAAATGAGATTTTAAAGTTTCAAAAACATCTAACAAAAATCTAGATGTAGACAATGATGGGATCTATACAAATCCGTAAAATTTGAACTCTAGATACCTCATATTCTGGGCCGCAGAAAAATAACAAAATCTGACATATTTTGAAATCTGACACTGTTCACTAATATTGATATCAGGATTTGTCATTTTTACACAGCTCCGAATATAAGGTTTTTCCCGTCGAAATTTTCCACGTTTGTTGATCACAGTATTATCTGCATGTAGAATTAATTTCAGAATTTTTTGAAACTTTAAAATGTTATTTTCATTTTTTTTCAAAAAAGAGCCATGTAGCTCGAGCTACACTTGTGGTTTCCTCTTTTCTCCCGTCTTTTAGACTGGATTGCTTAAACCACCCACAATAGCAGTATCATACATTCTATGCATGCAAAAAACTGATGTGACACTACAAACATAGAACCCGAAAAATAATTTCGAATAAATCTTATACACATATTTAAGTTGAGATACTACAAATCAATCAATAAAAAAATACTCCCGCTGTTCCTGGATATAAACCATATAGTTTTTTGAGATTTTTTTCAGAATATAAGGTATATTGCGTTGCACCACTTGTATGAGAATATTTTTAGGGATTTGATTACATTTTCTTATCCTGTGCAAAATCCTCTATTAGCTGACGTTAATTTTTTAGGGTTAATCCCGCGCAAACATGGTGTAATTCTTTCTCAATATACATTCCTTAATTTTCATGTCAAAAACTATATGGCCTATATCTAGCATTATACTGCTATACGATAATGTGAGTGTCTTAAGAGACACCGTGTCGTTTTGTATCGTAGCTGTTAAAGTTTATCACAAGAAGGAAGCTTCTACCTTTTCATCTCGCCACATCATTTTTTTTCAGATAAATAATTCTACACTTAAGATTCTTTCCCCTTCCCCTTCCCTTAAAAAAAATAAACAAAAACTTCAAAATTCTAAGCTTAAAATCCAACACATTACTTTGAAAAAAAGGATATGCACTTCTTTACCTCGTTTGAATCATCATCAGGATTCAAGTTCTTATATTTGTGTTTCATGCCGTGCCCACCGTGCCTTCTAATAATAATAAAAAAATCTAATGCATTAGAAGAAGCTAAGTGGGCTCTTGATCTATTCCAAAATAAATGAAGTTCTACTTTTTCATAAGTAAACTTTGACTAAATCAATAGATACCCATGAGTTCGCGATATTCTCATTATAAATCCCCCCCTACCCAATTGATCACTAATTCACTATCTACGAAGGTGATGCGACAAAGGCCAACGTTGGCACTCCACCACTTGAGCTGCCTAGCCTAAGAAACACGAGAACATTTCCCTCGGCCATGTCGCTATAAGATACATAAACATGGCAGATCAGATTGGATAATGCTTTTCATAACTTTTATCATATTTTTGTATGTCGGATATGAAGCGAAGCAGATAATAACTAAATGCGGATTATATCAGAATACATAGTTGGAGCATAAAAAGAGCGAAGTTCAACTAAAACGGACAAAATTCATGAATAGATGCACGCAAAAAGACGTAATTTTATTTTTACCATGAAAATACTGTGAAATCCTTGTGATTCAGCCACTCGTAGGCTTTGAGATTTTTGCTCATGGAGCTCATACAGGTAACTAATGGTCATCCCCTACGTCTAACCATCGGATGCACATCTATAATATCTAAATAGGAGCAACCCACTAAGTTGATTTCTCTTGACATGCAAGATGTCCACATCATCAGTCATCTCCAAGCAATCTTAGGCTGCCACATCTCATCAACTCTGCCACCTCAGCGTCCAAAAATAAAAACCAGATCCGCTCATAGAACATGTTTTCCAGCTTGTGGAATCACGAATTAATATCTCTGGGCATGCCAACCATCACTTGACGCCTCACTCATCTTTCAAGGAAGGGGTACTAATTTCTGCTTACCCCTCCACCAATTTAGTCTCCTCGGCTCCTTCGTAATTGACTTTTATTTTGTGGTTCCTCATTTTCTCATTACTCTGTATTTCCATCTCTCTGATCCATGCCATAACTATCAATAAATCATGGCATCATGCCTCCTCCACTTCCTCTCCTAATCTCCAGCTAATATATATTTAGCCATCTCTCAACCCAATGTTTATCCCCGCTTCCGCCGGCTCGCTCATATAAACATAGCGCCACAGCAGACTCCATCCTTGCTTTGGTATCCATCCCCAGATCATTCATGTATCTCCAGTTCTCCACCCTCAAAGCTTTCTACGAACAGCCAGGGGACCTCAAAGTCTTCTACGTAGAGCTTAGAGGTGAACTACCTCTGTTTTATTTTCTGCCCCTTGAATTGCAGAACAATATTACATCATTTGTTATGTTTACAGCAGCTGAACTTTGAATTATCCCTTTTTATTTGGTTCAGGTGTGGATCAAGAACGAATTTCACATGAAGGATAATCAAGAAAATGGTATTACTCAGTTTTTTTTAGCATATATGTAGTTCATTTGTTGGTATATTCATGTTATGAAAGCATTCTTGTGCTGACATTTTTTTTCCTTTAAGATTATGTAGGGAAGGAGGAGTTAGGACCTAAAATACTGCTAGCTCATCGCAAATGGCTCTGCGCAGCCATTTTCATCATGCCTCCTCCACTTCCTCTCCTAATCTCCAGCTAATATATATTTAGCCATCTCTCAACCCAATGTTTATCCCCGCTTCCGCCGGCTCGCTCATATAAACATAGCGCCACAGCAGACTCCATCCTTGCTTTGGTATCCATCCCCAGATCATTCATGTATCTCCAGTTCTCCACCCTCAAAGCTTTCTACGAACAGCCAGGGGACCTCAAAGTCTTCTACGTAGAGCTTAGAGGTGAACTACCTCTGTTTTATTTTCTGCCCCTTGAATTGCAGAACAATATTACATCATTTGTTATGTTTACAGCAGCTGAACTTTGAATTATCCCTTTTTATTTGGTTCAGGTGTGGATCAAGAACGAATTTCACATGAAGGATAATCAAGAAAATGGTATTACTCAGTTTTTTTTAGCATATATGTAGTTCATTTGTTGGTATATTCATGTTATGAAAGCATTCTTGTGCTGACATTTTTTTTCCTTTAAGATTATGTAGGGAAGGAGGAGTTAGGACCTAAAATACTGCTAGCTCATCGCAAATGGCTCTGCGCAGCCATTTTCAAACATTATCGGTTTCGAAAGTTTAGCATCTGGGAACTATGGTTCGCCCTTGGTGGTGTTGTGTTTTAGTGGAACTTTGTAGCCGATGGCTTCTTTTAATGGAAATCGGGGAGGAGTCCCTTTGCATCAGAAAAAAGCAGCTCATCGCCAATGATTGCATTTGGCCTAGCAACTTTGGTAGTCAGGCACACCTTGCAACTTCATAAACTTTCAAAATATTACGGTGATGAATAGGGAAAGCTATATTCCTTTCAGATTTTCATAGTTGTTTTTTTTAACTGACTTAAATATGCTGATAGAGTGACTGAATTAAAATGAAATAAACATAGCTTCGATTATTTGTAGTACCTCTATACAACGATTATTTTAAAAAAATTCTCTGTGCATAAGTTGTTTCATAGATGGTCAAACATGTTGTTTTCCAGTATACTACTTCAAGTGGTTCAGGACTGTTCATATTCTTCTTTCAAAGTGGATATTGTTGGCGTAGTAACCATAGCGTAATGCTTTGTCCAAACACAAGAACGTCAGCTCGGATGGACCTCAATGTGCTGAAACATTTGATTTTACTTATTTATTTTGAATATGCAAATTGGCAATAATAAATTATGTTGTGTGCAGGGGTAATATTTTTTCTACTTATCTTATTGTACGTAATATTCATATTTGGTGCGATACCATATTTGTAATAAAAAATATTGTGTTATTTAACATAGAAGTGTAACTGATTATACTATTTGTACAACCATGCTATTAATAAAAATGTGTTATATTTTTGTACTAAAAGTGATATTTGGGTTACCAGGTATATCATCAGGGTTCATGCATGCTTCATTGTTTGTTATACAAAGTAATTTTTCTACGTGCATCAGATTAGTTCTGCTTGGTAACTCACATTATATGTATCATACAATCCCGCAGCAACGCGCGGGGTATTAGCTAGTTGTACAGCAATTCGTCGTACGCATCGACCCAAGAAGGGCCCGAAGGAGGAAAACCATGCGGCGGCCCAGTCCCAGGTCTTTTTTTTTCCGACGTTGGAGACCCTTCTGGCTTGCTTGCCCGTTCGGCTTCGACCTTGCCGCTTCACTGCCTGTATAACTTCCGAGTTGTTCCACTTCCACACGCCCTCCACACTGTCGCACAGATCCAACTTCTCCGCCATGGCGTACTCGGCCTCGTCGCCGTCGACGGCGCCGGCGGCAGAAATGCCACTGCCACCGCGGGAGCACGTGGAGAGGATCCGGCGGGAGCGCTTCTTCATCGGCCGCGGCGAGAGGAACCCACTCGCCGAGGACATGCACCAAGCGGTGAACTACCTCAGCCAGGAGCTTTACTCCAAGGACGTCCACTTCCTCATGGAGCTCATACAGGTAACTAACGGTCATCCCCTACGTCTTTCCCATGCAGTGGTCTACTGGTCTGGCCATTGGTTCGGACGGCGACTAGATCCACCCGGATCGAAGCCCTCGCTTAGTTATTTTGTGTCAAGAGTTGATGCAGTACTGCGTGCATGTGTGTTGACTAGACTATACTTTTTTTTCCAAGCTGAATTGACTATGGACGACGCTGAGCGTCCCCCGGGGGATTAGATATCTAATCCCCCGGGTGGACAGCCGTTGGATCAGCTTGCTTCGACCGTCCAGATCGTGACACGTGTCATAATAGTTCCCAGTCTCACTATTGCTACCATAATGTACCAAAGTAGCAAAAAAACGGTTCGTTTGTAGCAAAACTAACCCAATTGTAGCAAACAACAATTCACCCACTATACAAACAGATCTCGCCGGAGACTTGCCGGAGGCCTCGCCGGAGGCGATGTAGCAAAATGTTGTACTATTGTAGCAAAAAAATTCGGGTATTGTAGCAAAGTCCGAGACATCACCGGAGATGTCGTCGGAGACGTCGCCGGAAACCTCGTCGGAGATATCGCCGGAAACCTCGCCGGAGAATTGGTAGCAAAAAATATATGCTATGGTAGCAAGAAACCACAAATATTGTAGCAAATTTATTTTTCTATTGTAGCAAACCATATAAAAAAGGTCTATTATTGTAGCAAAACCGACATCTCCGGTGACCACGCCGGAAAATCTCGCCGCAAACTTGATAGCAAAAAATGTAAACTATAGTAGCAAGAAAAGAACGAATATTGTAGCAAAATTTTCTAGCTATTGTAGCAAAACACCATCACGGCAGGGGGGCAAAACACCATCACTATCACATCAGGTGCGGCGGGGATGCAAGTCGAGGCGCGGGACGCTGCCGGTCGCCGGGGATGCAGATGGAGGCGCAGGACAACCCCGTCTTTCGGGATGCAGTGGAGGAGGAGGAGTAGTGGCGCGCTATGGAGGAGGTTCGACTGCGCTGCGTGGGGCCACGGCCAACACCGGCGGCGCGCATCTTGGAGCACCTCCATGGCGGCGGCCCGGAGGACGTCGATGAGGCCACGATGCCGGCGGCTTGGAGGACGGCCATGAGGTCGCTGTCGAGCGGCGCTCTGCTGGTTGGCGGAGAGCCGTGGGCGGCGGAGGGACTCGGGGCGGCGGCGGCGCTGCTGGTCGGGACGGCGCTGCTAGTTAGGGCGGCGGGGCTGCTGGTCGGCGCTCGGGACTGCGGCGTCGCTCGACCTGATTGTTTCCATGGCTGCTGTGGGGAACGAAAGACAGAGAGGATGAGGGAGTGGACGAGGTCGTGGTGGACCCCACAATGGGCACGTGTCGACGCCAGGAGGAGGAGGATTAGAATGATAATCCCCCAGGGGTTTCCAAGCGTTTTCCATTGACTATTCATGAAATTGGACATTCAGGTTTTTGATACTTTTAGCAAGAAAGTAGAGCAAGAGCTCAATCCCGAAAAGAAAGGAAAAGAAAGGATGTGACTATTTCTCAGTCGACCGAGAACTAATTTCGTTCTCAGTCAGATGATGTCATCAAATTTCAGTTGCAACTCATGGCTAGCACGAATCATGATGCAAATCGAATGGTGTAAGATTTAACTGAGCACGAAGTTAGTTCTTAACTAGCTGAGAACTAGCAAATCCGGAAAAGAAAAGCAAATTAGATTAAGCAGACAATTGGAATAGGGCAGTTAACAATTAGTGTAAAGTATGCCACAAATTTCATTAATGAAACCAAGTCTAGTACAAGCTAAAACGAGAGGATTTTTTTTGCATGCCATTTTTATGGCCTCTGGTCTTGCCAAACGTTGGTACTCGAGTATAACTGGGGAAGTACTTGTTTTCGTTAAAATACCTGGTATCAGAAAGAAAGTTTCCTCTTGCCTACACTTATGCTATTTGCATCCGTGACCTTAATACCTCCACTTTATCGATGATAACACAGTTTCGGCTACCTGGATCACTCCCTAGGGCTACGGCCAAAGGACTACGATAGGACCCGTTAAGTGCCTAAGTGTGCCTTAGGCGTCTACCTAATGCCACTTTTTTTTTACCTTGGGCTTCTCCCATGATTCATTTGTTTCTTGAACTGTTTCCATTAACTATGAATTATGGAGTATATATGATTTAAACAACGAGTTGCACACTTATGAGAGAATAATATGGAACTGCACAAATTTAAGTGTTATTAACTATTATGCTTAAGTTTCAGCCTTCATAACTTTATTTTTTTGCCTTTCATTCTGATTTTGGACAGAAATAATTAGGTAGTTCTGTTTCATAGCATATTAATTAGTAGTCAAGGTGACTGCAGAAGAAACTAATTCTGTTTTGTATTTTATTAATTTCCTTTTACATTGTGTATGTTCAGAATGCTGAGGACAATGAATATCCTTCTGGAGTGTCGCCGACTCTAGAGTTTGTAATCACTACAAAGGACATCACTCATAGTGGAGCTACTGCGACCCTCTTGGTGTTCAACAATGAGAAGGGCTTTGCTCCAGAAAACATTGAATCCATTTGTAGGATTGGGAAGTCTACTAAAAAGGGTCAGCGGGATAGTGGTTATATTGGGGAGAAAGGTACATCTTTGTATGAATATCAGCTTGAACTTTCTAGTTTTTTGCTTTACTTTATTTGGCTAGGGTTATGTTCTCTCTTTTTGAAAAGACACTACAGTTCTGTTTTCCCTTTTTTTAATTCTAGGTTTTTTGTGTTGTTTTTTTGTTTGGTCATGTACTAGTTGCACCTCTTGGTGTTATACTTCTGTTGCACATTTAGATGCTTTCGTTCACTCTTCATTAGGGTGAAACAGTGCCATCCTCTTCATCATTGCATAAACATGACCTGAGACCCTTCTAACTTAGTTGACACCACTTGTCAATTTCGTTTTCCTTGAAAATAATGTTCTGTTATATTTATGTTGTAGGAATTGGTTTTAAAAGTGTGTTTCTGGTGTCTAGTACTCCCCACATATTTAGCAACGGATATCAAATTAAATTCAGTGAGGATGCATGCACAAAATGTGGTATCGGGTATATTGTTCCTGAATGGGTTGAAGAACATCCGATTATTAGGGACTTAACCAAGATATATGGCTGTTTGAAAAACCTGCCAACCACAACAATCATATTACCTCTGAAGAATGACAAGATTGAAGCAGTGAAGAAGGAGCTCTCGAGCACACATCCAGAAATCTTGCTGTTTCTTTCGAAGATTAGGAAGATTTCTGCCAGAGAGATTAATGATGGTCTAAATGCTACAAGTCTTACTCAGATTTCTATATCAAGTGAAGCCGATGCTTTAACGAGGAAGGATATTGGTGCGGAGTCATATACACTTCACCTGTCTGCCGACGAGGACAAGACGGGCAATCATCATTGTAGCTACTACATTTGGAAACAACATTTTCCTGTAAAACCAGAATGTAGAGTACAGAAGAGAAGCGAAATAGATCAGTGGGTAGTCATGCTAGCATTCCCACATGGCCAAAGGCTGAGCCAGGGGTTGGGATCACCGGGTGTGTACGCATTCTTGCCAACCGAGATGGTGACAAACTTTCCTTTCATTATACAGGCGGACTTCCTGTTGTCCTCATCACGAGAATCCATTCAGCTTGACAGCCCGTGGAACAGAGGAATTCTTGATCATGTGCCTTCTGCTTTCCTCAATGCATTCATGGCGCTCGTCAAATCAACAGAAGATGCACCTGTCTTTGCACTTCCACCTATTTTCAAGTTTGTGCCGTTAAATCAGTCTTCTGTACCACTGATAGATTCAGTTAGGATGTCCATAAGAAATAAACTGATTGATGCGGAGATAATGCCATGCGAGACCTGTTCGCCATTAAAAGTATTCTGCAAGCCAACAGAGGTTGGTCGGCTAAATGCTGCATTTTGGGGCATTGTAAACAAGGCAGTGGAATTAGGTGTTGATGTTCCAAACATTTCTTCACATGGAACTCACATTCTGAGTTCCTACTTTGATAACACAGAATATGACGATGTGTTGGGATTTCTTGGTGTTGGTTATGTCAATTATGAATGGTATGGAAAGTGCATCCAAGGATCAGATCTTGCTGCGGTGTTACCCGAGGATATTTATTTGGATCTTCTTGCTTTTGTTGCACAGAACTGGAAAGTGGAATTTGCTAGTACAAACATGCATTATATACCGCTTATAAAGTGCGCTGGTGCAGATGGTGAAGTGACATACATGAGTGTATACGAAGCCAAAACAGCTGATGGAAAGTTATGTATGCTATCTGATGAGTATGTACCTTTGGTTATCAAATGGAACAAAAGCTACTTCTCAACCATCTCTCGAACAGTCTTTCTGCCCATGTCTACACACAAAGCACTGGAACAGTTTCCTCACAGAAGCACTGTGGTGGAATGGCTTGAAAAGTATGTATGCATGAAGAATCTTACTGTCCATGAGTATGCTATTACCGTCGTAAAAGCTCTGCATGACAAAAACCAAGTTCTTGCTTTTACACACTTCATATATCAATTACATAAAGAGAAATACATGCCTGAATGGAACATAAACCATCTGTGCAGCTTGGTACCTATCGTAGATAATTGCGGTTCTGTCATTGCTACAAGAAGCGCAGTTCTGCTGCCAGCGAGAATGAGCAAGTGGGCTGCATTGCTGGGTAAAAATCCATGGAGAGGCCAAAGTTATGTTGAGCTTGCAGATGATTACATGTCTGCTAGCAAGTTTTCTGAGGGACATGCATATGAAGATCATTTTTTGTCATTTGTCAGGAAATATATGCAAGCCACTGATGTGCCGTCGTTGGTTCCTCCAGATGCTGGCTTCCCTGCTGCATCATCTCCTTTAACTATGAAGAATGCACTTCTCCTTCTAGAATGGATTGAGGATTTAAGGTCTAGGGATGTAACACTGCCACAGAAGTTTTTGAATTGTATCATTTGCGGAACATGGCTTAAGACATCTGTTGGTTACTGCGCACCATCAGAATCTTTCCTGCTAAATGAGGAATGGGGTCATTTGTTTCAGGCTGAAGCTGCCTTTGTGGATGTGCCAATGATTGATCAAGAATTTTACTTGGGCAAAGTTGCTTCATACAAAAACGTATTGGAAACACTTGGCGTCAAGTTTGAGTTTTCTGATGCAATGTCATATATTGGCAAGAATTTCATGTCAATGGACGCAGGTGCTCCGACAGCAGATAGCATGCTTTCTCTTCTCCAGCTCATCAGATTCCTGCAACAGGAGCACATATCACCTGACCATCTCATTTCGAGCATCAGAACTGGGAGGTGGGTCAAGACTTGCCATGGATACATGTCCCCTGCCGAATCAATCCTTTTCAGTTCAGAGTGGACAATACCATCCGAGATTAGCTGTTTACCATTCATTGACATTGATTTTTATGGCAATGGTATCAGTAGCTTTAAGTCAGAGCTTGAGATATTAGGTGTTCTTGTAAGATTCAAACAGAACTACCAGGTCATTGTGGATAATTTTAAGCTTCCGACAGGTTCAGTTACATCTGGTGCTGCTATTATGCTGCTCAAGTGTATTCGATATGCCGATTCATGCAGAAAATTGGTGAAAGGACTGAAGAAGCGTCCATGGTTGAAGACCAATGCTGGTTTCAGAGCTCCCCGTGAAACTTTTCTCCTTGATTCCGAGTGGAAATGCCTCGTTAAGTTCGCAGATGTAGTTCCATTGCTTGATTTGTCTTTGGAACAAGCAAGCAATGCTATAATTTCTCATCTGAAGCAGCTCTTGTCAGCATGTTCCATTACAAAGGAAATCAGGCTTGCCCTAATCTCGTGCTACAAGGATCTGAGTGAGAACAAAACATTTCCTGCCAATATTCTTAAATTTATGCATACTGAGAAGTGGCTGCATACTTCACATGGATTTAGGACACCAGATAAATGTGCTCTCTTTGATTGCTCATGGGAGCCTGTCATTCCAGTTGCAAGTCTACCATTCATCGATGACAGTGACTTAATCCATGGCACGGGCAAGAATATCTATAGCTACAAGAAGGAGCTGAAGGCTTTGGGTGTTGCTGTAGATCTTAACCATGGAGCAGATATTCTCTTGTCAAGTTTAGCTATTGATGAGACACATGAAATGCCTATCCCGAATGGTTTACACCCTTGTCTATCTCTGAACTCGACTCTCGTGGCTTTGCTTAAATGCATGCAACCAAGTGCTCATCCAAGAAAGTTTGCAGAAGAAATTAGAAAGATGCAGATCAAAACAACTCTTGGATACCGGTATGCAGATGGATGTATCCTATATGATTCAACTTGGTCTTCCTATTTCCACATGGAAGATGGTCCTTTCATCGATGTATCATTCCATGGCCCTGATATACTGTCATATAGGACAGAACTCAAGATGATCGGAGTTGTCTTGGATGTTGGCTCTGGATGCTCTCTAATGGCACTGAATCTTAAAAGCTTCTCTAGAACGGACACTATATCTAGAATATACAGATACTTCGCTGCATTCAAATGGGAACCTAAAAAGAAAGGTGAAAATTGGATATGGATACCGAAGGGGAGAAGCAGTGGCCAGTGGGTGCGTCCTGGTGATTGCGTTCTTCATGACAGGAGTGGCTTATTCAGTGTGCGTTTTAATGTCTTGGACAATTACTATGAAAAAGATTTGTTTCTCTTCTTCTCCACAGCCTTTCATGTCAGGCACAGCCCAAGAGTTTTGGATCACTGCATTCTTTGGCGCTCATGGGAGTGCACATCCTTTGAGTTGAGACCAGCTAGTTGTTGTTCCTTCTGGGAGTTCATCGGTAGTCATTGGAATACAACGACTGCAAATCTCCTGTCAGGATCTGTCACAAGAGTTCCTGTTCTTGTCAATGACAAGATCGTCCTCCGGGAGGTCGAAGATGTGTTTGTTCCGGACGATCTCCTCCTGAAGCACTTGTTTGATCAGTTCTCTTCAAACCCAATGTTCGTCTGGTACCCAACAGGTCTGTCATTTGTTTCTCGTGCTAAGATGGACATTATCTACCAGAGTTTAGGTGTCCGGTCAATATCCAAGGCCGTCATTAAGGATGAATCTTTCCTTCCAAACTTGAGTTCTTGTCAAGTAGTCGAGACAACTGATGCCATTGTAACTCCTGGATTTCTTAGAATTATCCTTGCTTTCCTGGCTAACCCGGTCCTTGAGATTGCTTCAGAGAAGAGGCATCAGATGGTCTCTTGTCTGCCCGGCACAAAGGTTCTTGAGATGATAGAACCTATTACTGTGAGCTACAAAGTAGAACTGCTATCTTCGGGAAGAACGGTATCAGTTAAAGTTCGTAGGATGTTTAGGTGGGAGAGGGAGGACCGCAAGCTGTACATTCAGAAATCTGTTGGGTTGCTTGGAAGGACAGCTAAGATGGAGATGGCGACATGCTTTGCAGAGGAAATGTCTCAGCGACTGCTCTATGATAGAGTTGATCTCATTTCTTCGCTCACTGAGCTTCTCAAGATTGGTTTCCTTGTTGATTTTGAGGGGGGTGAGGTTGAGTTCCTGCTCAGGAGCAAGAACCTCCAGCTCTTTCCAGAGGATGTGGATTTTCTTCTCGATGCATTTCCTGCAAGGGGCTTGGAGGTTCTGGGCCAAATTTCATCAGTTTATTTCATCTTCCAGTTTACCGATTCATTCCTATCTGACAATGCCAACCATTCTTTGTATTTTCAGGATGACCTATGCTGTTGACTATGCTGCTTGTTTGATGTTGTTGAAATTCCAGCAGGCACCAACAATAATTCTAGGTAAGGACAGTCAATTGATCAAGAGTTCACTTAAATAGTGCTGCCTAAAACTTGGTTATATTCTTTGCTTGTTATATTTTCTTCCAAATTTCTGTGACATTGCATATATAAATTCCTTATTTATAATATCTCAGACCAATTCATGTTGTCCTGCTCTTGTTCGCAGGTTCTCGCAACTGTTTCATCGAGAAAAGAACAACATGTCCTTATTTTCCAATCAATTCATTCCTGGTCTCTTGTCTTCTCTGTGTTGTTCAGATATGCCACAGGGATATGCATTCCTTTACTTCTGATTTCGGTCTATTACATGTTCAGTGTTCATTGGTATATTGGCTCCAGAAACTATGTTCCCTGACTTGAAAATCAGTTGAAAAGCGTCAAGTTGTCCTCCTGTGGAACATTCACCTAATTCGCCTGTCCTTGGAGATTAATCAGCTGCAGGAAATGCAATTAGTAGGCAAGAAAGGTGTGTAGTCCGTCGCGACAATAAACCTCTCTTTTGCTTGAGCTGGTTCTTGAACTGCGCATGCAAATTGTGAACGAACAATTCTGATCAGTAAACAGAGGTATCAGGTTCCGGTTTATGTTAATCATGGCCTCTTAAATTCAAAGATGTGATCTATTCGAACATGGTTTCTTGTAAGTATTTGTTTGGCTTCGACAAACACATTTTCCCAGCTCTTGATTACCTAGCTAATTACTGAATCATTAACTATTTATCAACTAACTATACTCGTGTTTCTATCTCTCACTTTGCTAATTATTATATCCTGGTGAGTATAGGGGTGGAAAATTGTTGTGGATATTCTGGAATATCCAATACTTGCATTCTAAAAACTGAAAATGGATGTGGCAATATCCGCATCCGAATTAAAATGAAAATATATTTGAAAAATACTCTAGGCTTAATTTTTAAATACAAGTAAATGTGGTATTGGATATTTAACCAAATGTGAACATAAACGTGGATATATACATATTTGAATAAAATTATCTTAGACAATATAATTAATTCTATACAAAAGTGGTCATTTTTTTGTGAGTGATCAAACCTAGAGACTATCATGCATCAAAGTAGTATATTTATATTTATATGAGTGTATGGCTGATACTATAGCACACGAGTCAATTATTTTGTCTCACGTAATTACTGACTTATTTACCTTACCTAATTTGGTGCTAAGTTTCAAGATACTTTATGCGTTTTGAGTCGAGTAAACATCACATCTTCATTCATATTTGAGTATCGTCGTGAAGGACAGTTATTGTGAATAAGTATTGTACTAGTATAAAAATATTTCGTGAGGGAATTACTATCATAGTATCCTGGGTAAAAATAACAAAATTGAAATGCCCCTTGTCCATATACTATTCACACTATATTTTCCATATGTTTGATTTTTTTTTTGACCTGAAGTCCATGCAAATCATTTCTTGCCCAAACATTTCTATATGAGAGTACTTGATCATCTTTGGTTTCTAGGAGGAATCGATCTTTTTTCAAAATTTGAAATTGCTACAAATTTTGGAGTTTATGGGGGTGCTTTTGCACCCATGTGCTCCCGTCCGACATAGACGACTGTGCATCACCAACTTGACACATCTTCAAGCGGCAAACAACGCACGCTCTACAAACCGGATGATACAAGACTTGCCTTTCTCAACATCCAACCACAAGGAGGAGATGAAGCACATGGTTTCAGGAATGCGTCACGAACCAAGCAAGACACCAGTGTAGCTCAACATCGACTCCAAGGAAACCTAGACGTACCTCCCCTCTTGAGTGGCTAGAGGAGTGAGCGAGTAGAAGGTAGGAGCTAGACGGACTCACGGATGATGTCAACCAAGTAACGTCCGTCATGTCGTACATTGCACCCCGGAAGCCCAAGCCATGGGTAGCAGCCATCACATTACCCCTAGGCTCCAAATGTCAGATCGGTCTCTTCCCATATAGCCTAGATGACGTCTTTAAGAAGATAAAGACACCATGGAACCGCCGCCGCCTGGTCCGGTGGACCAGACCTAGGGTTTCCCCTGGCATCCAAGAGGAGGAAGGCACGGTGAAAACCATGAACAAGCCTCTAGGGAGGAAATGACGTCTGCATGCGTTGTTGTTAGCTTCGATTGCCGCAGAGCAGGACTTTCTCCTCGGCCATCCACCGAGATTATGAAGCTGCCAGAGCAGGCTGAGTGGACCGGATATGGGGGATAGAGATGGAAGTAGCCGACTTGAGGCCCCACCGCAAAGAGGAAAGGAACACCGACGTAGGAGAAGAGCGTCGACCACCACTGGCATCACAATTAGCCAACATGGGCTCGGAGGAGGAGGGCCACCGTACTAGCTGGTATCGTGTGCCACATCACTACCACGGACGCTATACCAAAGATAAGGTATCTCATGTTGCCGTCATGCGCCACAGCTGCAACCCATCTAGGCCCAGATCATCACGGAAAAAGATGGGGGCTGTCTTGCTAGTTCATTCTAGCGCAGGCATCCGTCTACCAGTTGTACGTCGGTTTGTTCCATCCCACGGTCTGGCACTGCTGGTTTGCCCGCCGAAATTCTTTTTCTCGAAACTTCGTTAAATTTGCACTTGGTCAAATATGATTCTTCTTTGGCTTCTTGTGTTTGTGATATGTACACTTACCCCATGCTATCCTTCTATTTGCTTATTCACAGATGGAAGTACAATGATGATGACAATTTTGAGCAGCAACTTGATGAAGGGGCAAAGAAGCGCAAGTTTGATAGGCCTCTTGGGTGTCCCACCATGAGTCGCATCTCGGGGGGGGGGGGGCAAGGCAGCTCAACAGGGAACTACTGTACTACTGGCAGGAAGCCCGCTAGCAAGAACAGGACTGTCGCCACCAACAGGAAGAAAGGGAAGGCTGACCTCATACCAAGTGAGGAAGAGGATTCCCAAGGAAGACATCTATAATATGGGCACCACAAAGTGGAGAGTGATGAGGCGTGAGAACTCCTATCGCCTGAGGGAACAGACTTAAAAGGGAGGGGACAAACTTTTCTAGACTGAATTGCAGCATGCCTTTTGGCAGGATTTCTATGACGACCCCACCCATATGAAGAGTGGTAATATTGTGCTTCCCAAGGTCCTCAATGTCTCCTACCACAACCTCTATGCAACCACTAACTTTTGCTTCATTAATGAAGAACTACCGAACATGGATCTCCTTGATGAAGAACTACAATCCTATGATTGTTTGCCAGTTCCGTGCCATCGTCTTTTTCCATGATGATCCAGCTTACACTATCACTTGGATGACGGAGACTGTGCCTCGTTCCGCTACCTTTGAAGTTTTCAGTGAGGCCCTTGGTTATGGTTGTGGTAGGGCCAAATGTTTAAAGGTACATTCCGAGGGGCCTATGCTCATTAGTCATATTGCTTTTGCTTATCCTCCCGGTCCTCATCAGGACTCTTCAAGGATTTCCGGCATGTACTTACTATCACTCCTTGGCCAAGATCTTCCAGGAGAACCTCATTCAGAAGGTGGGGGATGAAGCTAGTTGCCGCAACTATCACATCAACCTATTTTACTATTATCACCCGAATAACTTGAGGAAAATCTATGGGTGTGACTTTATCTTCAAGGAGTTGAAGAGGTCTGTTGAGAAGCGCATGACTCCTAACTATTGCCGGTACATTCAGTGTCTCATCACTCATGCGGTGCCTGCAAATGAGATCCCTCACAATTAGCGCACAAAGATGGACTTGATCACTATGTCTCTCCATGGTCAATATCTTGATGTTCCCGAGATGATGCCTAGATACGAGGGCATGACCAAGAACCGACATGACCCTCACTATGCCAGTGGTGCCTCTAGCTCTCGCCGTGGTCATCCTAGCGGCGACTCCGGTCCCATTGCAAGAGTTGCCAAATTTCTAAAGATCTGTGGAATGTGTGCAAGGACACCAATGATGTGAACCGCAAGGCTCTGGAGGTTGCTCAGGACACTAGGAGGAGGCACAATGCCTTCCTCCAAGAGCATGGTGAAGTTGTTACACCTGGTGGCCCTGGGATGGCTGAGGTGCTTGCTGTCAAGCTTTTGATGCCACCATGTGAGGATGCAATGTTCCAAGGATACCCCTTCACTTTGGTCCTCCTCACACTCCTCGTAATAGGACTTCAGCTGCTAATGATATTGCCTCTGAAGCTAGCTTGGGATATGATGATTCCAATGATCATGGTGGTGATTCCTGTGAAGATGAAGAGTCCGAATGAGTTGCTCAGCGTTGCCACGACCGGGACTTGTTTTATGGGGCTTGAGCGCTAGTCTTGTGTTTCGATGCCAAAGGGAAGAATAGAATATAGTCTATTATGATGATGGGTGACATAGGCATCCCCAATGGGCCTGCCGAAGATGGTATCCGGGGTTTACTGAAGGCCCACAAGTCGAAGAATATGAAGTTCGGAAGCCCAGTTAGTATTAAGGAAAGTTAGAGTTGTATTAGGAAATATAGAGACTTGTAACTTTACGGGTTGAACTCAGAGAGTCTCCCGGAATTTGTAATCTTGTGTAACACGGTACCCTCGGCTCCGCCTCCTATATAAGGGGGAGTCAAGGGACAAAGAGAGGATCGAATCCATTGTCAACATAACCCTAGTTTCTTAATCGTCGAGTACTTTTCGGCTGAAACCTTCGAGATCTACTTGCCCTCTACTTCCAACCAAACCCTAGTCTACAATACGTAGGCATTGACAAGTTAATCCCTTGTCAATTGGCGCCGACCGTGGGGATTAGAGGCGACAAGGAGCTGATCTCGATGGCACGTTCAAGATCGTTGACTTCGTCGGTAGCAAGCAACGCGATGGATCGAGGTAAACAGATCAAAACTGATCTAGTCGATTTTGTTCCTCACCCGCCCTCCCGTTTGGATGCATATGCGTATCTGGAGGAGCCCATGGAGATGACGTTCGGGAAGTTCCGATTCTGTGTCGAGAAGAAAGGATCGTATCGTCTCGAAGTTCCGATCTCGTCGTGATTATTGGCGGTCGATTCCGATTGTTCGGATTCAACGACATCAATAAAGTCAGGCGAAGAGGACGTCCCGTCGCCACGCTTCATCAACACTATGGCAAGCGAAAAGCTCGCCAAGATCTTCAGCGACATGTCCTTCGAGTCGTCTGCGGACTCTGATATAAGCAGCGACTCAAACAGCCTCGACAGCTTCAATTTCATCGACAGATCTGTTGCTGTTGGAGAGGTCTTCACCAATCTATATGATGGTGTCACCAATCCTGACAAAAATCAAAGTTCAAAATATCATCAGATCTATGCAATTGGAGAAACAAACCGAGCAGAGCCGGAGACGTCAGAGGCTTTCGACGATGCGGGAAACCCATATGTCGATCCCGCTGATCTCAGGCGAGGTTTAGGCACTAAATATGTTGGACCTACACCGCGTCTAAGGGTTCAACTCCCACAAGAAGCGTGGGACAGAGCCGCAAGAGCCATGGATGGTACAGAACCAATGACCACAACTGCTACGGCAGAAGAATTGCAAGCTTACCAATACAGACTCGCTCGCTTTGGCAGAGAATTAGAAAAACAGACATCTGCCTTGAATAGAAGAAGGGAGGCGGCTTCCGCGTCAAGCAGGAGAAGGGCAGATCTAAGCCGATATTCAAGAACTTCGGGATATAGTCACAGAGAAGCTCGAAGGAGAGCAAGATCTCGGCTGCAAAATATACCTGAAGCAGAGAGAGAATTTAGTTCAAAACCTCGACATGTCTTTTATGTCAATCGACACAAGGGGAAATATTATCCCCAAAACACCGGAAGCTGGATACATGGCAACGCAAGCTTTCATCCTCGCGTCCAGGCCACCTCCTGGGGATCCGAGAGAAGCGTTGTATAACATGGCCATGGCAGGAGTTGGAGCCATGGGAACAGCATTCACAACTACACCTCCCGAAGGAGCTGCAAGGCAAAATAGTCCGCGACCTACTGCAGCAGTGCAGGATCCCCCGAGAGCGAGTGGAGCAAGAGATTCAGCGACTCAGGCAAGGGTGGATAGAGCGCGACAAGACAGAAGAGAATATTGGCATTCACCAGAAGTTGATGAGGAAGATATGTGTGGACTCCCGTGTTTCACGAGACGAGTCCGAAAAACACGAGTCCCGTCAGGGTTTAAGTTACCCGACAATTTCAAAAAATTTGATGGTCTACAGGATCCCGAGGATTGGCTAGTTGATTACCTCGAGACAGTGAAATTGATAGGTGGAACCAGGGCAACAGCAATGCAGAGCATCCAAGTGCACTTGAGTGGAGCAGCACGATCATGGATAAAGAAGCTACCTCCGGGGTCCATCGACAGTTGGGATAGTTTCGAGGACGTTTTCGTGAAGAATTTCCGATCCACATGCAAAAAACCCGCGTCACTAGAAGAGTTGAGGGCTTGTAGGCAGAAGTATGATGAACCAATGAGAAAATACATCCAGAGGTGGAATATCATCAAAAACTCGGCAGAGAACATATCTGACGAGAGGGCAATAGATGCGTTTGTGGCAGGAATTCGATGGAGAGATTTTGTCGAAGACTTGGGGAGAACCAATGCAAGGACGATATCAGCATTAATGGAAATAGCGAACAGGTGGGCAGATGGAGAAGATGCTGTTCACAACAAGCGGAATAGGTCGCCAGAGGAGGACCACAGTCGAAACTTCCAAAATAGACGACGATTCTCTCGACAGTTCTCGAGTTATGATGCTCCTGGCCAAATATCGGCTGGTTTCCGAGGAAATACTGGAGGAAACAGTCGAGATAATTATCAAAGGAGTAGCGAGCAGCGAGGCGACAACAGAGATGATTCTCGTAACAATAGACAAACTAGTGGACCAAGGTTCCAGAGACCATATGTATCTCCCGAAGATATGATGAATGGACCGTGTCAGATGCACTTTTATCTTGATAATAACGGGAAGAGACAGTCAGGACATCTGCAGAAGGACTGTCGAAATTTTCAAGCAATGTTGAGATTTGCAGGGCAAGCTAATGCTCAAGCAACGAATAGAAACCCCCAGGGGCCAAGGAGTGAGATCCACCTTCCACCTCCTCCCGCAATTACGGAGGAAAATCGACACCAACTTAGAATAGCGGCAACACCACAACCACCTCCATATATCGACCCCAACGCCAACGGCGCGGTCTCGATGATTCAGAAAGCTAGGCCATCCAGCATGGCCCAGAAAGTAATCTCGCGTCAAGTATTTATGGCAGAAAAGATGCCTCCACCAACAATTGAGTACCTGAATTGGTCAGGACAGGACATCGGCTTCACAATAGCGGACCACCCGCAGCAAGTTCCTCGACCAGGGCAATCAGCACTCATTTTACCAGCGGTGATCGCAGGATTCGACGTTTCGCGAGTATTCATAGACGGAGGCAGCAGTTTAAACCTTATGTATGCAGATACACTAAGGAAGATGAACATATCCCTGGCGAACTTAAAACCAACTGACACACGTTTCCATGGAATCACACCAGATAAGCCAAGTTATCCGCTCGGAAAAATCAATCTCGATGTTCAGTTCGGAACTCGAGAAAACTACAGGATAGAGAGATTGGAGTTCGAAGTCGTGGATTTCCCGTCACAGTATCACGCTTTATTGGGGCGACCAGCGTATGCCAGGTTTATGGCGGTACCACACTATACATACTTGCTATGGAGGCTCCCTGGACCTAAGGGACCAATTACAGTAAAAGGCAGTTTTGCACTAGCTGATAAATACGACAAGGACTTTCATCGACTGTCAGAAACTTTCGGGATGCAGGCGGAATACATGGCGTCAAGGCTAACAACGGATTATGATGTATTGCCAGATACAGGGAGGCCACTCAGGGAACCAACCTTCGACACTACTAAGGATTCTAAGGAGGTCCAGATTCATCCGACAGATCCCAAGAAAACGACATCCATCGCAACAAACATGGATCTCGCATAGGAAAGCGCGCTCGTCGAGTTCCTCCGTGAGCGCTGGGAAATCTTCGCATGGTGTCCAGCTGACATGCGAGGAGTACCCAGGGAACTTGCCGAGCACCACCTCAATTTGGATCCAGTGGCGAAACCAATCAAACAACCCTTGCGGCGTTTTTCGGAGCCAAACCGCAAGTCTATGCTGTCAGAAATCAATCGACTCAGAGAAGCTGGCTTCATCAAAGAACTGCATACGGAGGCTACATGGGTAGCTAACCCAGTACTGGTCCCGAAGAAAAACACGAAGGTCCTTCACATGTGCGTCGACTTCACGTGTCTCAATAAACATTGTCCAAATGATCACTTTCCCCTCCCGAGGATCGATCAAATTATCGACTCCACGGCAGGATGTGAACGTCTTTCCTTCTTGGATGCATATTCTGGTTATAACCAGATCAGACTAAAAGAAGACGACGAGGTCAAAACAACTTTTATAACACCTTATGGTGTGTTCTGCTATAAAACATTGCCTTTTGGTCTGAAAAACGCGGGAGCAACATATCAGCGGATGATGCAAAAGTGTCTTGCAACATAGATTGGTAAAAACGTACAAGTATATATTGACGATGTCGTCATAACAACAAATAAGGGGTCAACTTTGATCGAGGATCTGAAGGAAACTTTCGACAACCTTGACAAGTTCTGCCTTAAGTTGAACCCGACAAAGTGCTCCTTTGGTGTTCCTGCGGGAGAACTTCTCGGGTTCCTAGTTTCAGCAAGAGGGATCGAGGCCAATCCAGAGAAAATCCAAGCCATCGTAACAATGAGGAAGCCAACAAAGTTGAAAGAAATACAACAGTTGACTGGGCGAGTCGCAGCTTTGAGCAGATTCGTCGCTAGGCTAGGAGAAAAGGCATTGCCATTCTACGCGTTGATCAAGCAAGGAGAGAAGTTTCAATGGAACAAAGAAGCGGATAAAGCTTTCGAGGATCTCAAGCGCACAATCTCGACACCACCAATCTTGGTGGCGCCCAAGGAGAAGGAACCTCTCCTGTTGTATATCGCAGCCACACCTCAAGTGGTTAGCACAGTGCTTGTGGTTGAAAGAGAAGAAGAAGGAAAACTCCATGGAGTGCAACGGCCGGAATATTTCGTCAGCGAAGTTTTATCGCCTTCCAAACAACGGTACCCGCAGTACCAGAAGCTAGCATATGGGGTGTTTACAACAGCAAGAAAACTGCGACACTATTTTTCGGCGCATCCGATAATAGTAGTTAATGAGGCGCCTTTGTCCAATATATTAAACAATCCAGAGGCTACGGGTCGTGTCTCCCTTTGGGGAATAGAGCTTTCCCCTCGGGACATCACATATGAAAAAAGAAAGGCAATAAAGTCGCAAATATTACCAGATTTTATTGCAGAATGGATGGAGTTACAAAATACGGGACCCCTGGATTTATCGAGAACTTGGACTATGAACTTCGATGGGTCCAAGAGATTGGAGGGGGCTGGAGCAGGCGTGATATTGATATCACCACAAGGCGACAAGTTGAAGTATGTTTTACGGATGATGTTTCCAAACACGTCTAACAACGAGGCAGAATACGAAGCTCTTATACATGGGATGAAGATGGCAAAGGCTTGTGGCGCAACTCGATTAAAAATCTTTGGCGACTCGCAATTGGTGGCTCAACAAGTCATGAATCAATGCGACGCAGTCAATGATAGTATGATAGCATACAAGGAGGTGTATAATGAGCTCGAGAAGCTGTTTGACGGGTGCGAGGTAAATCATATCAGCAGGCTAAGCAATGATGAAGCCGATGTTCTTGCAAACATTGGGTCGCAATGTCTCGCAATACCACCCGGTGTGTTCTCGGAAGAGATATCTGAGAGATCAACCAAGGCGAAGAAACAGCAGAAGAAGGAGAAGGAAGAGAAACCCTCGGGGGCTAAAGAAATACCATCGGGAGAAGAGGATGAACCTGAGGTAGTAATGATGATACAGATTCCGTGGATGCAGACGTACATATCATATATTTCGAGAAAGGAACTACCCGATGATCCAGTTGAAGCAAGGCGAGTTATCAGGCGATCCAAAGCCTTTACTGTGGTAAAAGGAGAGCTGTATAAACGAATCATCTCGGGAGTATTACAACGATGTGTCACACCTGAGCAAGGGAGGTTAATTCTGAAGGATGTACACGAAGGAGTGTGCGGACACCACGCAAGTAGTCGAGCTATAGCAGCCAAGGTTTTCAGAGTAGGGTTCTATTGGTTAACAGCAATTGAGGATGCAAAGGACATAGTACGCACTTGTGACGCGTGCCAAAGGTTTGACGCATGCCAATACCGCTGTCATGGCCTTTCGCTCAATGGGGCCTTGATATGGTGGGAAAATTGCACAAGGCTTCGCCAGGAGGATACGAGTATATGCTCGTAGCTGTCGAAAAGTTCACGAAGTGGATAGATGCAAAGCCGATAAATTCACCAGATGCGGCATCAACACTCAAGTTCGTGAAAAGTATCGTTTTTCGGTTTGGAGTCTCTAACAGCATCGTCACGGACAATGGTAGTAATTTCACATCCAATGAATTCAAGGCATACTGCGCAGAGGTAGGCATCAGATTACATTTTGCATCAGTTGCGCACCCGCAGACCAATGGTCAAGTCGAGAAAGCCAACGGTACCATATGTAATGGTATCAAGAAACGCCTGCTAGCACCATTGGAAAAAGCTCGACACACCTGGCCAGAGGAGTTGCCCAGTGTGTTATGGAGTATTCGAACAACACCAAATACAGCGACACAGGAAAGTCCGTTCTTTCTGGTCCATGGAGCTGAGGCCGTGCTGACGATAGAAATAGAACATAACTCTCCAAGAGTAACGGAATATGAGGAAGAAGCTTCAAGAAAAGCTTTGGAGGACGATGTCGATGCACTCGATGAAGCTCGCGACGAAGTACTATCACGAGTCACCAAGTACCAGCAAGACCTGAAAAATTACCACAGTCGACGTTTGCGACCAAGATCCTTCCAAGTAGGCGACTTAGTTCTTCGGCTCACACAAAAAAGCCATGAAAAAGTCGAGTCGTTGTGGCTTGGCCCTTACATCGTCACAGAAATAATCGAAGGAGGAGCGTACAGAATCAAGGACAAGAAGACAGGAGTTGCCGAGCCAAACCCTTGGAACGTGGCGCAACTCAGGCGTTTCTACGCCTAGAGTCGAAATATAGTCTCCCTTGTAAACCTACAATGTACTGAAACGCCCGCGAGTTTTCAGACGCACTCTTTTCCTTTCAGGGCATAGAGTGGGGCTGAAAGGTTTTTAATGAGGCGGGCTCGCGGTGCTGCAATATAATAAAGATATTGATGATCTACATTTTTCTCGTCGACAGACCCGGGGGCTCATAAACAATATATATAACTTTCTGCGCAATACAGTTATTCACCTTGGCATAAAAATAGTCCGCAAAACAAAATAGGTCAACAATACGCCCGGGGGCTTGATGAGAAGAAAAAAGAAAAACATATCAAGCGGCTTTACAAGATAGATTGTGTTTACAACATACAAAATTCGACTACCAAGATAAATTCGACAAGACAAAGAAAAACTATTAATCGCTGCTCAGTATATCATCTATGTTTACTCGTTCATTGTTTGCAGCACCAGTTCTATGTCCAGCATAGCTACCTCTCACGAAGAATTCAGCGTCCATCCGAAGCAGTTCATCCATCATCTCTTTGCTACAGGGGTCACATCATCGTTGATTTTGTCAATGTTCATCTTCCTCTTCGTCAGCTTGGCCTGGCACTTGGCAACAATCCGAGTCATGTCTAACTTCGGGTAGCAGATTTGTATCATAATCATAGCGAATCTCGCTCCGGCAGACAGTTGGGCCCGCACAAATTCATGGATTCGAGGGGCATCCCGAAATTTGTCCATCAGAGCAGGAAGGGTTTCTGGCGTTTTGTTGCGCGGGAACATGGTGTTATAAACTAGGGACAATGTCCTTGTGCAGAAGTCGAGACCTGACTCACGCGATCTTGAAATCTGACGATTTGGCGGGTACGTTCAGGCGTAACCCAAAAATTAGAACTATGCTTCAATGCAAGCTGGAGAAGCACATTGGATCGAGCTTCAACACGTTGATCTTCGGCAGCAGTATCCAAAAAAGAACCTGTTTCAGCGGAAGCATGAGCGAGGAAGAAAAAACAGCAAGAATAAAATCAAGTATGATCAGGTGTACGAAGTATACCTGTCATATCCAAGCTGGAGTCACTCATCTGAAGCATATAATTTTCCCGTGAAAAAGCATCGGCAGCCTCTTTAACTGTGGTTTCCTTCAACGCTACGGCCTCTTGAGCTTGTTGAACAGCAAGTTTTCCCCTCTCAGATGATCTTCGAGACTGTTCCATTATCACGAGAGTTTGTTTTTTCATCGACTGCAGTTGTTGTCGAAGGTCGTCCAAATCTTCATTTTGTGCAGCACTTGAAGAACTTTCAATAAAATCGACAGCGGCGGACTTCTTCGAGAAGGACGCAGCAGGTAATGCATCCGAAGAACGAGGCACCACGGTATAGTTGTCAAAAATCAACTGGAGAGAAATATTTCGATATCAATAATTTGGCAAGATAGCTTTTCATTGATTGGATCAGATATTTACATGGGCATTACAAAAGAGGGTTCATAATGAACCAATGGGGCAGCTGTCGACAAAGCCATTTCAGCGACGTCGACAAGAAGAAAAAAGAACAAAATAAAATACAAGAACAGACATGTCTACTTGACCTCTGGCTTCGTCGAGCTAGGCAAAGGAGTTGGTTTGCATCCAAGGAATGAGAGAATTTTCTTTGAGCCTGGCTTGGCAGCTCTAATCATAGATTGTCATTTTTTCGTCTCCATCTGTCCGACGTCACCAACTTTCGACCAATCAACAACTTGTTGGCTCTCGGCAACCAAAGCAATAGTGCCTTCAACGCCAATCTTCAAGCCCTCTTGCCGAAGACCTAGCCCAAGATCTTCTGCAGGGACGAAGTGATGGGCCAGTTCAGCAAAGGAGTCGGGTTCCTTTTTCTTCCAGAAGAAGTAAGGAAACAGCCGTGACAGTCCCGCCCTAGCGTCAGTAAGGCCCTGGCGTGCCTCGTCTCCATGAATTTCAAGGAGGGAGAGTGCGTCGAGAAGGCGATCACCTTCAGGATTTTCCAGATCATAATCTTGATGCGTTTTCCCTGATGAGGCAAAATTTAGCTTGTCAACAAATGCGCAAAAAAAAGTACGCCCGAAGAAATCAAAGTAGTTGGAGCACTTACTAACAAAGCGTCGGCTCTGTGATTCCAAGCGCGTGATAATTTCTTGTTCGCGAGTAGACTGCTGAGTCAGGTTTTCACTCAAGGCATTTTCCGCATCATGGAGTCTCTTTCGAAGACCCTCGACAGAAGCAGCATCTAATTCAGCCTTCTCGCGAGCTTTTTCACTTTGTTCAAACTTGCGGGCAAGGTCATCAGCACGCTTGTTTGCCTTAGAAAGGGATTCTAGCAAAATAAAGGGTGACATAAGTTACAACAAAATAGAAGAGGCAAATCTACTCGATGAAATGCAGCAAGTAAAGAATACCTTTCAGCTCATTGGCAAGGTCACGGTACCCGATAAATTGGGTACCAAGGCGCACAAATTCCTTCATCAAAGGCTGAAAAATAGCACGGCATAAAAAAGAGAGGTTGAAGAATTGCGACAACAAAAAAGTTGGAAACATTCGACAGCAAAAAGACAGTAAGAAAGGTACTTACATCATCCATACGAGGAGTCGCCGGGCTGTCGGTCATGAGACTTGGCTCTTTTCCTTGATCAGTTTTTGCTCTTTTTGGCGATGACGCACGGG
Organism: Lolium rigidum; assembly: GCF_022539505.1. Lineage (NCBI taxonomy): Eukaryota > Viridiplantae > Streptophyta > Magnoliopsida > Poales > Poaceae > Lolium > Lolium rigidum. The sequence goes on from NC_061510.1 coordinate 259,042,591, forward strand.
GGCTCACAACAGGACTAGGGTGTCCTATATCCTGTTGAGGAGGCGAGGTTTCGTCTGCTTCAGGACGAGTCTCGGAGATAACTAGAGTCCGAGACGTGCTCGTTCGAGCAGTCACGTCAATAGGAGGATTTTCTTCCTCGTCACCACTATTACATTAAGGAAAAATATAAGGAACAAAGACAGGCAAAATTATCGGATACAAAGGGAAAGTTGATAGAACTTACAAGCTGACAAGGGCATCCTCGTAAGGATTGAAAGGTCTGTCCTCCTCTTGGGGCAAAGTTTCCTCGAGAGGGGACTTGTTAGTCTTTGAGGTGCCTGACTGCGGCATCCTTTCTCTTCCGCTTGTTCCTTGGAGAAACAGCAGAGGGGAGGGAATGCGTGGATTCGGAAGCCTCAGATTCGACTTCTTTTTCAGAGGAAGCCGCAGATTTATGAGAACCTGCAACTTCGCTCTCAGGGCGAGAAGTGCCCTGGGGTTCGTCGGTGACGACAGTCCGTTCTTCGACTTCACCGCCTTCAGGAAGAGGAGGAAGAGAAGCTAGGACTTGGTGTTTCTACAAGGGCAAGATATGGCGACAACAAGATTACACAAAGGATGCCATCAAAAATAGTAATCGCACAAATATTAAAAAAACTCGGAAGGATGGAAATTTACCTTGGGGAGGGCGTTGGTGCCGCTATACGGCTCCACACGACAGGTGGATGGAACGGCATCTTTCTTGCTCAATGAGGAGATTCTTCGGACAAGCTTCTCCAAATCCTTCACCGAAAGATCTTTGGAGAGGCGGTCGACATCTTCCTCGCCACTATATTTCCAGAGGGGGTTCTTGCGAGCCTGCAGAGGCTGGATCCTAATCCTAAGAAAGTATGCTGTAATTTGGATACCAGATAACTCCTTGCCGCGAGTATTCTGGAGCTCGTGGATACGAGACATCAGCGCCTCTGTCGCCTTTATCTCTTCTTCGGTGGCCTCTGCGTCCCAGGAGCGGCGTCGAAGAATTTTGGCATATCCATCGAAGGGGGCGATGTTATACTCCATCGAGTCAGAACTTTCTTCGTGGACGTACAACCATCTTTTGCGCCACCCTTGAACAGAGTCGGGGAATTTGACATCAAAGTATTCGACATCAGGGCGAACGCAAATGAAAACACCGCCTATGTTGTAGGCGATGTTCTGGGAGCCGTTGCGGCGGAGACAGAAGATACGTTTTCATAGAGCCCAATTAGGGTGGACTCCAAGGAAGCATTCGCACAAAGTGATGAAAATAGAGACATGGAGGATGGAATTGGGAGTCAGCTGATGAAGCTGGATCCCATAAACAAAAATCAAACCGCGGAGGAAATCATGGATAGGAGTAGAAAGGCTGCGAATAAGATGGTCAACGAAGCTAACCCGATATTCTATAGGAGGCGTCGGGTAGCTCTCTTCGCTGGGGAAGCGCAGCGTTTCTTTCTTCTTCATCAACCCCAGTTTCTTCATCAGGTTGATGTCCTGATTGGAAATCTTGGATCTTTCCCACTCTGCCGTCCCTAGATCTTGCGCCGCCATCTTGGATTCAGGAGTACTGTTCCTGGTGAGTCTAGTGCGTGGTGGCATCAACAATGGCGTAAGCGGGATTGGGAGTATGGTTGAGCTCAGGAGGTGTTGAGCGCAATGGGGGATTTTTGGAGAGAGAACAGAGGTGCGGCGCGGTGAAGCGGCGAACGAAGGAGGAAGACGACCTTTTATAGGAAGCGTGCGGGTCGACGCACCGTTGGATGGAGCGGTAATGAACTTGATGAATTACACGTGGACTAGAGGGTAAAATTGTATTTTCGCGAGGATGGAACTGGACAGGCGCCACAGTGCACGTGCCAGAAAAAGTGGAGAACGTGTGCCCCCACTTGTGCAAACGTGTCAAACTGCTGCGGATTTTGGGTCCACCAGTCTGGGACATGGGAGAATTCGTGTTTCTTAAATAAAAAGGTTGTGGCTAACGTCAGCATTGATGTCACTTTGGCAGACGAAATTTTCGACAGCAACAAAACAAAGACCGGTCAAAGAATACAAGTGATGATAATTTCGAGAGCCTTTGGTCAAATACAAGTTTTTGATCAAATACTCGGGGGCTACTATTGAAAAAGGAAATTTCGGATATGACAAAATAGAAATGGCGAGAGCCTATGATCAAATGCAAGCATTTGTTCATAGCCTCGGGGGCTACTCCCATCGGGAGCGCTGGTCGCGCACCCGATAAAAATAAAAATTCAAAGAACATATGACAATATAGCGACATCAGGCGTTGAAGTGTTGAGCCTACAACCAAGTACAAGTCCTTGGCTGTAGCCTCGGGGGCTACTCCCATCGGGAACGCTGTTCGCGTGCCCGATGAAATTGAAAAAGTATAATGAGTATATTTCGAGTTATACAAATAACTCATCATATACTCCCATCGGTAAGACAAGATAAGTCATCTGCTGACTCAATAAAATGTGCTATTACAATAGCCGAAAAAGTACTCGACAATATATTCTCAGAGCGCCTAAGTCGCGAATAATCTCTGAATGCCGCAAAACTTTGCGAAGGTAAGACCCCAGATCCGTTCTGAGCGGCGTGGCACCGTCTCTGACGTCGGTTTGCTACTTTTTTCCGTATCAACAGATACGAAGAAAAATCCTAACGGACGCGTTAGGTACCCGATAAAATATGACTGGGACTCGACAGATGGTAAGACCTTAAGCGGCACCTGTCGAGTTAACACCAGTATCCCGAGATCATGTCCAGGGACGTGATTTTGAAGTAGGTTTTTGCGGATTGCCACTAGAGCAGTTAACTAGTACTTGATCCGTCAGATGAACTAGCCCCAACTACCATTATCCCTGTACAATATATAATTGTTTATCTAAAGATATGAGATGGCTTGAAAAAGTTATTTGACGATTATAAAGTTGGAGATTTTCCCTGATTCTTCGATGCAAGCAAAATCTCGGGGGCTACTAACATAGGCATCCCCAATGGGCCTGCCGAAGATGGTATCCGGGGTTTACTGAAGACCCACAAGTCGAAGAATATGAAGTTCGGAAGCCCAGGTAGTATTAAGGAAAGTTAGAGTTGTATTAGGAAATATAGAGACTTGTAACTTTACGGGTTGAACTCAGAGAGTCTCCCGGAATTTGTAATCTTGTGTAACACGGTACCCTCGGCTCCGCCTCCTATATAAGGGGGAGTCGAGGGACAAATAGAGGATCGAATCCATTGTCAACATAACCCTAGTTTCTTAATCGTCGAGTACTTTTCGGCTGAAACCTTCGAGATCTACTTGCCCTCTACTTCCAACCAAACCCTAGTCTACAATACGTAGGCATTGACAAGTTAATCCCTTGTCAATGGGTTCCTTAGTGGGGCTTTCTGGGGTTCACCATATACAAAAGCATTGCTATTTAATTTCATTGTTATTGGCTTGTGCTAGCACTATTTTATTTCGAACCATTTGCTGTAAGTACGTGTGATGGACAAGTTTGTATTAATTCCACTTGAGACTTGGATATCTATCTATGTTATGCAATGCTTGTTATCTCCCTGTGTTTAGATATCCATGCTTATAACTTGTCTATGACATGCTTTGTCCCCTAAAAATATTGGGGAGCTTCTCATATTCATATTTGATGCACTTTGCATTCAAACACAAATTCAACCAAGTGCATACATTATGGGGGGAGCTTACTTAAATCTTATAAGGAAACAAAGTCTCTAAGCTTACTATGATATCTTTTGAGATTCTATCTCGGTTTGTCATCGTTAACCAAAATGGGGGAGATTGAAAGGGTATTTTACCTTATCCGTTATTTTGGCTAATGGTGACATCCTAGCTAGAGTGTGAACTAATGTTATGTATAAGTGATATCACATGTTTTGATTCACAAGTGATGATGGAAGATGGTTAGAGACCCCCCAATTGATATTCAAGAGAAGTGCCACTGTTTTCGTTTCTTTTCCTCTTTACTTATGTTTGAGTCATAGGAAACACCACACTATTAAGAGGGGTGGTCTCGATGAGCTTAATGGGAATATTGTGTGCGGCCTAAACACATCCTATCACCCATATACCATCACACAAAAGATAGGAAAGGAAGTTCGGAGGAGAAAAGGATAGTTTGAAGGTTCTTAGAAAAAACGACGACCAAACCCAAGAATGATCGGCTAGGCGCCGGGTGCCACACGGGTGCCTTCCGAACCACTATATTGGATGCCTTTCGGCTAAGTTCCATAGCCAGCCGGTTGGGTCGGTGCAGGTGCTGACGCTGCCTGACCCACCGGAATGGATCAGCGCACGAGCCAGATCACCAGTTGTGTCGCATGTTTGGTTCGGCAGGATGCCCAACGCTTTGGCATGCCGTTTCAGCAGCAGGACAGCCCCGCTGTTATGGGCACTAGTTGGTCCGGCGAGAGCTCCGGTGATGCCGACTTTCTGCTAGACCGATTTGTTGTGAATTTTCCAAAACAACTAGTTTTTCCCCATAGCTATAAATACACCTTCTTCCAGTTTGAGAAGGTTAGTTCAACCATTCATATTGTCCTTGTGCTCTCTCTCACATCATTATTGAAACACCATTTCTTGTGGATCTCCCATTCTACGCAACCAAAGTCAAATCCCTTTGGTAAAAAGTAAGACGAGATCCCGATGTACGATCCCACCGAGACAAACTTTTTCCCCCTTGATTTCATCGAGCAAGGTTTTTACTATTGGGTTTATGGAAAACCCTAGGCGGCTAGGGTCACTCGGAAGCATCCTAGTTGTGGATTTTCTCCAGGAAGAAGATTGTGAGGGTTTAGAGACTACCTTAAAGTCTACCGTAAGTGAGTGAGCTATTTCTTCGTGGGATTGGATCTAAATAAGAATGTGAGCCTTCGTGGTGTTGGGAAATCTTCGTGGGATCTCACACCTCCTCAATGTGACGTACCTTCCTCACAAGGTAGGGAACACAGGAATACATCTTCGTCTCCGCGTGTTTCGGTTATTCCTAACCGATCTCTTTACTCGTGTTGTTTACATTTGTGATAGCCTCCATATTTGAAGTACCTTATATCATCATATAGTTTGCCTCACCTAGTTTGCATGAGGCACACTTACTATTCTGCAAAGCCTAAAATTGCAAGAGATTTTGTAAAAAAAATTGTAGAACCTATTCACCCCTCTCGAGCTTAGCATCTCTATCAATTCAACTGGCCACGCCGTGGAGCCCTGTCGCTGCAGCCCTGGTCGCGGGCTTGCATGACGGCCGAGAGCAGCACGCCACAAGAGTCCCACCTCCTTCGTCGGCTCTGACAGAGGCGAGGTGGTGGTGGTGGTGTATGTGGGGGTGGGGGGTGGGAGGGAGGAAGCGGGTAGCAGCTGACTGGATCTAGGGTTGGGGAAGAAAGGAGAATTATTATAATAGGTTGTCTCTTAAGAGCGAGAGAACACTATCAAACCAGTGATGTTTAGCCCTAAAATCCAAAATAAATGCAAATGCATACTACACATGAATTTATCTGTAATATTTCAAAAGTCTGCTCGGTGAGACCAAAATGTGATATGTCAATTAATTCGAATCATGCGATTTTTTCCTAGTTCCCACTTTTTGTCAACATAATGAGAAACCACATTAATGTAGTCCTTAGCCAAGTCACTGCAGATATCAGATGTTAAATAAAAATTTCATGTAGTAAATTTTCTTTTATTTTCTGAATACTAGTTTTGTATAACTGTTTCATATCCCTAGTTGTATTTTTTCCTAGGAACCGGAACAAATTTATGATTATTAGCAATTTGAGTATATTCGGCGAAAGTGGGAGAGGCTCACCAAAATATATTGGTAAATCATTAGCAGCAATTGGATGACAAAAGAGCTTCCTAATCATATTCAAAATTACCCAACAAAGCTTTGGGGGTCTAATGGAGGGTCGTCTTTATCGCCGCCATCTTTCCTTGATGTGGGCCACGATGTGTCTCCTTAGGTGTTTGGTTCCTTTATCGAACTCCCCGGTCAATACATTCTCATACCTTTTGCATAAATCCCTTCACCTCTGAACACCATCCTCCTCCTCCTATGGGTTTTAATCGAACTCAGACCACACATGTGACATGTGAGATTTGGTGACGAAACCTTAACAACGTTGGTGGAGGCATTATTGACACTAGTATAGTTGTGGCACTAGTGGAATGTGTATGAGAAGGTTGTGTATTGTTGGTGAGAGGAGAAAAACTGTGTAGATCGACATCTTTAGGTATTTCAACCCTATAATCATGTAGCGGGAAGGGAGGGGGTGGGAGTGAGGGTAGAATCATATAACAGGAAGGGATGTGGTGGGAGTGGGGGTAGAGTCATATAGAGGGAAGGAAGGGATCAAACCGTGTGGGAAATGAGGGGTTGGGGTGTGCAAACTATTAATAGCAAAAAGATTAGCAAATTTTGGACAATTCTAGCCCTCCAATGTTCAAAATTCAAATTTATAGGGCCAAAATAGCCCACACTCCTCCTCCTCTTGCCGCATGCCCACTTGCCGTGGCGTGAGATCAACCTATTTTGCGTGGAGGGCCGAATGCCGTCACGACCCTTTCATTTGCTTGCCATGTCGAGCCCAAATCCGTGCATGCGGCCAACCCTCGGAACACGGCGCACATGGCCATTTCTACTCTCTACCTTAACGTGCTAGATAAGGGCGATCCTTTACGCCGCCTAAAGCGGTGTCGAAGTGACACACCACATGCAGAAGAGCATCCTGGATCGTGGCGTACCTCCTTCCTTCTTTTTCTTTCCTCCCGAGTTCTTCGTCCCCACTGGTATCCATGCCTCTGCCGACGACCAGTCCGCCTGCTACCGCCACCTACGGCCAGCGGCGCTAGCGCCGCCTCGACGCCTTGCCTCGTCGCCCTCCTTGATCCGCCTCCCACCGCTGGTCCACTACCGCCACGACTGACTCAACCGAACCCTTTCGCACCCCACCCGCACTCTAACCTGCATCCTAACCCTAAGTTTTATTCCTCACCATCACCAGTGATATCGCTGCGTCGTCCCCATCGTCGGTGAGGTTGGTTGCCATCATGTCTTCGTCTTCTCCGGTGGCCATCCCATGTGACGCATAAAGTGTACCTAGACAATGTGTCAATGTAGCAAAGCCGCACGTACATGGAGGCCCATCCTGGCCTGCCTGCCTCAGCCCGCCGACGCATAACCAATATTAGAAAGAAAAGAAAAAATAGGCCGACGCCTGACGCGTGTTCGTCTAGGGCGCGCTTGGTAGCCTGCATTGATTTCTTGCACCACTACACCAGCGAGATGGGCCTCCCTGCGCGTCGCGAACGGGCCATGGGCCATGAAAGGTGGGTCGTTTGGTAGCCTGGGCGGCCTTTTCTGCGACGGAGAGGGAAGCCAGGCCCCATTGTTTGGTTGCCCGTTTACAGTACTTTCTTCCCTGCTCGTGCAACCCACAGCCTGTTTGGTTGCAGATAGCTGAGTGTTGTGGTAGCCCCTTCACTTAGAGTGGTGAGGTTACCTAGTACTGAATAACGACACATTCAGTTCATCACAAAAGATGCTAGTAATACGCAACAACTACTTAGTGGTCGATGCATGACGAGCGAAGCAACTACTCCGGGATGCATCACATGTTCATCACACGAGGGGTTAGTATATACCACCTCAAACAAGTTCATCATTACATGACGGAGATCAGGTTGTAGCAAGTCCTAGCTAATGGAGGGATACAAGATCACCTCCCAAAATCGACAGATCATGACGAAGGAAGCAGAAGCACTAAGCAGGAAACTGATTGCGGAGCTAGGTCCTAAGCCAGCTCCTCCTCTCCGGTTGCTGCAGCTTACGGTACTCGGCATACGCTGCTTCGTTGTATGCAATGAAGTCGATAGCCCTGACCAAGAAGTTAGGTTGGAACAGCTGCGCCTTGCACACAAACCGGAGCGTGAAGATCATCTTCATCTGAGCGTAGTTTGTGATCGGGGTGACGACGTACTGACGGTGCTTCGGGTAGCGCTGCAATTCACAAGGAACAACTGTTAGTGCGACGACATTCACATATATACTTTCAGATCTATGTAGGAACTCAATGAGGATTCGTACCTGGATGTACTCGTCCGCCGTCTCTTCACCACCGCCGTAGAAGCAGCAACCATCTTCGCTCCAGTTCTAGAATGCGATCGGATTTCATCTTCATAATGACGCTCCACTTCGTCCTCCAGTTTCTGATGTGGTTGTACAGCTGAAGAGTGGTGACATGTACGCCAGCGAATGCAAGAACATCCGCGGCTACCTTCTTCATCTGCTGCTCCTTGAATCCCATGTTGAAGTAGACGCTGCTACGGACGAGCTGAACCAACCGGTTCAGCACAAACACTGATAGCTCAGGTTTTCAAACCATGGCTGGTTTTCCTGCAATCAAACATGGCTGAGCATTCATAGTAGGCGCAGACAGATCAGGGGAGCCCAAAGGTATGATTGCCTACATGACAAACACTAGCAGATCAATGAACTACCACTACCACATCGACATCCTTAAGCACTAGCAGATCAATGAACTATCACCACTACTAGTACCACATCCACATCCACATCCTTAAGCAGTACCACATCAATGAACTACCACTACCACATCAATTAATAACGAGATAAGTAAGAGCGGCCTTACAATCAAAGGGGCCACACGCAGCACCGAGGTCGGGGAAGCAGAGGACCCTAGCGAAAATGCAGGCAACACCACTGTCCGAGTGGAAGAGTCAACGGCGACAACGGTCCCCGTCGTAGAGTCAGATGCAACCTGGATAACCTCCACAACCTCTTGCGGCGACGAAGGAATGTCCTACAATGGATTCGTTCAGACCCCCCTTATGTACCCAAAAGATCTAGTTCTAAGGCTAGGATTTGCAGAAGCTTACCACAACCGAAGTCATCGACGCAGAGGAAGAAGACGACCATCCGCGGCCAGTAGCCGCCGCCACAGCCGCCATCGCCGCCGCAAGCCTCGTCGACCGTGCGGGTGAGGTAGAGCCGGCCATGTCGCTAGATCGGGAACGGTGAATGCGCTTGAAATGGGGGGAAATTGGGGGTTTGGATTTGCCGGTGAGAGAGCCGCCCCTATATACGGTGGCTAAAATTCAAGCGCGGTGACCGAATTCATCCCGCCGAGATTTCGTCGTCCCGTGCGAGCTCCCGCCATCTTCCGCGGTGGCTCTGCGAGGACGCGTCGTTCTCCAGTTCCACGAAAACGGGGGTGGCTCGCTAGAAACGGCCGAATCGAGGTTCCTCCAGAGCTTGATTCCAGGGTGTTTTGAGAAACGGTTTCGTGCAAGAACACGGGCCACGTAACGAAATCGGGCCGAAAAAAAGCTGGGCCGATGGGAGCCAAAGGCGCCCCTACTCGTCCGTGTGACCCTGTCTGTCACTCTGTCTCCGGCGCATGCGCATCCGGCCGTCTCCGTCCTCCGTGGAGGCGCTGAAGCCGAAACCGGAGCAGCGGAATCGGCCGAGGTAATCCCCATCCAACCCCGCGCGCGTCCCTCCGACGAGGCGCCGAGTCAGCCGACCACCAGCCATTCCTACCTCACCCCTGATCTCCCTGCTCCCGCTGACGCATGCGTACGAACCATCCTCCGCGGGGAGGCTCGTGTCACCATCACATGGCGCCATGGTGGCGCACATGGAAGATGCAGAGATCCCTGGTGCACTGCTCGTATCGGCGCGCCATTCTCCGTGCAAATCGTGCCAATTTCGCGCACACAAGAACCCGTGGCATAGACTATTGCACATTTGGGATTCTCTTCACATTGTATGCTGACGCGTCTGAGATGCACTATGTCTGAATTTGGGTTCTAGCGGTTCCCGTGCTTATAAGCGTTGGCATGTTAGGACTTTGGGTCAAGTAAACTATGGTATTTAGCATGTGACAATCATGGAATTCTGTTTACTTCTGGCTAGAATGATTTATTTGAGTCATTTTAGAATAATCATGGCAGGAAGGCCGCACGACGCACCACCGCGGTGGTGTTATTGTACATGGGGTTCTATTCACATACGTGGTGATGCACTAGGCCTAGAAAGCGTCTCCTGACACATCTCTTATTTTTGGTTCTCGGAGTCTGCATATTTAAGAGTTCAAGGAGAACATGCTATTAGCATCATGGACTTATAACTTTGTGTTCCGTCGGTTTTGTCCTTCTATCAGCATTTTGTTATGCTGATGAGGTGGTGGTAAAGGAATACGGCAAGTATATTGCCATGATATCGGTTTTATTCGATGCAAACACCTAATGTTCTGCAAAACTTGGGTAAGCTTGCTCCAGAATGGGGCCCCACATGATGTAGGTTCCCTAATATTGTTTCTTGGTCTGATTCGTGAGTCACACTAACTGAAGCTAATCACATAGTTTATCTGGAGTTTTTTTGACTTTTGAGTATGGCTTGGACCTTAGCTTCAGAAGCTTGTTTAACAAGTATGGATACCCACTTGCAGCAACTTACCAATTCTTTTATTTTCCATAGTCAGGCAGCTTAGATTATGCAGATGATCACAGCAAGTTTTATGTAGTTGGCTGTTATCTTCCCATTTCAAAGTTGAATATCCGTTGCATATTTTTGAATATTTTTGGCCGTCTAGCTAGGGTCATATACCAGTAATGTCTCAGTCTGCTGAAAGAGAAATCAGTTGACCATGCATTGCCGCCCTTGGGCTGTGATGTATTGCTAGCTTACTCAGACATAAATTTTTTACGGTCTATGTGGTATATTGACCTCAGTTGAAAGTGAATTTTACTTAATGTACACAAGCCTCAAAATGAACTTTACCTAAAAGAGAGATTTTGTCTTGTACTTTGGTTTGGGATCCTATCTTGAGGATAAGGCATATTGCACAAGTATAGGTTTGTACCGCATTCTGTCATTGATGGGGTCATGCTGTAGTATTTTTCACCACTTGGAAAATTGTTCCGACTGAACCAGAATGGTACACTTCGTAGTGAGTTGATAGGCTAGCAAGTGATGCAGCACAACAGAAAATAGCATATTAGTGCGTGCTAATCTGAATTATCCTCTTACCTAGAAGGGAGCCTAGGTTCTTGTACTACTAGATGCTCTTCAGAGGAGGACAGTGCACAGCTACAGAGGCAAACCGGTTTACTTTCACATACTTGCATAAACGAGCATTGTAACCTTCTGCCTGCCTTTCATTCAGATAAACAAACAGATAATATACAGTGTTAGCGTGTCTTCATTTGTACTTCCCTTTGTCATTCATCTCAGTATTATAGCGTTTATCTTATGCTATTATTAGGAAACATGCATTGATAGACAATGGATGGTACTTTAAGTGACCTGCTAACTAGTCGGGGATTAGGAGACCACCAAACTGATGCTACAGAACAAATAACAGGCTATTGCTGCTCTTGTCTTTAGTCATTGCTGTGAGATGCCCCTCTCAACCACCTAACCTCATAGTCGTTTGGCTGGTGGAATTCTCATTGATTTTTGTCCACTGTTCTCCCTTCACTTATTTGAGGGAAGTTAGGCTGCATTGCATTCGTGAAATGCTGAAAAATGCCTTTTGAGAAGCTCTCTGTTTTCAGTACGAATATTCAGGTTGTCCACCCAAGAATAGTTCAAGAGAAAGAAAATCAGTATGCTAATATATCTTTAGGAAAATACTGATTCCGTCAATGTATTATGATATAATATGATTTAAACTATTCAGTTAATGGTTTTTTTCCTTCTCCAGTCACTGTGCTCACCAACTATGATTATCATGATAATTAAGTATCCACCTGCCGTCCTTAACTCATTTGATGTCATGTTAGAGAGTATGTTTCCTGAGCATGGTAACCTTTCCGCCGATGGCTGACAATATGGACCATACAGCCATTCCTGTCAGTCTCAACTCTAAGGAGTTAGTTGGAGCCCTCTATGACAAAACCTTGTTGGGGTCGGGTGGGGGCATATGGTACTTAAATGCTCTAATGATTTAGATTAGTGAATTCTCCATCCTTCTGTTAAAACATGTTTTTATTATATCTTTGATATATCCAGTTTTGAAGGTAGTAGTACTGCTAATTGTGATGAAAAGGCAAGATGTCAACACCCGGATTTTTAAGTCCAGATGCCTATTATGCCATACATCGCAATCCCAGGAATATTGTTGTTGCGAGACATAATAGTTGAATATCATAGAGTCATCATTTATTACAACACATAATCGTCTTACAAAGGTAGATCACATGATCCAATATTACAATAGTAGTTGATCTATCGATCAACGAACATCACAAATAGCGGAAGCGAAGTAGTAGTGGCTATCTAATCCACGAGGCCAACGCTTGACGTCGGGAGCGGTCCTAGTTGTCGTAGACGTCCTGCTGTCCATCTTCCTCGTACTGCTGTTCACCTTCATAGTCTGGCCATTTGAATAGCCAGGGACAAAGCCATGAGTACTTTTAAAGTACTCGCAAACTAATACTAGTGTAAGCACTATCAACTATAGTAAGGGGATATTAAGCTCTAGGTTTATTTGCATAAAGCCAAGTTTATTTCATAAACATTTAGAAAAGACTCTTCATTTGCTAAACTAACTCAAGTGGGAACATTAGTGTCATTCCCACAACTCTGTTGTGATTCAATTCAAAGTCACCATTCACCTTTTAAATTCAAGTACCAAGTCATATGTCACATTTTTGAAAACATCCTGATGACGGAACAAGTATGGCCTTTCCAACCGTCCATAACCGTGGACACGGCTATTCGAATAGTTCTACACTCTGCAGAGGTCGTACACTTGTGCCACAATATTTGCAATAATCCGTCGGGGTTAATCGGCCCTGATTTATCATACTCCGTATGCGGACTACCAACCATAACCTTTCACTTACATACTCTAGTATAGGCACCTCTCCCCATGAGCTTGGCCTCCCGGTGAAAACCGCGATCAACCCGGAACCGCACAGGGCTTGGGCCGGACATTCACCTCATTCCACGTCATATCGCATCGTTTTGTTTGTTGTGGAGGCAGCTTTTTGGCCTAACCCCGATGACGCTTGTTTAGAGGGAACCCATACTAAAGCACATAAATTTCTAGTTAAGCCCTTACCCATATTGGGTATTGTGGGGGTACTTTCAAAATTGGAATGGTATCGCATCCGAACCCAACCATCAGTTTTTGTAAAATTCACCAAGTCATTCACAAGTCATATTCACCTTCAAAATCTTTCAATAGAATGAATCATCATTCCAAGGTTTTCAAAGTCATTTCATTTCACAAGTTCCCATCTAGAGTAATCAATTTTATTTATTTAGCAATAGCAACTAGTCATGAGGGGTGCTAACTAGCTTTTCTTGCTCTAGGCTAACTTTGATGCTCTTGTTCTACTCTATATCTAAACCAAGTGAATCATGAATCAAAAAGTAAACTTTGATAAACAAAATTTAGAAAAGCTTGTAAAGTAAAAACTTGGGATCGGAGCATTAAGCATAAAGTAAAAATAATGGTGCCTTGCTCTTGTAGAGCTTTGCACAAGGGAGCCTTGCAAGAGTGTTAGCTTGCAAGAATATTAGCTTGCATTAGTCTAGCTTGCATTGGTAATAGCTTGCCTTGAGTGGTGATGTGATCAAAGTTTTCTTCTTCTTCCTCTTGGTAGAATACCTCCTCCTCTTGGTAGTCTCCGGTACTAGCGTCTAAAAACGAATACGAGGATACAATCACCAAACAACACTTAAGTAAACTTAGTTAGCCTTAATGGCCCACCCAAATGATCTAGCATCACTATTTAACATTTATCCAAAAATTATTCTAGGGTTTCCTTATTTAATATTAGGAAAATAATTTCCTCTCATTAGATTTTTTTTTTGGAATTAGGGTTTCTCTTTGGTTTGGGAGAAATAATTTCCTCTAATTGAATTCTTCTTAAGATTTAATCTTCTCAAATAACCAGGGATGATCCCATGTTGACCAAGGTCAACACTTCACACTTAGTATTTGAGAAAAGTGATTTAAATGAGATTCATCATCTCATGTGATTTAAATAACTAGTGCAATTTAAATACTATGTTGATTTAAATTCTACGAGTGAGCAAGTATGAGCCTAAGCATTTAAAGGTCAACACATTACTCCATATCACTGGTGAGAATGATTTAAATGAGGTGCTACACCTCATGGGTTTAAATTCCTAAAATTTGAAATAGTTTGAATGGGCTAGTATTGACTACATAGCCAATATTTTGATTCTAGCCCATGATCATGTACAGAACATATATCATATTTTTACATAGTAAATTAGAGTTTGTTAAATGTGAATTATTGCAATTGGATTCACTTCAAAATTCAAATTGGTTGATTTTTAAGATTTATTTGAATACTGAAAAGTATCTGTTTTGTTATTTTTACTATTCAAAAACTACACAAGGTATGAGTTTGAATCCAATGGGGTTAGTTAGAGAAATTCATAAGCTTTTCAGAACATTTGGATTTGCTAAATTTGAGTTTGTAGAATTTGAACTATTCAAGTTATAGGACAGACCAGTATTGAATTTAAACCACAAAAGAATTAAATGAATTTGAATTCTGGGCTTTAGGCGGGAAGGTAAACGGGCCAAACGGAGGAAAACAGCACTGGGCTGGCCCGGTAACGCTTCAGCGCGCCGTGGGCCAACTGACAGGGTGGGGCCTGCGTGTCAGTCTCACTTTAACACCGAATCGGTACCTGGCAACGTTGACCGTCAGATTAGAACCCGATCGCACGGTTGTGGTTTGTCTTCTTCTCCGGCGAGAGGAGGGCGTGCTGGTGACGGCGGTTGGGGGTCGGGGGGCGCTGTAGGTCGCCGGCGGTCGAGGGAGAGGGTCGAGGTGAGGTTGTCGAGGGTGTAGAGGCCCCTGGTACCGCGGCGAGGCTCGGGTGGCTCCGAGCGGCGGATGATCTCGCGAGGCTCCGGCGGGAACGAGCCGGCGATTGGAGCTGCTCCGGCGATGGCCGGTGAAATTGATCGGTGGAGGAGGCTCAGTGAAGAGAGGGAAGTGGATGGTGTGCAGAGAGAAGGAGCCGATCGTCTCCATTTATAGGGTTGAGAGGTGGCCGCGGGGTGCTGGGAAGGGTCGATGACGACGAGGTCGTTCCCGGACGCGAAGGGGCAAGCTAGGGGGCGCATCTTGTAGGCGACGTCTAGGCGGTGCTAGCGCGCTTGATGGCGCGTCCAATGATGGTCTGTGGCGAGCTGGCGACGATGGTGTCCTTGCAGTACCGTGGCGGACGGTGCTGATCATGGCGGTGGCTACGGTGCAGGGGAGGTACAGGGGGTTTGTCCAGCGTGTAGAGGGCGCAGAGGGTCGTGCGTGTGCGAGAGGAGAGAGCCAGGGAAGGACGAGGCTAACGGGCGACGAGGTGCACTGGCGGGTCCAGGGCGTCGTCTGGGCGCGCTCACCGCGTGTCTGGCACGCCGTGGCGAGGTACTGGGCGCGTGCGTTCTGACTTCTAGCGTGCGTCTCTTTGCCTAGGGATGGTACGAGCATGCTTAGGGGAGTGCAGGCAAGGCAGTAGACATGGTGAGGTGGGTTGGAGAGAGGTGGAGGGGAGGATCGGCATGAGGGTCGGCATGGTACTTGGCACGGCCAAAGGTGATCATGCCAGTGCTTTAATCGACCCTACCAGTACATGGCTTGATGCAGGAGGCTCAGAGGAGCAACAATGATGAAGATTAGAAAGGGGTTTAGGCTATGGTCCAATGGATAATTGGCTGTGTTGTGTTTTAGATTTGATGCCTGCCAGGTGTTCGATCATATGGCCGCATGAATCCAAATTTTGAATTTCGAAATTCGTTTTGGTGGATCTCAAACATATTAATTATAGGTTAGTTTAGTGGTGGTGGGGTTCATTTTGGAATTGATTTGCAATATTTCAAATTTGGCATCATCTTCATATTGATTCAAAGTCTCCTCTTGTCAAAATTCTACTGGTCAACCTGGTCAACTTTAGCACCAATGGTCAATATGAAAGTTGTAGACCTTGACATGGTCTTGGATGACTTGGCATTGTTTGACTAAGTTTAGTTTAATAATTGAGAAAACCAGAGGGGTTAAGTGAGGAACATTTTATAAAACTCACTTTTGACCATTATCACATGTATGGAGAAATCTTGATTTCCTTGTGTTTGATTCTTGATCCAAAGATGCATTTGTGTTAGTTTATCATATTTAAGTATTACACAAGCAAGAGATCAAGTAATGGTGGCCTTTGGTGAAGATTTGCTAAATTGGGTTATGTGTATGTGAGTTAAAATTGGAATTATCTCACCATTTGAATTCTCTCCATTTGATTTGACCTTTGTTGACTCTAATGTGGTTCTTATTAGTTTAGAAACATTTTAAGAGCATTGAAACCAATTCAAATGGTCTTGTTCAAAGATTTGCAAATTTGACCTTAATACATAAGAGATGAGGTGTCACTTTTTACTAAACTTGTAAATGGTTGATCTTGCTTTACTTGGATATGGGTTAGGGTCAATTTAGTGTTATATTAGGTTGAGAGATGGTTTCACATCATTTAATCAAGGTTTAGAGTCATAGGTCAAGATTTAGTGAATTGGCTATGTGTCACATAGGCTTCTATGCATATGTTGCATTTTATTTGTAATTTGACTTGGTTTGACCCAATTGGTGTTGTTGAGTGTTGAAATGGTATATGGAGGTGATCAAACCATTCACCACAAGTTCTAGGGTAAATTTTCTTAAATTCCCATATTTGCTATTTTACTCTCATATGCCTCTATGGCATTTTTAGTTTCTTTTTATTTTCTTTGGTTTCAACTTGGAAATGATTTAAGAAGTACTATATAAGGTTTATGAAGCATTTCCAATCCTCTAACTAAAGTGGAAAAGTCTAGAGTAAAGATTTATAAGTTTAGCCATAGGCGCATATGCCTTTTTCTTATTTAATTTCCTTTTATTTTATTTTAACTAAGATGGTGAAAAGAGGGGTGAGGTTTAGGGTTTAAGATCACTTCAAATACTAATAACAAGCAATCATGGCAATAACACAAGAATTAAGCAAGCTCACTATGTATCATACTCTATTTAATAAAAAGTTTTTGTTGGTTCCAAAATTTGGAACTAGTGCAATTCATTTGTTTTATTTTGAAATTCTTGGGATGTTACAAACCCTTCCCCCTTAAACAAATCTCGTCCCGAGATTTTAAGAAAAGTTAGGTTCCTAAGAGATATTGAGCATTTTATTAACAGGAAGACATACTTGGCATGGTCTCGTGGTGCTTCCCGAGCTTCGATGGCAGTCATGTGGTAGAGGCGGCCGTTGTTGTTGTTCTGGTTCCTTCTACCGGCGAAGCGACGCTGTTGTTGAGCAGGTGCAGCGGTGTTGGCGGCAATCTTGGCAAGCTTCTTGGGGCACTCATTGGAGTAGTGGCCCACAACTCCACATTCATAGCAGTTGATCGTGGATTTGTCCTTGGGGTTGACGGGAACAGTGTTGCTTCCAGTCCTCGGGCCAGTGTTGGTGTTGTTGTTGTTCCCATTGTTGCTGTTGCTGTTGGGGTTGTTGTTGTGGTGGTGGCTGTTGTTGTTGTTGTTGTTGTTGTTGTTGTTGTTGTTGTTGTTGTTGTTGTTGCCTCCGGGCTTCGGGGGTCCTCCGTTGTTGTTGGTGTAGTTGGGGCGATTATTCTGGGCAGGAGGCTTGTTGTATCTTGGGGTGAATCCTCCAGAGGAGTTATTGCGGTACTTCTGGGTATGGTGGGGTCCATTTTGGTTCATCATCCTTCGCTTGCGGTTCTCATTGGCCTGATGCAGCTTTCCTTCCATCTGTATGGCTGAGTCCACGAGGGCTTCGAGGTCAGCGAACGGAATGTTCACTAACACAGCTTGCATCTCGTCATGCGAGTCCGTTCAGAAATCTTTCCTTCCTCTTCTCGTTGGTGTCGGTCTCATCCGGGGCGTACCTTGACAGAGTGAGAAACCTGTCGCGGTATTCCACCACGGACATTCTTCCTTGCTTGAGTTCACGGAACTCGTCTCTCATATTCTTGATCAGTCCTTGTGGCACATGGTACTTGCTAAACTTCAGCTTGAAGTCTTCCCAGGTCATCATCTGTCCCGCATTCATTGCACGGGCACTTGTCCACCGAGGCTCGGCAGGTCCCGACAGGTAGTGGGTGGCGAACAGTACTTTTTCTGCGGCTTCAACTCCCGCAACTTCAAGGTTGTTCTCCATGGTCTGGAGCCAGTCATCAGCATCAAGGGGCTCTTCAGTCTTGTTGAATACCGGAGGGTTGGTGTGCTGAAAGTTCTTCAGTTTTGATCCAGGGTGGTCGTGGTTTCCGTGGCCTTGATTGTTCTGAGCTATCTGTTGCAGTGCAGCAATGTTTGCTTGGCGTTCAGCTCTCTCGACTTCTCGGTCTGCCATCATCGTCTGCAGCAGTTGCATCATGGCATCTTGGGTGGTGTTGCGGGTTGGTGGGGCCATCTGAACATTGAGGTAGCTGATAAGATAAGAGGGAAATTTCTAGGGTTTGTTTTGTTAAAATTTAAGAAGTTCATAAATTGAAAACTTGAGTAGTGTTGCGGGGGTAAAAACCAACAACACTTTTTCATTCATACCAAACATCACATATTACAAAGCTAACACACCGTTGGTTTGAAGAACCATTCATTCGTTCTACGATACAAGGGGGTCCTGATACAACTCACACCTACTCAAGTGCTGGGGTGATACTACTCTCCAGGGTGGAATTCTTCGTCTTCACGGGTAATGTGCTTGGCGAGAGGCGAGGGCGTTGTCCAAATCCCTGCGGGTTTTGTACCGCCTCGAAGTCCCGAGGTGCTTCATAGGGGTTCATCTTTGGTTGTGGTGGGGGCATGGTCATCGGTCTTCCCATGGAGTCATGTCTTGGGTAGTAGATGAAACGAGTGTTCTTGATCTCGTCCTCATTTTGTCCGTACAGACGGAAAATTGCTACTTGCATAGCTCTGACTAGTCCTTCCTTCCAAGTGTTTCCCGTTACAGAAAACCAGATGGTTTCCCATACCGGGGCATCAAGCTTCCTTCGTAGATCAGTAGAAACGTCCCACCGAGGTGGTTCTCCGGAGTGGTTTTTGAGGGGTATTCCGAAGAATTCGGGATACGGGTGGCCTAGGTATTCCACTAGTTGCTTCAAATCTTTTCGAACGTTAGGTCTCCTCCGCGACCAAGCTGATAGAACTCCCATTGGTACTCCATCTGTGAGCAATGAGGATGAGTAAGTTAATGAAGTGATCAAGTGTGCAAAGTTTTAGGTACAATTACAAAGAAAAGTAGAGCATGGATTTATTCTTTTGAAGATATCTTAAGGTAAGGGTGAGAATAAGTTTTCAGAAATATTCACTTTCTTTGTTTTGGAAACTAAGTTTTTCGGACGTCCATTCTAACTAGGGTCTCCTAAGGTCAAACAATGGCTCTGATACCAACTTGTCAACACCCGGATTTTTAAGTCCAGATTCCTATTATGCCATACATCGCAATCCCAGGAATATTGTTGTTGCGAGACATAATAGTTGAATATCATAGAGTCATCATTTATTACAACACATAATCGTCTTACAAAGGTAGATCACATGATCCAATATTACAATAGTAGTTGATCTATCGATCAACGAACATCACAAATAGCGGAAGCGAAGTAGTAGTGGCTATCTAATCCACGAGGCCAACGCTTGACGTCGGGAGCGGTCCTAGTTGTCGTAGACGTCCTGCTGTCCATCTTCCTCGTACTCGCTCGTTCACCTTCATAGTCCGGCCATTTGAATAGCCGGGGACAAAGCCATGAGTACTTTTAAAGTACTCGCAAACTAATACTAGTGTAAGCACTATCAACTATAGTAAGGGGATATTAAGCTCTAGGTTTATTTGCATAAAGCCAAGTTTATTTCATAAACATTTAGAAAAGACTCTTCATTTGCTAAACTAACTCAAGTGGGAACATTAGTGTCATTCCCACAACTCTGTTGTGATTCAATTCAAAGTCACCATTCACCTTTTAAATTCAAGTACCAAGTCATATGTCACATTTTTGAAAAGATCCTGATGACGGAACAAGTATGGCCTTTCCAACCGTCCATAACCGTGGACACGGCTATTCGAATAGTTCTACACTCGCAGAGGTCGTACACTTGTGCCACAATATTTGCAATAATCCGTCAGGGTTAACTGGCCCTGATTTATCATACTCCGTATGCGGACTACCAACCATAACCTTTCACTTACATACTCTAGTATAGGCACCTCTCCCCATGAGCTTGGCCTCCCGGTGAAAACCGCAGTCAACCCGGGAACTGCACAGGGCTTGGGCCGGACATTCACCTCATTCCACGTCATATCGCATCGTTTTGTTTGTTGTGGAGGCAGCTTTTTGGCCTAACCCCGATGACGCTTGTTTAGAGGGAACCCATACTAAAGCACATAAATTTCTAGTTAAGCCCTTACCCATATTGGGTATTGTGGGGGTACTTTCAAAATTGGAATGGTATCGCATCCGAACCCAACCATCAGTTTTGTAAAATTCACCAAGTCATTCACAAGTCATATTCACCTTCAAAATCTTTCAATAGAATGAATCATCATTCCAAGGTTTTCAAAGTCATTTCATTTCACAAGTTCCCATCTAGAGTAATCAATTTTATTTATTTAGCAATAGCAACTAGTCATGAGGGGTGCTAACTAGCTTTTCTTGCTCTAGGCTAACTTTGATGCTCTTGTTCTACTCTATATCTAAACCAAGTGAATCATGAATCAAAAAGTAAACTTTGATAAACAAAATTTAGAAAAGCTTGTAAAGTAAAAACTTGGGATCGGAGCATTAAGCATAAAGTAAAAATAATGGTGCCTTGCTCTTGTAGAGCTTTGCACAAGGGAGCCTTGCAAGAGTGTTAGCTTGCAAGAATATTAGCTTGCATTAGTCTAGCTTGCATTGGTAATAGCTTGCCTTGAGTGGTGATGTGATCAAAGTTTTCTTCTTCCTCCTCTTGGTAGAATACCTCCTCCTCTTGGTAGTCTCCGGTACTAGCGTCTAAAAACGAATACGAGGATACAATCACCAAACAACACTTAAGTAAACTTAGTTAGCCTTAATGGCCCACCCAAATGATCTAGCATCACTATTTAACATTTATCCAAAAATTATTCTAGGGTTTCCTTATTTAATATTAGGAAAATAATTTCCTCTCATTACAGATTGGAATTAGGGTTTCTCTTTGGTTTGGGAGAAATAATTTCCTCTCATTGAATTCTTCTTAAGATTTAATCTTCTCAAATAACCAGGGATGATCCCATGTTGACCAAGGTCAACACTTCACACTTAGTATTTGAGAAAAGTGATTTAAATGAGATTCATCATCTCATGTGATTTAAATAACTAGTGCAATTTAAATACTATGTTGATTTAAATTCTACAAGTGAGCAAGTATGAGCCTAAGCATTTAAAGGTCAACACATTACTCCATATCACTGGTGAGAATGATTTAAATGAGGTGCTACACCTCATGGGTTTAAATTCCTAAAATTTGAAATAGTTTGAATGGGCTAGTATTGACTACATAGCCAATATTTTGATTCTAGCCCATGATCATGTACAGAACATATATCATATTTTTACATAGTAAATTAGAGTTTGTTAAATGTGAATTATTGCAATTGGATTCACTTCAAAATTCAAATTGGTTGATTTTTAAGATTTATTTGAATACTGAAAAGTATCTGTTTTGTTATTTTTACTATTCAAAAACTACACAAGGTATGAGTTTGAATCCAATGAGGTTAGTTAGAGCAATTCATAAGCTTTTCAGAACATTTGGATTTGCTAAATTTGAGTTTGTAGAATTTGAACTATTCAAGTTATAGGACAAACCAGTATTGAATTTAAACCACAAAAGAATTAAATGAATTTGAATTCTGGGCTTTAGGCGGGAAGGTAAACGGGCCAAACGGAGGAAAACAGCGCTGGGCTGGCCCGGTAACGCTTCAGCGCGCCGTGGGCCAACTGACAGGGTGGGGCCTGCGTGTCAGTCTCACTTTAACACCGAATCGGTACCTGGCAACGTCGACCGTCAGATTAGAACCCGATCGCACGGTTGTGGTTTGTCTTCTTCTCCGGCGAGAGGAGGGCGTGCTGGTGACGGCGGTTGGGGGTCGGGGGGCGCTGTAGGTCGCCGGCGGTCGAGGGAGAGGGTCGACGTGAGGTTGTCGAGGGTGTAGAGGCCCCTGGTACCGCGGCGAGGCTCGGGGTGGCTCCAGGCGAAGCAGATGATCTGCGAGGCTCCGGCGGGAACGAGCTGGCGATTGGAGCTGCTCCGGCGATGGCTGGTGAAATTGGATCGGTGGAGGAGGCTCGGTGAAGAGAGGGAAGTGGATGGTGTGCGAGAGAGAAGGAGCCGATCGTCTCCATTTATAGGGTTGAGAGGTGGCCGCGGGGTGCTCGGGAAGGGTCGATGACGACGAGGTCGTTCCGGACGCGAAGGGGCAAGCTAGGGGCGCATCTTGTAGGCGACGTCTAGGCGGTGCTAGCGCGCTTGATGGCGCGTCCAATGATGGTCCGTGGCGAGCCGGCGACGATGGTGTCCTTGCGGTACCGTGGCGGACGGTGCTGATCATGGCGGTGGCTACGGTGCAGGGGAGGTACAGGGGGTTTGTCCGGCGTGTAGAGGGCGCGAGAGGGTCGTGCGTGTGCGAGAGGAGAGAGCCAGGGAAGGACGAGGCTAACGGGCGACGAGGTGCACTCGGCGGGTCCAGGGCGTCGTCTGGGCGCGCTCACCGCGTGTCTGGCACGCCGTGGCGAGGTACTGGGCGCGTGCGTTCTGGCTTCTAGCGTGCGTCTCTTTGCCTAGGGATGGTACGAGCATGCTTAGGGGAGTGCAGGCAAGGCAGTAGACATGGTGAGGTGGGTTGGAGAGAGGTGGAGGGGAGGATCGGCATGAGGGTCGGCATGGTACTTGGCACGGCCAAAGGTGATCATGCCAGTGCTTTAATCGACCCTACCAGTACATGGCTTGATGCAGGAGGCTCAGAGGAGCAACAATGATGAAGATTAGAAAGGGGTTTAGGCTATGGTCCAATGGATAATTGGCTGTGTTGTGTTTCAGATTTGATGCCTGCCAGGTGTTCGATCATATGGCCGCATGAATTCAAATTTTGAATTTCGAAATTCTTTTTGGTGGATCTCAAACATATTAATTATAGGTTAGTTTAGTGGTGGTGGGGTTCATTTTGGAATTGATTTGCAACATTTCAAATTTGGCATCATCTTCATATTGATTCAAAGTCTCCTCTTGTCAAAATTCTACTGGTCAACCTGGTCAACTTTAGCACCAATGGTCAATATGAAAGTTGTAGACCTTGACATGGTCTTGGATGACTTGGCATTGTTTGACTAAGTTTAGTTTAATAATTGAGAAAACCAGAGGGGTTAAGTGAGGAACATTTTATAAAACTCACTTTTGACCATTATCACATGTATGAAGAAATCTTGATTTCCTTGTGTTTGATTCTTGATCCAAAGATGCATTTGTGTTAGTTTATCATATTTAAGTATTACACAAGCAAGAGATCAAGTAATGGTGGCCTTTGGTGAAGATTTGCTAAATTGGGTTATGTGTATGTGAGTTAAAATTGGAATTATCTCACCATTTGAATTCTCTCCATTTGATTTGACCTTTGTTGACTCTAATGTGGTTCTTATTAGTTTAGAAACATTTTAAGATCATTGAAACCAATTCAAATGGTCTTGTTCAAAGATTTGCAAATTTGACCTTAATACATAAGAGATGAGGTGTCACTTTTTACTAAACTTGTAAATGGTTGATCTTGCTTTACTTGGATATGGGTTAGGGTCAATTTAGTGTTATATTAGGTTGAGAGATGGTTTCACATCATTTAATCAAGGTTTAGAGTCATAGGTCAAGATTTAGTGAATTGGCTATGTGTCACATAGGCTTCTATGCATATGTTGCATTTTATTTGTAATTTGACTTGGTTTGACCCAATTGGTGTTGTTGAGTGTTGAAATGGTATATGGAGGTGATCAAACCATTCACCACAAGTTCTAGGGTAAATTTTCTTAAATTCCCATATTTGCTATTTTACTCTCATATGCCTCTATGGCATTTTTAGTTTCTTTTTATTTTCTTTGGTTTCAACTTGGAAATGATTTAAGAAGTACTATATAAGGTTTATGAAGCATTTCCAATCCTCTAACTAAAGTGGAAAAGTCTAGAGTAAAGATTTATAATTTTAGCCATAGGCGCATATGCTTTTTTCTTATTTAATTTCCTTTTATTTTATTTTAACTAAGATGGTGAAAAGAGGGGTGAGGTTTAGGGTTTAAGATCACTTCAAATACTAATAACAAGCAATCATGGCAATAACACAAGAATTAAGCAAGCTCACTATGTATCATACTCTATTTAATAAAAAGTTTTTGTTGGTTCCAAAATTTGGAACTAGTGCAATTCATTTGTTTTATTTTGAAATTCTTGGGATGTTACACAAGATCTTTTTAAAAAGTAATTACACATTTTACTTTACAATGTCTACACTCTTGCAGCTGTACTCTGATGTCCACTTGTTCTAGTTGTGCATGACAACGTTCCGTGACTGTACTGAGTGAATACAAAATGTTGCTCTTGACAATGTTCAGATGGCACCAGCCTTGTCCTGTAATAATAAACACATCTTAGCTTTCCGCAGGACAAATATTTATTTACCTCAGTGAATCATCCATACTCCCTCGAGAAAAAGAATAGCACAATGCAGAAAGCTTACCAGAACACACCATTTGTACACTTGTATCCGAAGTTCTGAAGTAGTCAGTGAAAAGCTGTATGTGCATCGTTGGACACTTGGACTCCATCAAAAATCTCCTGCTGTTGCTGCTATCTGGAAATGATCATTTTGGAATTGCCAGGTACGAAGGCTGGAGAAATGTTCAGATTAGTAGAAAGAGGCAGCCTGGAACCAAGAAATCTGCATGGCCCACGTTTGTGCTGTAAGTTCCACTTTGCAACAGCTCTACTCCTTGAGACAAGCAGTTTTGTCCTCTTTCAGTTTGACTCTATTGTGAACATCTAATAACCCATGAGAATCTATAATACTTTGTATAAAACCTACAACAAGGGGCTGTATGGATATCTGATTGGTGTCAAATAAAGAATCAGAGTCTGGAAGCAAGTTGGTTCATGAATTTTTTACACCACTAAAATTTTGGACACACATTAGCATGACAAAATTGACTTGGTTTGTGCTGGTCAATGACCATAAATATTAGTCTTTTGCGGGAGGGTCATAAATAGAGTTGAATTATTAAAATTTAATACGGAGTATTTATTTTAGATCAGACTGAATGAAGTAGTACTTTCATTTTGTAAAGAGATATATAGTAATAGGAGACCATTTCTTGAGCACAAAAATTAAGATTAAACTTATGAGGGCTGCATTTTTTTCGCCTTTCTGCATTGCCATTGGCACTTGAGTGCAGGCCATAGGAACTTTGAAGTAGCAACGGCACATAGTCCAATAATTGACTAGATGCTGCCACGTAGCAAAAACCATTCTTGGAATATGCCATTAGTGTATTCTCAGTTCCTTCAGCTTCATTCGGTCATGCCAGCAAAATGACGGACTGCAGACGTAGGCTTTTATTTCTTAATTTTATATTGATATTTTGGGGGGTATGTATGTATGCTGTGAAGTTGGTGGAGAGCTAAACAAGAGCCAATCACCTCTAGTTTGATCCATGTTGTATTAGGCTCCAAGATCAGAACAGTTTAGCGTGCCTAGGCCATGAAGGCAGGACTCACACCATTTTTTTTAAAGGCAGGACCCACACATTCTCTTTCCTCCACTGCTAATCTCTTGTCCCTCCGTCTCCTCATGGTGTGTATATAAGACACAGTGTGAAGCACACGAAGCAATGCAATCCTTATCATAGATAGCAACTAAAATGGAGACCATGTCTTATCCTTGTTCCCCTCTTCTCTCCTTTCCCACACATGAAGAGAGTAGCTTTTTCCCATGGTCTCCTCAAGTAGCTCTCCATGAGAATGCCACCATCCAGGTTGATCATTCCACTGACCAGCAACAGGACAATGAGTTCTTGGACACTATGGACCAAGATTATGTTGGCGGTTGGCATCATCAAGATGCTTCTGATGTTGGTGTGTTCCTCGATTGTGATGAGAGGATTCTGGGCCAAGAGAATGGCAACTTGGCGGCCATCCAAGAGGAGCTCATGGAGGAGAACAGTTTAACTGATCTCCTCCTCACCGGTGCAGAGGCGGTTGAGGCGGGGGATTCAGCACTTGCCTCGGCAGTGTTCTCAAGGCTTGATGGCCTTCTCCCTGGCATCCCTGATAATGCCTCTGCCAGCTCTTTTGACCGCCTGGCCGACCACTTTGCCCAAGGTCTGCGGTCCCGGATCTCCAGTGCAAGCGTCAGGTGCTCCCCGCCTGAGCCACTGCCATCTGATAGAATGTCAGCACAACAGATTATACAAGAGCTGTCGCCGTTCGCCAAGTTTGCACACTTCACTGCCAATCAGGCTATTCTGGACGCCACCAAGGGAGACACAGATGTGCACGTCATCGACCTGAACATTGGTGAGGGCATCCAGTGGCCATCATTCATGTCAGATCTTGCCCGTCATGGTGGCATATCATTCCACCTCACGGTGGTCACAACAGATGCTGACTACAGAGGCAACATTCACCATGAATCTGCAAGGAGGCTCTCGGAGTTCGCGCACTCCTTGAACCTTCCCTTCCAGTACAGCTCTTTCTGTATACACAGTGATGAAGACCTGCATGCCTTCTCCAAGAGCTGTAAAGGATCAGTAATATTCTCGTGTGACACAACAAGCATGCCTTACAAATCCATGAGCAAGTTACAGACACTCCTACCTGCCTGTGTTAAAATATTACGGCCTAAGTTAGTGGTCATCGTAGAAGAGGAGCTGGTTAGAATCGGAAAGGAGGCCTCTGTATGTACCGCCTCCTTTGTCGACTTCTTTTTCGAGGCATTGCACCATTTCACCACGGTGTTTGAGTCACTGGGTAGCTGTTTCGGTGGTGGTAACCAGGGGGTGTGCATGAGACTGGTGGAGAGGGAGATGGTGGGGCCACGGATACAGGACTTCGTGGGGCAGTATGGGTCTGTGACGGTTGAGGCCAGTACTCCTGGGGTTTTGGAAAGGTACGGGGCTTGTGAGCTGAGTGGTTGTAATGTTGCTCAGGCAAGGATGCTGGTTGGGTTGTTCAATAGGGGATTTGGGGTTGTGCTCGAGAAGGGTAGACTTGCGTTGTGCTGGAAGTCCAGGCCGTTGACCTCCGTGTCTGTTTGGGCTCCAATCTGAAAAGAAGAGGGCTTCTGATGTTCTTCTAAGTTTTTGTTGTAAGAGTTTGTAGTGATGAGTTTTGAGGAAAAAATATTTGGGTGGTCATCCAGCTTATGTGGTTTCTATCCCAGTTCTTATTTCTTGTTGTTCTTGTCAGCTTCTCATATACTCTTAAGCAAACTTACATAGAGTCCAGTAGACAGAAGACTAATGATTTTTTTTTCTTTCTTGTCGATCATATCAGATGTCTGGATTTTACTGCAAAAGTTCTCTAGATTTATCTTGATGTTTGTTTTCCTCTAATGAAACCAGGTGTCAACCTGTGCAAATAGAAAGACAGAGAGGCCGGCCGATGCAGAAGTTTCATGAAGACCATGGTGTCATTACTTTATTTGCAGCATCTAACATACTATTTTCCCCATCTGCACAAAATAGAGAAACATCAAAATAGCCTGAAAGTGACACCCTTGGAAACATAATAGTGGTTGGGCTATTGTATTTGCTCCATTTGTGGAGTTAGGATCAATTGGAGAATTCCTAAAGTTTACAAGCCACACAAATGTTTCTTGCTGTTATTTTTATGAAAAGGTAAAGTAAGAAAACTGGATTAAATAGTTGTATGGTGTAGGAGTGTTCACAGCCTGTTTGTTTCGGGGTATTTAATTCTGGGGAATGGGAATTAGAGGAGTAGGGGACTAAAACTCTCTTGTATGGTTGAGGGGAATGGGAGTTAATTAGAGAAGGGGCAAGGGAATTAAGGGCCCCAACTCCCACGTTTCTCATCCCTGGGGGAGGCCAGGTAATTACGCGGGGGAATGGGAATTGGCAAAACATAAACGCTCCATTTGTTCGTTCCTAACATCCCACGACTGGCAGCCTTTTATTTGTGGGCCCAAACACACAAAGAGCTATCTAATTCCCACTATGATTCTCACCACGGACCAAACAAAGGAATGGGAATAAAAATGAAATTCCCTTGTCTAAACTCTGGGCTAATTCCCTCCGATTAAGTCCTCTTCCCTTTCCCTTGTATTGCCAAACACGCTGTCAACTGTGAATGAAAGAGTCTATACTAATCGAGAGACAGAGAGAGCGAAACCATTTCGCTCTCCTCGCGTCGCCCCCCCCCCCCAGGCAACGGAGGAGGCGAACCCTATCCCGCCGCCGCTGCCGCCCCTCCCCTCCGTCCCCCCTTCCCCTCGTCGCCCCCAGAGACGTTGCCGGTGAAGGGGGCGGCGGGGATCTGAGCTCCTGGCCCCCCGCGCGGTTCCTGGCTGGGGGATCTCTGCGCCGGGTCGCTGTAGCCTAGGTGGGGTCGTCGGGCGTGGCGCGGCCGGAGGTGTGGGAGGCGTCTGGTGGCGGTGGCCTTCCTTCCTGGGTGGGGGCTCTACCACTCTGCGCTTGGTGTGGAGGCTTCCGGCGGCGGCCTCGTGAGGTGAGGCGGCGTCGACCGTGCGTCCGGTGGCGTCCACGGGTGCGGTGGCCCGGGGACGTAGCCGTGCGGACGACAGTTCTTCGGTGGGTGCAGGCTTTGCGCCGGCGGCTGCGGCCATCTCGCGCCAGATCTGGAAGGTCAGTTCCCTCGGTTTGGCTCTCTCCTCCCCGCAGGTCTCATCTTTTGGCGTCCTTGGATCCGGAGTAGACGCTGTGTGGGAGCTGGTGGGGCGCTTTGGGGCCGGAAGAAATTCTTGGTCTTTGACCACTGCGGCGGCGATGCCTTTGGTGCCGCTCACCTTCCTGGAGGCGCTGCCGAGGTCCCAAACCCCCCACCCCCACCTCCGTTCCGGGCGAATGCTCAAAATCCTTCGGATTGGACGGTGGCGGCGCCATGGGCGTCGTACCCTCCTTGGAGGCGCCGTGTGGGGGCGGTTGCTGCCGGTGAGTGAAGCCGGGCGTGGTGGGTTCTATGACTGTGCTGCTGCTCGAGGCGCTGGTCGTCTGCGCTTGGCTCCCCTGCATCCTTTGTGAGCTGTGTCTGCCTCTAGCTTTCCCTCCGTCTCGGTTGGTCCCTGTTCGTGATGGTGGCGGCTGTGGTGTGCTCGTCGCTGCGAGAAGGGCTTTGTGACGCATCCCTCTGTGTTGGTCTCCGGGTCGGTACAACCTCCTTGTTCAAGGGTGAGCAGCTCCTCGTTTGACGGTTCGGCCACCTCGATCTAGGGTGAGAGGGTAGGGACCCTCTTCGGCGAGGAAGGAGGTTGGTGCTCTACCTAAGTCACTGGAAGATGCTCACTTGGTGCTGGAGCATGGAGGTCTTCGTCTACCTCAAGCTGGGCTTGATTTTTATCTTCTTTGTGCTTGGGGTGTGCGTGGTGTTGTAAGCTGCTTGCAACATCCTTGTATCATCGGCCATATGGCTTTATTAATTTAAAGCTGGGCATTCGTGCCTTCTGTTTAAAAAAAAGTGTTTACTGTGTGAACTGCTTTCAGTCACAGTGTCATGTGTTTCTGGCAGACTGCAGCCTTAACCCCGTTATGTCACCTCTGAAATTCTGTCACTCTTTGCGAATTAACTTACATTTGATCATCTCTCCCAGAGAGTTAATTCTCATCTCAGGTCAGCATGAAGGTTCTAGTTTCTGCAGTCGCAGGCTATCTTGTCAGGTTTATCTCATTCCTGGCTCAAAGATACGGCATTCAAATTTGTATTACCACGAGATGATCTATCGAATTTGCAGTAAACTGCAAGGCAGTTTCAGGAAACTACGTATCTGCTGTTTATTTCAGTTTGGATGTGGATGAGGTGGCATGGAGAAACTTGTGATCATATTTGCAGAAGGTACCGGCTGCTGGAAGTAAAACTGTAGTAATATGCAGAGCAGAGCAAGTTGCTAGCTTAGGTACTGCTCACCTCAACCTATCAGTATGAAGAGTCTGTCTCACGAAGAGTACATGTACTACTTCAAGGCACTTGCCTTTGGAAGCATGGATCCTGATGAACATCTGAAACTAGCATCTCTTGCCATGCAACTAGCCACACTCCTACAGACAATTTCTTGGCGGAAACATGTTTGGCGATCTTGAGCCAAGAGAGGGCCAGGGAACCGCGGTGCACCCTTGGCCCAGGTTTACCTACGAGGTGGTGACCTGGTAGAACACGTTCTTCCTGGCATGGCAGAGAAGCCAAACAGGAAATCCTGGCATGGCATATTATCATAAGAGGGCTACTTCTCGAGCACTTGTCTTCCTTTGGCACACACCTGGAAGATCTTATTGGGCGAAAATTTCCTATCAATTTCGTCAATGTGTCCTTGATGGGTGGTCAAGCTAAAGGATACCTGGCATATAATTTTAGGGAGGATGGCCCTGTGCAAAGTGAGCTTCCAAAGGTGACATCACAAGAGCTACTGATGGGTGGTTATAATCCTGTTGAAGACAAGTTTGAGGTGTTGGTATGGAGATCTCGGATCCTGCCTTATTATTACTTATGAGAAGCAGAAGCAACGTCACGTTGTCAGCAAGAAAAATCCTCTGGCATTGAGAAAGCATCAGCATAAATGTTAATTTTATAAACAAAATTGCAGGAAGTAATTATACATGTCCCCATCCTTATAGTTTATGGTTACTTTTACCTTTCTTCTTACTGATATATATGTATGCGCGCTTTCAATGTTAGGTGGGGTATGTAAAGTGCAGTCAGTTCCTATTCCTAGTTTGACTCCTGTATGACATAGAAACCTCATGAAGGGAAACTACTTCACGCTTCTGACTAGATCAATTCAACTTAACCCAGTATGTGGTGATGACTAATTTGCTTCAGCCACACCAATTCAAGTAAGCCTTGCTTGGGAGTCAAGTAAACCTCTCTATATATGGAGAGGAGATGTATCAATTTAATCAAGCAAGAATTAAGAAGGAAATTCCTTCCCTCCTCTTGCCACCGACCGTGGGTAAGGCCCCCGGCCGGCCCTCTCGCGCCCTCGCAGCCCTCTCAAACCCTAGCAGCCACATACCACTTGGTATCAGCTTTCCCGGGTTCGATCATGTCCAGCCCTCCACCGAGTTCTTCCCACCCGCCGCCGCCGCAATCCGACGTTCCCGCCGTTCTCTCCCCGACGGAGATCACCGCAGCCCTCCGCGATCTCACCATTGCTGTCTAGGAGATCCGCCTCTTCCTGGCCGGTCCCTACGGGCCGCCGCCGACGGCGGCGCTGCTGCCGTGGCAGCCGACGCACCAGGCGGCCTCCGCCGCGATCGCCGGGCCGCTGCAGCCGACGCTGCTGCTGTCGTCGCCGCCACCCGACGCCGGGCTGCTGCAATCCCCGTTGCCACTGCCCACCATCTCCGGGCCGGGCCCTACCTCGGCGCCTCGGGCCCCTCTTCTCCAGCAGCCGGCTGCCTTCTTCCCCACCGGGACGCTGCAGCAGCAGCAGCAGCCGCCGCCACCAACGCCGCCGCTGCAGCTGCTGTCCTCACCGACGCTATCCCTGCCGTTCGGTGGGCAGCTGCAACAGCAGCAGCAGCTGCCGTCGCCACCAACACCGCAGCAGCGGCTGCTGCCACCACCGACGCCGTCCCTGCCTTTCGGCGGTGTGGGAGCGACCTTGGCCCCGGGCTCTACATCGACACCGCCTGCGATGCCCTTCCACCAGGTCTGTTTCCCTCCGTCGCCGTCACCGTCACCGCTTCCGGCTTGGATCGCTATTCGCCACATGTCAGCGGTGGCGCGCGGCCTCCTAGTGCGTCGGCGTGTGCGGGAGATGCGTGATCTGCAGCTGCAGTTCCTCCAAGTTGCGCTTCGTTGCGCAACGGACCTCGATCTCGTCCGCTGCGTCGGGGATCTTGGGCGTGCGGTTTCCCCCACGGTCGGCGGACATGCTGTTTTTCCCGCGGGCAGCGACCTCAAAGTCTACGCCATCGACAGTCATCCGACGGGGAGAAGGCATGGTGTCACCGACAGGAGCGCACCGCGTAGCACCACTGCATTCCGTCGCCGGCCGCCGCGCAGGCTCCTTTTGTCCCGCTGGTTTCCATGGGATCCAGGTGGCTGTACAGGTACACGTCCGACGGGTGGATGGTGTCCACTTTATGTTCAAGGGTCAACAATAAAGCGTCCCAGTCCATTTCAGGTTGAGAGTAATAAAACAAGCCGAGATGTAAAAGGCTCGTTTTTAGGTGTTAGGTTTGTGTTGCGTCGAGTCATGGTTTGTTTAGGTTGCAGCTCGAGGACGAGCTGCATGTCCAGGTGGGGTGTAGTGTTAGAGTACGTCATGGGCCTGGGCCCGTTAGTTTTATGGCTTGCTTAGGGTTCAAGTAAGCCTTGCTTGGGAGTCAAGTAAACCTCTCTATATATGGAGAGGAGATGTATCAATTTAATCAAGCAAGAATTAAGAAGGAAATCCCTTCCCTCTTGCCACCGGCCGTGGGCAAGGCCCCCGGCCGGCCCTCTCGCGCCCTCGCAGCCCTCTCTCTCCCTCCCAAACCCTAGCAGCCACATAACAACTGGGCTCCTGGCAGTTGTGTTTGTTGACTGAACTTGTAGCAACCTCCTATGTTGATTTCCTGGCTCCTGAGAAAGGCTCACAATATGCATACTCATCTCTGCAGCTGCAGGTGACAGGAGAAGGACCTCCAAAAGCTCAGGTGCCCACTTCCAGGCTCCGACCAGAGATCCACACCACTGTCGAGGGGGTGAAGCCGCAACAGACCACAAACCGTGAAATGGTCCTCCACCTCAAGGCAGAATTTAAATTACAAAAAAAATAAATTCTTCGTGGAGGAGTATTGGAAAGAGTCACCTCACTATGTTATTTTCTTTCGGTCGTTGTCATATATTTCTGGTAGCTTGTAGTCTTTGTTGACCTCATTTCCCATCTCTGAATTTTCACCTCTCTTTACAAACTGACTGGGGAGGGCAGAGCTCAGCTTGGCATGGAGGTTCTGATTTCAGCAGTCGCAAGTGATCTTGTAAGTCGGTTTTTGTCTTTCCTAGCACAAAAAATTGTCGCTCACACATGTGAGGAGGATGATCGTCGAAGGCTGGAACGAGTCTTGCTCAGGATGAACACTGTTGTTGACGAAGCAGAGGGGCGTGACATCACAAATCGAGGAATGCTCTTGCAGCTAAAGACACTGAGCGAGGGCGTTTACCTTGGGCACTATATGCTCGACAGGCTCAAGGTCCAATCCCTTGGACAAGAGAGCTTTGAAGGTGATGAGGTGAGTCATCAGAACCACTCCTTCACCGATTGTACTTTTAATACTGCCAAGCGCCTTCGTTTTGCTTCGATATTCAAGAACACACCAGTAGCATCTGGTACCGGAAGCACAATAAAGTTGAAAAGTGTTCTTGAAAGTTTAGAAGCCAAGATAGCAGATATGAGAGAGTTTGTCATCCTCCTCGGCAGCTGCCCTCGCCTAGTTCGCCAGCCATCTAGTACCTATATATACATGGATAAGTGTATGTTTGGTCGCCACATCGAGAAGGAGCAGCTCATCAATTTCTTGCTATGTGATGACAGTCATGACTGCATAAATATTAGCATCCTTCCGGTCATTGGCCCACACATTATTGGAAAGACAACTCTTGTGCGACATGCTTGCAAGGATGAGAGGGTGCAGGATCGTTTCTCCCACATGTTTTTCTTCAAAGGAGATGATCTACAGAATGGAGAATTTGCAGTGATGTGCAAGGCTGCCTCAGGGAAGTGCTTGTTTGTTGTTGATTTCAGTTTGTATGTGGATGAAGCAGGATGGACAAACTTCCAATCATATTTGCAGAAGTTGCCAGGTATTGTGTATAAAATTGTAGTGATAGGTAGAGCCGAGAAAATTGCAGAATTAGGGACTACTCAACCCATCAGGATGAAGTTTCTGTCTCAAGAAGAGTATTGGTACTACTTCAAGTCGATCGCCTTTGGAAGCATGGATCCGGATGAACACCCAAAACTGGCTTCTCTGGGCATGCAGCTGGCTACTGGCCTATATGGATCTTTTATTGCTGCAAATATAATCGGTGGGGTATTAAGAGCAAACCCTAATGCTAAATTTTGGTACAGCATATTACTGAGAGTAAGAGAAGCAGCACCGAAACACCACTCTTTCAGCGGACACACCAAGGACATTTTGGAGAGACATTTCCCTAAATTCACTAAATTGTCCTCGGTGGGTGGTCAGGTTCAAGGCTATCTGGTTTATGGTCTGAGGGAGGCTGTCCCTGGGCAAAGTGAGCTGCCAAAACTGTCATGGCAAGAACTACTAAGCGGCGTTGAAGCTCCCGATGAAGACAAGTTCGATGTGGTGGCATGGAGATCCCGGATTCCACCTTACAGCAACTACATAATTTCTTTTGAGAAACAGAAGCCACGCCGTAAAGCTGGCCGGATGAAACATCTGGCACGGAGGAAACATCAGCATACATGTTAATTTGGCAAACAGAAGTGAGAGGAATTATATCCCTACCTTTGTAGTTCAATAGGTCAATATTATTACTTTTATTCGTCAATTCTCTTTTAGATAATGGAAGATCTTCACTACCCCTATATATGTACTTTCCCTTGATAGTTTGGATATGTAAACTGTGCACAATCAATTTTTTGTATCTAGTCCTGGTATCTGGACCGTTCTGCGGCCTCTACATCAAAATGATATGCACGGCCTTTATTCTGTTTATTATTTAACGAGGACTGGCAAAACCCTTGCAACAAATGTACAAATCAAAGCTGTCAAACAAGGTGATAACGCACCACCACATTAACACAACGATAGGGGACAAGCAAGGCCTAATTCCCTGGCCACAACCAAACGTTGGCTCACCGGCCAAAACTAGAGAGTGCCTCATGTGCATGCTCCGGAAATCACATTGTCATCTCCTGCTGTGTGCAGAACGAAGCAAAGGTCATCGCCAGGCCATCCAGGAACACCACCATGGTGTCAAACAGCACCACCACACACATACATGGTCGCCGCCGAGACCCCTTGGCACCATGCCGCCGAGTCTCACCACCAAACACAGGGAAGCGTCCAAAAGTGTGTAGCACCACTGGTGGAAAAAGGGCCTTTGGTCGCGGTTCGCAACTGCCATTAGTCGCGGTTGCGCAACCGCGACCAAATTAGCGCGACTAAAGCCCCCCCCCCCCTTAGTCGCGGTTGCTTACGAACCGCGACTAAAGGCCCGTCCACGTGGGCGCCAGGCGACCGTCGGGGCGGAGGACCTTTAGTCGCGGTTCTTCTGGCCAACCGCGACTAAAGGCCGCCGCAGGTTTAGGGTTTTAGGCCCCCCCCCCCTAAACCTGTTTTCGTTTAATTTGTATTCTTTTATTTCTTTTGTGCTTTATTGTAATTTTGAAGGAGTTTCACATATTCTACGGTACTACATATATGCATATGAATGTACACTTTCAAACAAATTTGAAATTAGAACCAAAATGAATTCAAATGGAATATACAATATATATTCAATATCATCGGATGACCATATACAAGTTTGAACAAGTTTCCATTCTACGTCCTCGTAATGGTGTTCTCCTTTAGGATCGAGGACTTCCCTCCTGAACCATCCAGCTAGTTCCTCTTGAAGTGGTCGGAAGCGAGCTTCTGGACTAAGCATCATCCGGAGGTTATTCCTCCGAGCATTGGTATCACTCGGAACGCGCTCGGAGGTGTATCTCCGGATCATCTCACGAACATAGTATCCACATAGATTGGTCCCCGGTGGCTGAATATCGCCACCATTCTTAGCCTTTGACCGCATGAAATGTAGCTCTTTTTTGAATTCACCGACCTTTGTATCTGAGAACCGTCTCCAAACCCTACGAGGCAAAGAAAATTAAATGAACAAGAGATTTATTAGTTAATTACTTGAAGCTTAATTAGGAAATGAACGATATAGGCCGATCGATATAGAGCGCAAATGAATAAAAACAATTACTTTTGAATCATTTTTCTCATGTCGGTCCAAAGCGCCGGATCCATATTCAGAGAGTCGTGGACGAGACATTCTGATTTGTCAACTTTAATTACTAGCAGAATCCAGTGGAACCTGCGGACACGATACATGCACAATGACGTCATTCATAACTCATCGATTAGCCGGCCACATACCATGCATGGAGTAAACAAAAGAGAATGTGCTCAAGACATAAACACTCACCCAAAATGGTAAGGAAATAGAATATCACTTTTGAGTTCCTGCTTTGTAAGAAACTGCCACAGGTCTGCCTCCACGTCGACGGGGTGATGTTGTAACGTATATCCATTAACGATGTGTGGGTCAATGAACCCAACATCATGGATGTTCCTTACTCTGCATTCCTTAATCTTCAATCTGCATGTATAATAGCGGACACAACAATATAGTTAGGACATATATATTGTGTAGGCAATATGAACGAGATGGGGTAGAAATAAATCACTTACAGAACGTAGCAACTGATGATAGATGTAGGATAACGTTGCATAGAAAACAAAAATTTTCCTACCGCGAACACGCAATCCAAGCCAAGATGCAATCTAGAAGACGGTAGCAACGAGGGGGTATCGAGTCTCACCCTTGAAGAGATTCCAAAGCCTACAAGATGAGGCTCTTGTTGCTGCGGTAGACGTTCACTTGCCGCTTGCAAAAGCGCGTAGAAGATCTTGATCACGATCGGTTCCGGCGCCACGAACGGGCAGCACCTCCGTACTCGGTCACACGTTCGGTTGTTGATGAAGACGACGTCCACCTCCCCGTTCCAGCGGGCAGCGGAAGTAGTAGCTCCTCTTGAATCCAACAGCACGACGGCGTGGTGTCGGTGGTGATGGAGAAGTCCGGCGGAGCTTCGCTAAGCGTGCGGGAAGTGGAGGAGCGGGGCGGCTAGGGTTTGGGGAGAGGGGGGCGCCGGCCACTATGGGGTGCGGCCACCTTGGTGGTGTTTGAGGTGGCCGGCCCCCTCCCCTTGGCCCTCATTATATAGGTGGAACCCCAAGAGGTGGTGTCCAAGTCTTCGAATAAGACCCGAACCAAAAACCTTCCATAGGAGGGGGGAAACCTAGCCAAGCTAGGACTCCCACCAAGGTGGGAGTTCCACCTCCCATGTGGGGGTGGCCGGCCCCCTAAGGGGAGTCCACTTGGGACTCCTCCCCCACTAGGGTTGGCCGGCCATGGAGGTGGAGTCCCATGTGGACTCCACCTTCCTTGGTGGTTTCTTCCGGACTTTTCTAGAACCTTCTAGAACCTTCCATAGAACCTTCCGCGACATTTTAATTCACATAAAATGACATCCTATATATGAATCTTATTCTCCGGACCATTCCGGAACTCCTCGTGATGTCCGGGATCTCATCCGGGACTCCGAACAAATATACGAACTCCATTCCATATTCAAATACTACCATTTCAACATCCAACTTTAAGTGTGTCACCCTACGGTTCGTGAACTATGCGGACATGGTTGAGTACTCACTCCGACCAATAACCAATAGCGGGATCTGGAGATCCATAATGGCTCCCACATATTCAACGATGACTTTAGTGATCGAATGAACCATTCACATACAATACCAATTCCCTTTGTCTCACGATATTTTACTTGTCCGAGGTTTGATCTTCGGTATCACTCTATACCTTGTTCAACCTCGTCTCTCGACAAGTACTCTTTACTCATACCGTGGTATGTGGTCTCTTATGAACTTATTCATATGCTTGCAAGACATTAGACGACATTCCACCGAGAGGGCCCGGAGTATATCTATCCAGTCATCGGGATGGACAAATCCCACCGTTGATCCATATGCCTCAACTTATACTTTCCGGATACTTAATCCCACCTTTATAACCACCCATTTACGCAAGTGGTGTTTGATGTAATCAAAGTACCCGTAATAACCCAGAACATAGGAACAACGAAGGGTAGATTTAGAAATGGGATGTGCATTTCATCGCAAAACGGGGAAATTTTCGCGCCTTATTGCAACTAAACCTAAGAGGGATCGAGGTTCTCTCTCATTTTGCACTTAGGGTTAGGCAATGTGAGTTAGGGAAATTTCGACATGATCTCTTTTGTATCTTGTTGATTTGGGAA
>NC_061510.1:259081057-259105557 GCF_022539505.1 Lolium rigidum
GAAAATTTTCTTTGATGATACTTTGCCTCCTATTTCGATGATGATAATGATAGTGGTCTTTTTGTGCCACCTACTGTAGAGAGTAAATTTTGTTGTGATTATACTATGCCTCCTACACTTGATGAGAATAATAATGATAGCTACTTTGTTGAATTTGCTCCCACTACAACTAATAAAATTGATTATGCTTATGTGGAGAGTAATAATTTTATGCATGAGACTCATGATAAGAATGCTTTATGTGATAGTTATATTGTTGAGTTTGCTCATGTTGCTACTGAAAGTTATTATGAGAGAGGAAAATATGGTTGTAGAAATTTTCATGTTACTAAAACACCTCTCTATGTGCTGAAATTTTTGAAGCTATACTTGTTTTATCTTCCTATGCTTGTTACTTTGCTCTTCATGAACTTGTTTATTTACAAGATTCCTATGCATAGGAAGAATGTTAGACTTAAATGTGTTTTGAATTTGCCTCTTGATGCTCTCTTTTGCTTCAAATACTATTTCTTGCGAGTGCATCATTAAAACCGCCGAGCCCATCTTAATGGCTAAAAAGAAAGAACTTCTTGGGAGATAACCCATGTGTTATTTTGCTACAGTACTTTGTTTTATATTTGTGTCTTGGAAGTTGTTTACTACTGTAGCAACCTCTCCTTATCTTAGTTTTGTGTTTTGTTGTGCCAAGTAAAGTCTTTGATAGTAAAGTAAGTACTAGATTTGGATTACTCGCGCAGAAACATATTTCTTTGCTCGTCACGAATCTGGGTCTAATTTTCTGTAGGTAACTCAGAAAATTATGCCAATTTACGTGAGTGATCCTCAGATATGTACGCAACTTTCATTCAATTTGAGCATTTTCATTTGAGCAAGTCTGGTGGCCTAATAAAATCCATCTTTACGGACTCGTTCTGTTTTGACAGATTCTGCCTTTTATTTCGCATTGCCTCTTTTGCTATGTTGGATGAATTTCTTTGATCCATTAATGTCCAGTAGCTTTATGCAATGTCCAGAAGTGTTAAGAGTGATTGTGTCACCTCTGAACATGTTAATTTTTATTGTCCACTAACCCTCTAATGAGTTGTTTCGAGTTTGGTGTGGAGGAAGTTTTCAAGGGTCAAGAGAGGAGGATGATATACTACGATCAAGAAGAGTGAAAAGTCTAAGCTTGGGGATGCCCCGGTGGTTCATCCCTGCATATATCAAGAAGACTCAAGCGTCTAAGCTTGGGGATGCCCAAGGCATCCCCTTCTTCATCGATAAATTATCGAGTTCCTTCTCTTGAAACTATATTTTTATTCGGTCACATCTTATGTACTTTACTTGGAGCGTCTCGTGTGCTTTTGTTTTTGTTTTTGTTTGAATAAATTGGATTACATCATGCTTGTGTGGGAGAGAGACACGCTCCGCTGGTTCATATGAACACATGTGTTCTTAGCTCATAATATTCATGGCGAAGTTTCCTCTTCGTTAAATTGTTATATGGTTGGAATTGGAAAATGATACATGTAGTAATTGCTATAATGTCTTGGGTAATGTGATACTTGGCAATTGTTGTGCTCATGTTTAAGCTCTTGCATCATATACTTTGCACCTATTAGTGAAGAATACATAGAGCATGCTAAAATTTGGTTTGCATATTTGGTTTCTCTAAGGTCTAGATAATTTCTAGTATTGAGTTTTGAACAACAAGGAAGACGGTGTAGAGTCTTATAATGTTTTCAATATGTCTTTTATGTGAGTTTTGCTGCACCGGTTCATCCTTGTGTTTGTTTCAAATAAGCCTTGCTAGCCTAAACCTTGTATCGAGAGGGAATACTTCTCATGCATCCAAAATACTTGAGCCAACCACTATGCCATTTGTGTCCACCATACCTACCTACTACATGGTATTTCCTGCCATTCCAAAGTAAATTGCTTGAGTGCTACCTTTAAACAATTCAAAATTTATTACCTCTTATTTGTGTCAATGTTTTATAGCTCATGAGGAAGTATGTGGTGTTTATCTTTCAATCTTGTTGGGCAACTTTCACCAATGGACTAGTGGCTTCATCCGCTTATCCAATAATTTTGCAAAAAGAGCTGGCAATGGGATTCCCAGTCCCAAATTAATTAACAAAAATAGACACTCCTCCATGGTATGTGATTGTTGGACGGCACCCGAAGGATTCGGTTAGCCATGGCTTGTGTAAACAAAGGTTGGGAGGAGTGTCATCATAATAAAACTAAAATAAAAAGGCACTCCTTCATGGTATGAGATTGTTGGCGAGGCACCCGAGGATTCGGTTAGCCATGGTTTGTGAAAGAAAGGTTGGAAGGAGTGCCATCCAAAAATAAAATAAAATGGGAGCCGCTCTTTGAAGGTTTGTCCGGCAAGGGGGTTAGAGTACCCGCTACCATTCGTTGACAACAACATACACCTCTCAAAACTTTATTTTTATGCTCTCTTTATGTTTTCAAAATCAAAGCTCTAGCACAAATATAGCAATCGATGCTTTCCTCTTTGAAGGACCATTCTTTTACTTTCATTGTTGAGTCAGTTCACCTATTTCTCTCCATCTCAAGAAGCAAACACTTGTGTGAACTGTGCATTGATTCTTACATATTTGAATATTGCATTTGTTATATTGCTTTGCATTGACAATTATCCATGAGATATACATGTTATAAGTTGAAAGCAACCGCTGAAACTTCATCTTCCTTTGTGTTGCTTCAATACCTTTACTTTGAATTATTACTCTATGAGTTAACTCTTATGCAAGACTTATTGATGCTTGTCTTGAAGTGCTATTCATGAAAAGTCTTTGCTTTATGATTCACTTGTTTACCCATGTCATATACATTGTTTTGATCGCTGCATTCACTACATATGCTTTACAAATAGTATGATCAAGTTTATGATGGCATGTCACTCCGAAATTATCTTTGTTATCGTTTTACTCGCTCGGGACGAGCAGTAACTAAGCTTGGGGATGCCGATACGTCTCCAACGTATCGATAATTTCTTGTGTTCCATGCCACATTATTGATGTTATCTACATGTTATATGCACACTTTATGTCATATTCGTGCATTTTCTCGGAACTAACCTATTAACAAGATGCCGAAGTGCCGCTTCTCGTTTTCTGCTGTTTTTGGTTTCAGAAATCCTAGTAACGAAATATTCTCGGAATCGGACGAAATCAAAGCCAAAGATCTTAGAATCCCCGGAAGCATCCAGAACACACCGGAGAAGTCGAGGGGGGCCACGGGCCCACCAAACTACAGGCTGGCGCGGCCGAGAGGGGGCCGCGCCGCCCTATGGTGTGGCCCCCCGTCAGCCCTCCTCGCGCCGCCTCTTCGCCTATATAAAGCCCCCGGATCGAAAACCCCGATACGAAGAACCACGATACGGAAAACCTTCCAGAGCCGCCGCCATCGCGAAGCCAAGATCTGGGGGACAGGAGTCTCTGTTCCGGCACCCTGCCGGAGCGGGGAAGTGCCCCCGGAAGGCTTCTCCATCGACACCGCCATCTTCATCACCGCTGATGCTCCCATGAGGAGGGAGTAGTTCTCCATCGAGGCTCGGGGCTGTACCGGTAGCTATGTGGTTCATCTCTCTCCTATGTGTTTCAATACAATAATCTCATGAGCTGCCTTACATGATTGAGATTCATATGATGATGCTTGTAATCTAGATGTCATTATGCTAGTCAAGTGAGTTTTACCTATGTGATCTCCGGAGACTCCTTGTCCCACGTGTGTAAAGGTGACAGTGTGTGCACCGTGTGGGTCTCTTAGGCCATATTTCACAGAATAGTTACTCAATGTTGAATGGCATAGTGAGGTGCTTATTTATATCTCTTTAAGATTGCAACATGTTTTGTATCACAATTTATCTATGTGCTACTCTAGTGATTTGTTATTAAAGTAGTTTATTCCTCCCGCATGTGTGCAAAGGTGACGGTGCGTGCACCGTGTTAGTACTTGGTTTATGCTATGATCATGATCTCTTGTAGATTGCGAAGTTAACTATTGCTATGATAATATTGATGTGATCTATTCCTCCTACATATGCATGAAGGTGACAGTGGTGCATGCTATGCTAGTACTTGGTTTAGTCCGTTGATCTATCTTACACTAAAGGTTACTAAAATATGAGCATTATTGTGGAGCTTGTTAACTCCGGCATTGAGGGTTCGTGTAATCCTACGCAATGTGTTCATCATCCAACAAAAGTGTAGAGTATGCATTTATCTATTCCGTTATGTGATCAATGTTGAGAGTGTCCACTAGTGAAAGTGTAATCCCTAGGCCTTGTTCCTAAATATCGCTATCGCTGCTTGTTTACTTGTTTTACTTGCGTTACTACTGCCGCGTTACTACCGCTTGTTTACTTGTCCTGGGCAAAGCACTTTTCTGGTGTCGTTGCCGTTGCTACTACTTATTCATACCACCTGTATTTCACTATCTCTTCGCCGAACTAGTGCACCTATTAGGTGTGTTGGGGACACAAGAGACTTCTTGCTTTGTGGTTGCAGGGTTGCATGAGAGGGATATCTTTGACCTCTTCCTCCCTGAGATCGATAAACCTTGGGTAATCCACTTAAGGGAAATTTGCTGCTGTTCTACAAACCTCTGCTCTTGGAGGCCCAACACTGTCTACAAGAATAGAAGCTCCCGTAGACATCACACCTGTATTTCACTATCTCTTCGCCGAACTAGTGCACCTATTAGGTGTGTTGGGGACACAAGAGACTTCTTGCTTTGTGGTTGCAGGGTTGCATGAGAGGGATATCTTTGACCTCTTCCTCCCTGAGTTCGATAAACCTTGGGTGATCCACTTAAGGGAAACTTGCTGCTGTTCTACAAACCTCTGCTCTTCGAGGCCCAACAATGTCTACAAGAATAGAAGCTCCCGTAG
This sequence comes from Lolium rigidum, assembly GCF_022539505.1. NCBI lineage: Eukaryota > Viridiplantae > Streptophyta > Magnoliopsida > Poales > Poaceae > Lolium > Lolium rigidum. Next base: position 259,085,961 of record NC_061510.1, read on the forward strand.
ACATCAACGCTCCAAGTAAAGCACATAAGATGTGACGGAATAAAAATATAGTTTCACTAGAGGTGATCTGATAAGTTGTCGATGAAGAAGGGATGCCTTGGGCATCCCCAAGCTTAGATGCTTGAGTCTTCTAAAAATATGCAGGGATGAACCACGGGGGCATCCCCAAGCTTATACTTTTCACTCTTCTTGATCATATTGTATCATCCTCCTCTCTTGACCCTTGAAAACTTCCTCCACACCAAACTCAAAACAATCTCATTAGAGGGTTAGTGCATAATTGAAAATTCATATATTCAGAGGTGACATACTCATTCTTAACACTTCTGGACATTGCATAAAGCTACTGAAAGTTAATGGAGCAAAGAAATCCATCAAACATAGCAAAACAGGCAATGCGAAATAAAAGGCAGAATCTGTCAAAACAGAACAGTCCGTAAAGACGAATTTTTTAGAGGCACCAGACTTGCTCAGATGAAAATGCCCAAATTGAATGAAAGTTGCGTACATATCTGAGGATCACGCACGTAAATTGGCAGATTTTTATAAATTTTCTACAGCAGGGGCAGCTCAATTTCGTGACAGCAATAAATCTGTTCCTGCGCAGCAATCCAAATCTAGTATTGACTTTACTATCAAAGACTTTACTTGGCACAACAATGCAATAAAATAAAGATAAGGAGAGGTTGCTACAGTAATAACAATTTCCAAGACTCAAATATAAAACAAAGTGCAGAAGTAAAATAATGGGTTGTCTCCCATAAGCGCTTTTCTTTAACGCCTTTCAGCTAGGCGCAGAAAGTGTGAATCAAGTATTGTCAAGAGACGAAGCATCAAGATCATAATTTGTTCTAATGATAGAATCATAAGGTAACTTCATTCTCTTTCTAGGGAAGTGTTCCATACCTTTCTTGAGAGGAAATTGATATTTAATATTACCTTCCTTCATATCAATGGTAGCACCAACAGGCTCAAGAAAAGGTCTTCCCAATATAATGGGACAAGATGCATTGCATTCAATATCCAAGACAACAAAATCAACGGGGACAAGGTTATTGTTAACCATAATACGAACATTATGAATCCTCCCCAAAGGTTTCTTTATAGCATTATCAGCAAGATTAACATCCAACTAACAGTTTCAATGGTGGCAAGTCAAGCATATCATAAATTTTCTTAGGCATAACAGAAATACTTGCACCAAGATCACATAAAGCATCACAATCAAAATCATTGACCCTCATCTTAATGATGGGCTCCCAACCATCTTCTAACTTCCTAGGAATAGAGGTTTCAAGTTTTAGTTTCTCCTCTCTAGCTTTTATGAGAGCATTTGTAATATGTTTTGTAAAGGCCAAATTTATAGCTATTGGGACTTTTAGCAAGTTTTTGTAAGAACTTTATAACTTCAGAGATGTGACAATCATCAAAATATAAACCATTATGGTCTACATCAATGGGATCATTGTCCCCAATATTTTGAAAAATTTCAGCAGTTTTATCACAAGCAGTTTCAACAGTTTTAGCAGTTTCACGCAATTTTGCACGCTTTGCACTAGGAGTAGAAACATTGCCAACACCAATTATTTTACCATTGATAGTAGGAGGTGTAGCAACATGTGAAGCATTATCATTACTAGTGGTGGTAATAGTCCAAACTTTAGCTACATTATTCTCTTTAGCAAGTTTTTCGTTTTCTTCTCTTTCCACCTAGCATGCAATTCAGCCATCAATCTAATATTCTCATTAATTCGAACTTGGATGGCATTTTCTGTAGTAACAATTTTATTATCAATATCCTTATTAGGCATAACTTTCAATTTTAAAAGATCAACATCAGAGGCAAGACTATCAACCTTAGAAGCAAGAATATCAATTTTATCAAGCTTTTCTTCAACAGATTTGTTAAAAGCAGTTTGTGTACTAATAAATTCTTTAAGCATGGCTTCAAGACCAGGGGGTACACTCCTATTATTGTTGTAAGAATTATCATAACTATTACCATTAGCAGAAGGATATGGCCTATAGTTGTTACCAGAATTATTCCTATAAGCATTGTTGTTGAAATTATTACTTTTAATGAAGTTCACATCGACATGTTCTTCTTGGGCAACCAATGAAGCTAAAGGAACATTATTAGGATCAACATTAGATCTACCATTCACAAGCATAGACATAATAGCATCAATCTTATCACTCAAGGAGGGGGTTTCTTCAACAGAATTTACCTTCTTACCTTGTGGAGCTCTTTCCGTGTGCCATTCAGAGTAATTTATCATCAAAAGCTTTGTTTCCGCCCCCAAAGTGATGGACATAAAGGTACCTCCAGCAGCTGAATCCAATAGGTTCCGCGAAGAAAAATTCAATCCCGCATAAAAGGTTTGGATGATCATCCAAGTAGTTAGTCCATGGGTAGGGCAATTCTTCACCAAAGATTTCATTCTCTCCCATGCTTGAGCAACATGTTCATTATCTAATTGCTTAAAATTCATTATGCTACTTCTCAGAGATATAATTTTAGCGGGAGGATAATATCTACCAATGAAAGCATCCTTACATTTAGTCCATGAATCAATACTATTTCTAGGCAGAGATAGCAACCAATCTTTAGCTCTTCCTCTTAAGGAGAAAGGAAACAATTTTAATTTTATAATGTCACCATCTACATCCTTATACTTTTGCATTTCACATAGTTCAACAAAATTATTAAGATGGGCAGCAGCATTATCAGAACTAACACAAGAAAATTGCTCTCTCATAACAAGATTTAGTAAAGCAGGTTTAATTTCAAAGAATTCTGTTGTAGTAGCTGGTGGAGCAATAGGTGTGCATAAGAAATCATTATTATTTGTGCTAGTGAAGTCACACAACTTAGTATTCTCAGCAGTACCCATTTTAGCAGTAGTAAATAAAGAAAACTAAATAAACTAAATGCAAGTAACTAATTTTTTGTGTTTTTAATATGGAGAACAAGACAGTAAATAAAGTAAAACTAACAACTAATTTTTTGTGTTTTTGATATAATAAGCAAACAAAGCAGTAAATAAAGTAAAGTAAAGCAAGACAAAAACAAAGTAAAGAGATTGGATGTGGGAGACTCCCCTTGCAGCGTGTCTTGATCTCCCCGGCAACGGCGCCAGAAATTTACTTGATGGCGTGCAGTCGACACGTCCGTTGGGAACCCCAAGAGGAAGGTGTGATGCGCACAGCAGTAAGTTTCCCTCAGTAAGAAACCAAGGTTATTGAGCCAGTAGGAGTCAAGGAACACGTGAAGGTTGTTGGTGGCGGAGTGTAGTGCGGCGCAACACCAGGGATTCCGGCGCCAACGTGGAACCTGCACAACACAATCAAAGTAATTTGCCCCAACGTAACAGTGAGGTCGTCAATCCCACCGGCTTGCTGTAAACAAAGGATTAGATGTATAGTGTGGATGATGATGATTGTTTGCGAAGAACAAGTAAAGAACAATTGCAGTAGATTGTATTTCAGATGTAAAGAATTGGACCGGGGTCCACAAGTTCACTAGTGGTGTCTCTCCCATAAGATAAACAAGATGTTGGGTGAACAAATTACAGCTTGGGCAATTGACAAATAAAGAAGGCATAACAATGCACATACATATATCATGATGAGTACTATGAGATTTAATCGAGGCATTACGACAAAGTACATAGACCGCTATCCAGACATGCATCTATGCCTAAAAGTCCACCTTCAGAGTTATCATCCGAACCCCTTCCAAGTATTAAGTTGCAAACAATAGACAATTGCATTAAGTATGGTGCGTAATGTAATCAACACAAATATCCTTAGACAAAGCATCGATGTTTTATCCCTAGTGGCAACAAGACATCCACAACCTTAGAACTTTCGTCACATTGTCCCAGATTCAGTGGAGGCATGAACCCACTATCGAGCATAAATACTCCCTCTTGGAGTCACAAGTATCAACTTGGCCAGAGCCTCTACTAGCAACGGAGAGCATGCAAGAACATAAACAACATATATGATAGATTGATAATCAACTTGACATAGTATTCAATATTCATCGGATCCCAACAAACACAACATGTAGGATTACAAATAGATGATCTTGATCATGATAGGCAGCTCACAAGATCTAACATGATAGCACAATGAGGAGAAGACAACCATCTAGCTACCGCTATGGATCCATAGTCCAGGGGTGAACTACTCACACATCGATCCGGAGGCGATCATGGCGATGAAGAGACCTCCGGGAGATGATTCCCCTCTCCGGCGGGGTGCCGGTGGCGATCTCCCGAATCCCCCGAGATGGGATTGGCGGCGGCGGCGTCTCGTAAGGTTTTCTCGTATCGTGGCTCTCGCATCGGGGTATTCGCGACGAAGGCTTTAAGTAGGCGGAAGGGTAGAGTCGGGGGCGTCACGAGGGACCCACACAATAGGGCCGCGCGGCCAGGGCCTGGGCCGCGCCGCCCTAGTGTGGCGTCGCCTCGTCGCCCCACTTCGTATCTCCCTCGGTCTTCTGGAAGCTTCGTGGAAAAATAAGACCCTGGGCGTTGATTTCGTCCAATTCCGAGAATATTTCCTTTGTAGGATTTCTGAAACCAAAAACAGCAGAAAACAGCAACTGGCTCTTCGGCATCTCGTCAATAGGTTAGTGCCGGAAAATGCATAATAACGACATATAATGTGTATAAAACATATGAGTATCATCAATAAAGTAGCATGGAACATAAGAAATTATAGATACGTTTGAGACGTATCAGACGTGCAAACTATGAAAGTGATATTCAAACATAATCAATTATTCATAAAGAATTACTTGGAAGTTCTGTCAAACTGTTTATGATAAATACTGTGGGATCGAACTGTTTGAGATGTACACCATTTTAATCAGCATAGATTGAAAGTTACTCGCCCTTCAGATCAAGCAATACTATATGTTAATAACTAAAAATCAATAATAATCCATCAGTGTATGGGTATGTACGTAGTACATAAAACCGGCTGAATCGTGTTAGAATCTCATTTATATACCTTCTAGAAAGAGATGGAGAGAAGCATTACCATAGGACAAAAAAAGCTGAGATTTTACTACCAATCTCATCATTGGATGATAGGGTTTCTGGGACTATCTATGTGACAGCTAGGAACCGATGAGTTAACCAATTGCCGTTGACGCACACACCACCATGCTTAGGTCTTCCTGCAATAAAATCAATAGCACCATGAGATCCATATATACACATCGAATGAATCATGAAAATGGATTGATGAAACCTGCAGCTTAGACACTATGGTGGAGAAGAGGCAGAGCCCGTGCCCATCTCCAAGACTCCAACTCCAGGCCGGCCATGCACTTGGCAGACTTGGTTGAGGGGGCTCTGATTGCAGCTAGGTTCGTTTGAACGACGTTGGCGTTGCCACTGACCATTGGCAGCGAAGTAGTAGATGAGAAGCACCTCGTCGGGGTCCAGTAGAAGACTCAAAACAGAGGATGTTGTCGTGGCGGCGCTTGGCCTCTCCAACCAAACCGCTGCGGTAGACGATTGCCATCACCATCTACCTCTATCATGCATGTGCCGACACACGTGAAATCACTATCTATGTTGTACTTACCTACGCATGCATCTGCTTCTTTGGATGGTTCGGTGGAGATGACGATGAGCATCACCAGCATGTGGTGCAGCCGCCGACGGCCAGGATGTCGCCAGGCAGATGTATACGTCCGCGACGACGCCTTGGTGCTCATTAAAGATCGTGGCCCAACGCCCATGCACCTCGGCCTCGAGGGTCAGCCGCTCACCTGATGATTGATTCCCACCATCGCAGCTAATGCTCATAGCGTGGAGGTGATGGCCTGAATCGGAGAGTCGTCGATCTTGGAGACGTGCAGCGTGACGGTGCCGCCCAGAAGGACCCGTGGTGAGTGAGGACGCAGGCAATGTCATAGAAGCGAGAAGGGTGCCAAGTGAGGACCAGGATAGGCAGGATGTGGATGGAGACGTTCTCCCATTTTGAGCTTGCAGCAACCGTAACACGTAAGATGACCGGGGTAGGGAAGCGATCAACTTCACACGGAAGTATTGGGCCGAGGAGAATAAATACAACAGGGGATGACTGTTCGCCTCTGCCTCGCGCGTTACATGCTCACATCACTCCGTTTGTAAATGCAGCTGGAGGAGTCCAAGAGACAAAGAGACAAAGGATAACGTGGAGGAAAAATATGTGTCGCAGGCCAATCTTGGGAAGAAAACATCATGATCCGGCTGATAACTAATGACCATAGATTTGAAATCTGATGGATAAAAGTAATTGAGATGATGTGGCTTCACCATTTTTTAGCTTGCAAACATTAAATGCATGTTAGTGGGGATGAACTTTATAGATATTACAGATTTGTGTTGATTACATTACGCACCATACTTAATGCAATTGTCTGTTGTTTGCAACTTAATACTGGAAAGGGTGCGGATGCTAACCCGAAGGTGGACTCTTTAGGCATAGATGCATGCTGGATAGCGGTCTATGTACTTTGTCGTAATGGCCTGATTAAATCTCATAGTAGTCATCGTGATATGTATGTGCATTGTTATGCCCTCTCTATTTATCAATTGCCCAACTGTAATTTGTTCACCCAACATGCTATTTATCTTATTGGAGAGATACCGCTAGTAAACTGTGGACCCCGGTCCATTCTTTTACATCTGAAATACAATCTACTGCAAACTCTGTTCTCTACTGTTCTTCGCAAACAAACATCATTTTCCACACCATACGTTTAATCCTTTGTTTACAGCAAGCCGGTGAGATTGACAACCTCACTGTTAAGTTGGGGCAAAGTATTGTGATTGTGTTGTGCAGGTTCCACGTTGGCGCCGGAATCCCTGGTGTTGCGCCGCACTACACTCCTTCAGCAACAACCTTCACGTGACCCTTGACTCCTACTGGTTCGATAACCTTGGTTTCTTACTGAGGGAAAACTTGCTGCTGTACGCATCACACCTTCCTCTTGGGGTTCCCAACAGACGTGTGTCAACTACACGCCAGCAGGCAACCCGAAGAAGTAGTCGACTAGGACTCTTATAAAACCCTAGGCTGGTTGCATATATAAAGCCAGCCAGGGCACCCGATAGAAAGGGGGCCAACAGATAGACAGCATAGCTCCGCCTATGACGGCACCTTGTAAACATACATATGATCATATACTGGATTGCTAGCAGCACGTAGGGATCCCCCACCGAGGGGACCCGAAGCTGGGTACGTCGTGTGCCTAATCTCGCTCCCGGAATCTTCATCGTCGCTCTCTCCCGAAACCCAAGTCTACAATACATAGGCATTGGCGAGGTGATCCCTCGTCAATTGGCGCCGACCGTGGGGATTGCGACGACTAGATTTTGTTATCCGGACGAGATATACTTCATCATCAACGTCATCAAGATCGCATCTCACGAATCCAATTCGGCGAATTTCCTTTTCATTGTGCACAAGCGGAGGATTCGGAAAACACCTACAACGCAAGCAGAGGCGGCCACGGTCAAGTCCAGAGGAAAAAAAGCTCGGGCAGATATGTCGTATGCGCACTCGAGAGTGCATACAAGATTCATAGCCGATGAGTTTTATACTATTCAATCTAGTCCCTTTCCTTCTCATTGATTACGCATCTACTAGTAGTACTATTCTGTTTGGATTTAACCGATCTGAGCATGTTCCATCTACTTATTGCTGATGAAAAGTAACCAGGTGAAATCAATCAAAGGGTACGTTCGTGGAAGCGAGCTCTTGCGACCCGATGTGCATATGGACTTGTGCAGTTGAACGATCCTTGCGACGGATTACTCGCCGACAGATTTCTGCCACGAGGCCACACCTCCACCTCATCATATACGGGTTCGCCTGAACCAGCTATGCCGATTCGTTTGGCTACAAAGTCGTTGTCCGACCCTCATCCAACACAATAAATATCAGGTGTTATATTTACATTTATACTATTCGTAAAATTTATCTGTCCAAATATTTTTCGGCTTCTGCTGTTATTTGCTCGCAGAATTTTTGCGCCGTAATATCACTGCAGATCGGAACAAACATCGACTAATTTGCTTCGACGACCCTATTCTCCATTACTCATTTGCAAACGACGACACTCGCGAACGCTAGCACGAACCTGCTGGTGCGCACTCGCCATGACGGATTCACCATCCGACACAAATACCATCAGAGATAAAAGGCGCCGCACGACTACATCGACCGTGTCCGCCGCACGACCTCCTTTCACGTCGGCTCCGCCACAGCCGATAAAAAAGCTAAGTGTCCCTCTTTCAAGATTCAATTATTATTTACTTCCGTTACACCCGAATACTCGGGAGCTGCACCATTACATCATTAGAGCAAATTCACCCAACACCAGGGGTGTGCCATTACTTCGTCACCACAAATATACTTGGTTACTTGATGAATTTCTTTTCTCCGGCTCAGTGGAATTATTTTCTCCGGCTCAGTGAAATTAGTCGGCTTAGAGGATTTCTTCGGCTCCGTGGATTTATTTTCTTCGGCTTACTGGATTGGTTTTCTTCGGGTTATTACTGGATTACTCTTATACAATACTACTCGATGCGTTTCCGGGTCAGTGGATTCATCTTCTGTGATTATTACTGGATTTATTTTCTTCGGGTCAATGGATTCATCCTCAATAATATCGGCGGATTCATATGCTTCATATTTAATGGCTGGATCCATATTATATTATTGTCAATGGTTTCATCTTAAATGGCTTCACCTTATATGACGCCACGACTCCGTCAACTTCTTCCGACGTCACGACTAACACTCGGGGGCTCAACAATGACTTCGTCCCGAGTAACAACTATGACACGGCGTCTAAACAACAATAATGACGTTACCCCAGTAGCGCTCGGGGGTTTGGCTATTTCTTCATCAACAATATGGCGGCATCTAATTTCGCTATTTGGTGGTTTCTAATTCGGCTCGACTTCTTCTCTATACTCGAAGACTTCATCGCGCGCCGACTCCGTCGTGCCCAATAAACTAAGTGTTCCTTTGACTTGCATAAAGTTGATTATCATTTACTTTCACCGCACCCGACACTCGGGGGCTGCGCCATACTTCTTCACTATACATCTCAGGTTAACCAAAGAAGAACCGTGTCTACAAAAAAATCTTAAAGGAGGAACCCGATAAAAATGTCTTCAAAAGAGAACTCGACGAAATCTTCTTCATGAAGGAACCCAACAAAATCTTCTTCAGCGAGGAACCCGAAAATTATCCTCAATGAGGACCCGAAGAATTTTTCTCAAGGAGGAACCCGACGAAGAATTCTCCTCAAGGAGGACCCGAAGAAATTTTACTCAAGGAGGAACTCGAAGAAAATATCTTCAAGGAGGAACCCGACAAACAAAAAAAAAGAGAAGGGCAAAATCTTCGAGTCCATATACTCGTCATTTATTCCAGTTGCATATTCGATGAAAAGCATACTTCAAGAAAGTCGATAAAGATAGTTGAGCCTACACCCAAGTGCAAACACTCGGCTGTAGCCTCGGGGGCTACTCCCATCGGGAGCGCTGGTCGCGCACCCGAAGAAATGAAATCAATATAGCAAGTCAATACAGAAGGAGCTTTAAGATCCTATTCGACAAAAGATAGCAACCCGGAAAAACAGTTCAACCCGAAGAAATAGAGCATTCCATTATCCGAACAAAAGGCACTCGATAATATATTCTCAGAGTGCCTCAGTCGCGAATTAATCTCTGAATGCCGCAATATTTTGCGAAGGTAAGTCCCCAGGATCCGTCCTGCGCGGCGTGGCACCGCCTCTGACGGCGCTTTGCTACTTTTTTCCGTATCAACAGATATGAAGAAAAATCCTAACGGACGCGTTAGGTACCCGATAAAACATGACTGGAATTCGGCATCTGGTAAGTCCTGAAGCGGCACATGTCGAATTACGCCAGTATCCCGAGATCATGTCCGGGGACGTGATCTTGAAGTAGGTTTTTGCGGATTGCCAAAGAGCAGTTAACTGGTACCTGACCGTCAGATGAACCAGCCCCAATTACCGTTATCGCTGCACAATATATTTGACAAAGAAAATATAGTGTTTCTTTGGTCTCGAAGAATTTGAAAAAGAGAAAAAGCATGAAAATTTCATTCGATTATGTAAATATATAAATGTTTGTAGACTCAAATCGACTCTGCAACTCGAGTAGAGCCTACTCCCGTCGGGAGCACATGGATTTCATTAAGTCCTCCAACAGGAGTCGATAAAAAGAGGGGCGGCGTCCAGAAATATAGTCAAGTTCTTCATCGAGTAGTACAACTTGAGTCTATGCCCAGTGCAAGCACTTGCCCATAGACTCGGGGGCTACTCCCATCGGGAGCGCTGGCCGCGCACCTGATAGAAAAATAATTTCGAGAATCGTCGACATCATCTACGCTACACATGATCTACGACATGGACCTCGCCTTGTATTTCTTCGACTTTGGAGATGGTTATGCTTGGAGTCTCTACGCAAGTCTTCGACTTTGCTAGACACTCGGGGGCTACTGACATGGGCATACCCTCCGGGTACCCATTATTAGTATACCTGGCTCGGCCCAATATGGAGAAGGCCCAACAAGGCAACCCGAAGAAGTAGTCGACTAAGACTCTTGTAAAACCCTAAGCTGGTTGCATATATAAAGCCAGCCAGGGCACCCGATAGAAAGGGGGCCAACAGATAGACAGCATAGCTCCGCCTATGGCGGCACCCTGTAAATATACATATGATCATATACTGGATTGCTAGTAGCACGTAGGGATCCCCCACCGAGGGGACCCGAAGCTGGGTACGTCGTGTGCCTAATCTCGCTCCCGGAATCTCCATCGTCACTCTCTCCCGAAACCCAAGTCTACAATACGTAGGCATTGGCGAGGTGATCCCTCGTCAGCCGGAGACGGCTATACATGCCCTTCATGTTCCATTCAGGGATTTGGTGACTAGGTGTATACGTGAGCACCCTCTAGATGCCACACGATCTGCGTTGAGATCCGGTTCTCGTCAATTGGATCTGTTGCCTTGACGTTGTCTTATCCATCCCTAAGCGTACTTGGCGTGGGTCCTACGTGATTTGAAAGTGCATCTGGCCCACTATTTGAATTCAAAAAGGTGGGTCCTACGTGATTTAGAAGTGTTGTTAGTGCTGATGTGGTTTGCTAACCCAACAATGATGGTAACAGTGGATTTCTTGATGTGACACGTGTCAACCAATGGATGCATGCTCACGTATACACCCAGTCACCGGGCTTCTTTTGTCCATTCATATATATTGATCTCCTTTTTTAAAAAATTAGATGGAACGCGTGCGGGACTCTTTCATAACGGTGGATCGCATACAACAATTCAAAGAATTTGCGGGATTCTTAGTTAGGAAGGTCATAGCTCAACTGGAGCATACCATCGGGAGTTCATATATGACATTAGGGATATAAAATAGATATGGTAAAGATGATCGACTTTATATTGTAAATATGCATTACGTGTACTGTATTTCATGATGATGTCTATATATTCATGACGATGTTGTGGTTCCTTGAATGATGTATGCATGCATATTTGAATGAACAACACAACATAAACCCTGAAACTCTGTCATGGCAGAGAAACGCTGCTCCACCCTAAACCTCCGCCGTGAACGGCAATTTTCTCTGCCGCGGCAAAGACCTTTTAATCCTGGTTCGTCTTACGAACCAATACTAATGCCTCTCCACCCCGAGCCCCCTGACCGCACCATGTGGAGGACCCTTTAGTCCGATTTTATTTATAAAATTCAACAACGTAGGTACTTACTTCACGCTTTTGGTTAAGGTAAAGTTAAATTTTAATAAGAATGATTAATTATATAAGATCAGTATTCATAGTACTATATAAATAAAAGTATACTTTATAATAATTTTAGTACAATAAATTTCATGTTATGGATGTTGATATTTTCTCGTAAATATTTGGTCAAAATCTGTAAAGATTGAATGAACCTAATGGTGAATGGCGGGGCTTCTTTTCTTAAAAGACCAAAAAGTACTTTCACTTTCTTACAATTTTTAGGCCATAAATAGATATTCTGAGGTTGTGTAATTTTGCTGTATCTAAATACTTCTTAATGTAAATACATTTAAATTTACTATATGATTTGCGACATTTTTTTTTTATGGATGGAGTAGCTCGGATCCGTTGAATCAAGATGCCGTCAGTTTCAAAAAAAAAAAGATGCCGTCCTACGCCATCAATCAGTCACAGCCAGCCATGGCGCCGCCGCCGCAGCACGACCCCCGCCGGCTCTACAAGCGCGCCGCCATCTCTGACCAGCAGCGCCACCGCGACTCCGCCCTCCGAACCCAATCCGCCCGGCGCGCGCCCGCAGCCTCGCCAACTCCCTACTGTCTCCCCCATCCGCCTACCAATCGCCACCCTTCCCCGAGGCAGAGGCCCACGGCGACTAGCCCGCCGTCGCCGACGTAGCCACGGCCAGATAATGCTGTCCAAGTGGATGGTCGACGCCCCTCCCCACCTCGCCCACGACTGGTATAATCCATCGTCACCTCCTTGTCTTGGTTCAGTTCAGTTTGGCTCTAGTGTCCTACAAAGACGATCTTTTCAGTTCAACTAGCAACAAACTTAGTGTCTGTCTTCTAATTTGAAATTCAGAACACATTACCTTAGCCTACTACTGAGAAATAGCACTAGCATTACACTGACAAATCAAGTCATTAGTAGCCAGTAAGGATAGACTTTGCTCCAACAACATTTTTTTTTCTGTATGTAGGCATGTTTCTGCCAGGCCTGCTGGCAAGCGACACCTGGTCGTGTCATCGAACGGCATCACGATAAGCAGGCTCCGCAATGGGACCATTCTCCATTGGTTCCCTTCGGAGCTTCCCAACTGATCAAAGAGGGTGATCTCTGGCCCAGCAAGATCCTACTGTATCCGCGACTAAATATTCCACGAGTTAGCCAAGCAAATAGACTTTTCTTTTGAGGTCAATGGCTGCTTGATCATCTACACCTACTTGCTTTAAGGCCTGTTTCTAATCTGTGTGTTCTTATCCTGCAGCCTGACGAGACACACTACGTCGTTGATATGATTTGTTGGCGAGGCTATTTGCTGTATGATTGCACCGCCGAGTTCAGGATTTTTTGGGTGAACTAGAAGCTCACCGAGATTTCTGCCGGTGATCCTCCGTCGACGTACCATCGGTATTGGTTTAGTGCCTTCCCTATGTACGAGTCTACACTCGAGGGTCTTGAAGCAGCGTACTCAGGAAGCACACCTTATGTCAAGGATGGTTTGCTGTTTTACAACAAGTAACGTCTGTTTCAAGAATACCAGTATTAATCTGGTTTTGATACATGCACTCATGTTTGCTATCTCCTTTTACAGTTTATACTGTTGAAATGACTGATCTAGGTGATTTTTTTTCTCTTATCAGGCATGTGCATTATCAATCGGGAATCACGCCCCTGACACTGGTATGGAAAGATGTGGCTTGCAGGTTGCAGCCAGTATGTTCTTGATACGGATAGTGAGGGACACGTTCCAACAGAGCAGCACGGAGGTTCCTTTCTTAATTATGCTTTCCTGTACTGTAGCCGATTAGATAACTGTCTATTAAATATGAAAAATAGTAATCCCTCGGTTCGATAATTCCTGTCATGGTTTTAGGTCAAATTTATACTAAAACCACGACAAGAATTATCAACAGAGGGAGTTTTAACTCTTGCGCCTGCTAGACTTCACTTTATCCCTTAATAATTTTACTGGTCTTATTTCTTCATGTGTTATCAGGTTGTTCTTGAGCTGCAAGAGGATGGAAAACTAATTGCTTCTGATGAGATCCTAATTGTATTTGGTACACCGAATTTATACAGAAGGTACTGTTTTGAAGCGCAACTTATATTTCCACAAAATAGAAGTAATTATCATACAGGATTTGTGTCTCAGTGTTTGACTCCTTGTTACCATCCGCTTAAGTTCAGATGAACTTTAATTCTGCATACATACATCATGTACTACATGGTGCTCAAATTATCGTCTTGATGGTTCATTCCGACCATAATAGCTCTTTCATGTCCATGCCTGTTCCTTCATGCTGTTGCTACAGTGACGCACTTAGTATTTGCAAACAGATTTGTAGATGCTGTGTGCTCTTTCTTGATTCGACTTACCTTCCTATACAGTGACCACCAGTTATTTTTTGCATCTGAATATGTTTTAAGAAAAAACATACTCTTATATTTTTATGCAGTCAAACCTGCAGCCAGGGAACCTTCTCCGCTTCGGCTTGTAGATGGGAAGATAGAGATTGGTGAGCTGCCATTTGCCGGGAAGCTGAACCAAACGCGTACTCTTGCTGATAGCCATTCCAAAGTAAGTGACGGCTTCACCATGCACTATAATATTGTATTCATCACATGTACCTAAGCTATTATTTTGTGAGCGCAGGTTCTGTTTCAGTATGCTGCCAGACATGCTCCCCTCAGAATCAAAGACCTCGTAGCCTCTGTTCAATCAAACAGCATGGAGGTTGAATCTACAGATGCTGAAATGCAAGATTAAGGTGAGGGAGTGCGGGTTTCTATTTGCCATTCTCTGCGATTTCTCCATGTTATTCACTCTTTCGTAATTGTGTAATGACAGTCATGCAAGGCAGATTTTTTGCATTTGACTGGACACCATGCTAGGATGAAATTGTTGTAAGTGAGTCCAAGGTCCGTCTCACTCTCTCATTTACGTCCTGTTGAGCTAGACGATTACTTTTTCTAGAATCACTCTGTTTTTTGGAGCAATTTCAGCACTAGGATTTTGAAAAAAAAAATAGCCGCTTGTTTCTGTTTCTAGGGAACCTGATGAAGAACTAGTCATGATTATGCAAGGGTTTGAAACCTTTATTCCAACTCTTGGGCCTTTTTAGTGTGATCATTTTTTAACCGTGGCAATGTGGGTACTTTTTTCTTAAATCACTTGATACAGTATGAGCACTTTTGGAGAGCAATTCCAGTACAAGATTTTTTTTTAATAAAGTATCCACATGTTTATGCTTTTAGGCTTGAGTAAACCTGATGAACAACAACTCATGATTATACAAGGGCTTGAAATGATTATACCAAACTATTGTGTCTTTAACTTTGTCAGTTATTAACTTCTCTAGCGTACAAGATAAAAGTGTTTCCTTGTGGAAATAACACTTTCTTCTGGGCATATGACAGGGGTATGCCAGTGGTGGCATGCAGATGGACAGCTGCGCAAACGAAGTGATGTTCCAAAAGATGTGGTCATCAAAGAGCATCGTATTTCCAAACCTTATAGAGCACCTCAAGACCTTTTTTTTCGAGGACACCGCAGGAGTTGTACTTGTCAATATATTAAGATAGAAAGAATGTAATTTACAAGATTTTTGCCAGCGCCATCAAGGCCTCTGTCACACTGATGACTCCACAGACGGAGCATCAGGGCTTAGTCCACTCTACCCTATTACTATTATGGTACATTATAATAACTCTTGCAATTCCACGAAGCTTCACTATTTTCCACTCCTTCAGGCTGTTCTTCAACGTCTGCACCACCTCCTCTGTTGTAGAGCTCTTGTTCTTGAAGATGTGCTTGTTCGTCTCAAGCAAAATTGCTCGGAAGATGCTTAGGGCTGAGCTGTTGAAGCCTGTTCTCATTCTTGAAGGAAATAGCGGCTGAATCCGAAGCATAAGTTGTATGCTGATTTTGAGGAGTGACTCCCGTCTGGAGTCCACCTCCATCTCCACAGATCCCCAGAGGTTAAGGAACTGAAGGATGGCCTGTGGGGAGAGGCGGCCTCTGATAGTCTGATGTCTCCAGTCCAGCTGCTGCTACGGCTCTGTATAGTCTTGGAAGATAGCTTGACGAGTGGAAGGATTGCCAGCCATACATTCCTAGGAGTACCTTGGATCCACGGATTGTGCCAGAACAATGTGTTGCTGCCGTCTCCGATCTCTACTGTTGTTGAGGTGGTGATGAACATCGCTTGCGCCTCTCACGACATGGCCTGGAGACCTGCGAACCAAAATATATGATGAGTGTGAAAGACGAGAGCCTTGACATGTACTGTTCTTATGTAAAATGGGTATACGATGCAACTCATATTTGTGAAGTTTGTTTATCCCAGAGTTTAAAAATGTATGCAATTGCCGAAACATCCCGAGTTTAACTACTAGCTAGATGCAACTCATAAAACTATTTGCCGATTGTGATGTGTACCTTCGGGTCTTGTACAGGCAACAAGAAGGGCTGCCCTGTGGCAGGTCAGTTCTGTTGCTCGCTGCTATCGGAACATTTGTTCTGCTAGAACGTGGATACCATCTGAATTTGAGCGGTATGCTGATTTCGAGGAGTGAGTCCCGTCCGGAGTAGGGGTACTGATGGTTGTCGCCCAGAGGCTAATGAATTGAAGGGTGGCCTCTGATGTCTCGTCCAACTGCTGCTACGGCTCTGGACAGTCTCGGAAGATATCTTGACGAGCTCGCAATGATTGCCGGAGCTAACATTCGCAGGGTACCTCGGATCCATGGATTGCGCCAGAACAACTTGCTGCTGCCGTCTCCGATCTACTGTTGTTGAGTCGGCGAACATTGCTTGCACCTCGGGCTACACCACCTCGAGACCTGCGAAACCAAAATGTATGATGAGTGTGTGAAAGACGAGCCTTAGCATGTACAATTCTTGTGCAACTCGTATTTGTGAAGTGCTGTTTGTTTATCCCGAGTTTGAAATGGATGCAACCCATACCTGTATCGCGGCTGAGGCTTCCTGGTACACACCGGTGATGAAGAGTATCTGGAACGGGCTGTCGTCTACGCCGCCAAGCGTATGCCAAATCTCGCCGGGACACCCTCTTAGGTATCTTCTCCGATTCTTGCATGCTTCAAGCTAGGTTCCCCATCGATTTCCTTGTTCTTCTTGGGAGGAGAAGTCGATCTTGATTATGTCTTCTCGCTGGGACTCCTTGCTAGGTATCTTCTCAGATTCTAGCTTTCTTCCCCCACCGATTTCCTTGTTGTTCTTGGCCGGAAAGAGGAGTCGATCTGCTTGATCATGTCTTCACGCCGTCGATCGGTACCGCGGGTGCACGACACCACGACGGTCATCCTCGAGCTTGGCGCGAACCGCGGGCGGCACTAGTTGGTGGTCCGTCCAGAGGTTGGAGCACCGATACGCCTCATGGCACAAGGCATCGGCCACCGCGTTCCCTTCTCGGTACACATGCTGCACCACGACGTCTCGGAAGTAGCTGAGCAGCTGGACGATCTGGTTGTACATGGCCCAGGGGATCCGTGTGTGCGGCGAATCGCCGCGAAGCAGCCGCACCAGAGTCAGGTCGTCGCCCTCCACGACCAGCCGGTCGCATCCGTTCTGCAGCGCAAGATGGAGGCCGTGGATGAGCGCCCTGGCCTCGACCTCGCCCACGCCCGCGTGCGGCGTCCTCTCGCCGAATGCCAACACGGTGCGGCCGTAGCTGTCCCGGATAACTCCTCCGATGCTGGCGCGCCCCGAGCCGTCATGGTGCACCGAGCCGTCGAAGTTCAGCTTGTGCCACCCTGGAGCAGGGCGGGTCCACTGAACATGAGCTACGACGATACGGCGCGGCGGCGGGGGAGCCAAGTACGGCGGCGGCGTGTACGCATGGCAGCCGTGACGAAACGCTGGCGGCACCGACGACATGGAAACTGTGTCCATTTCCGGCCGAGAGAAAGTAGGGAGGGAGAGAGGCTTAGGGTTAGAGGTGATGGGAGATGCTCAGATTTAGATCGGTGGTGTCGTAGTTGTACACACGAATTGATACATTATATGTAAGGCATTATTACTACTAATGCTGAATCCTACTTAGGTACGTAGTACTAGGATAGTTAGCTTTAGAATCACGCGCGCCAACATGCCAGAGCTTCAGGAACATCCTCGTACAGGCTGCCTGCTTGCTTGCCACTGTCGAAGCCATTTCCCGGCCGGCCTGCCCTGAAGTTGCTTGATCGCATGGAGCTTTCGATCATGGCCTCCACGTTGGTCACCGCGCGCCGGTGACCTGGCGACGGCAGTGGCGGAACGGGTCGTGTTCGACCTGGGCGCGGAGCAGGGCGACGTCGTGTATTGTCGGTCTGTTGGGTTTGGTGTACGTGCACGTGTGTTGGCGCGGATGTACTTAGGGGAAGATGACGCCGGTGACGAAGGAGATGGGCGTGCAGTGCTCGTGCTCTCGATGTCATCGCCACTCAATTCTACTGTGTAGCAGAGGAACATTCTCAGAGCAACTCTAGCAGATCGTAAATCTCTGCCCGTAAAAACTCGAGTAAAGGGCACGGTAAATCGGAAATTTAATTTGGCTCCAGGATGCGTATGCTTCCTCTTCTTTAAAATTATATTTTAAAATATCGAAAATTTTGATAATTTTTTTACATGTATAACTCCACAATATACGTTTGTTTCTCAAGTTTCGCCAGAAACCAATATTTTTTTGTGATCTATGTAAAAAAGAGAAACTTTATAGCCCAGTGGTTGGGGTCGCAGTGACGCACCCCAACGACCGGAGTTCGATTCCTGTCAGGAACGAATTTCGGAATTGTCACGCCGAGTCCCGCTTCTACTATATCAAAAACGTGTCTAGTTCCTCCTAGACACGGTTTCATTTTTTTTTTTTTGAAAAACCTTATTTTTGTATTGAATTTTTTCTTTTTTTCACATGCTGCACGACAAGTCGGGTTTTCATGAAACGACTTTGTGAGCATGGCACGTGTGAATTTTTCGTTTCAATTTTTGAAATTTTTCAAAATATTCGTAGCATGCATTTCAAAATAAAGGAAGCATATGCTCCCATGTGCCAAAACACCACTCCCACAATAAACATGATTTCCAAGGTCACGTGTGGCGGCACCGATCTACTATACGAGATCAGACACCACCTGCAAAACGTGAACTATAAACATCGAATATGAGAGCTCCCACAGTCAGCAAAAGCGACGATATCACATAGCTTAACAGCGTAGTTCAAAAATAAAACGAGCCAAAATAAGCACAAAACATGTTTTTACGCACTCATCAACCAGCACGATTTAGAAGGAATCTCAAGCAAGACCATCGTCACTGGTAACACCTCCACCGATGTCGGCAGTTGTCACCTCCACTGATGTCGCCAGTTGTCGTAGCCGAAGAACCATTTGATCCACCTCCTCCAGTCGTCGTAGCCGAAGAACCATCTGCTCCACCTCCTCATCCAATCGTCGTAGCCGAAAAAGCAACACGGGCTTGCTTCCTCCTCGAAATGATCTCAAGACTCTTCATATAACACCATTCTCTAGTGAACTCATTCATGGTGGGAGGATCCATCATCATCGTCCTATTCTCCTCGAAAATGAGATCATTCAACGCCTTCTTCTTCTCAAGTGCTATGTTTTTCTATTCCAACACACGATAGTATTGGCTTCCAAAGTCTTGAGCATCATGCATTCCTTTTACTTCATGAACTTATCGGTCTTGGAAGCCAAGTTTGCCACATCGGCTTCAAGCTTGATCCTCTCTATTTTTCTTCGTGTTCCCTTCCGGG
>NC_061510.1:259105657-259155419 GCF_022539505.1 Lolium rigidum
CATGTATGCCCCGCAGAAACTAAGCGAGGCATCCCCATCACCTTCCTGACCAGGTATAGGTCAGGTGGCACGCCTGCACTTCGCATCGCCGCGTGTGACCAGAAGAGCATTGCGGGCCGTCGCTCGGAGGGGTCTCAGCCAGCCGCAGCTCTAGGCTCTTCCCGGCTCTACGGTGTTGACAAGGCCGCTGCCCGCCGGTGGGTTTTGGCAGTCAACAAGTACGGCCTCCCGTTCAGTTCTTGTGCTGTAGGGATTTTATGGCCATCGGGTAACTTAAGCTGTTTTTCCTTAAGCAATAGATCGAAAATCTGCTCAGCTTTGCTCAAATCGAAGTCAAACCCTTTTGGAGGCCCTTGTGGTTTTACCCACTTGCAGGACACGGGATTTGCCCCCCGAGTCCACTCAGCTACAGCCACCTCTAGGTCTGGCGCCGGATCCTCAGCTTCTTCCATCTCAACGAGGCCTACCGGACGCTTGAACTTGTCCTGGTACAATTCAGGGTGTCGCTGCTCATACGATGTGAGTTTCTGCACCATGTGCGACAATGAACTGTACTCTGCTTGGGAAGTCAGATCCTTGATCGGTGTTGCGAGGCCCGATCATCGCCGGATCGATCGCCTCTTTCTCGGATAAACGAACCGAATAACATCGGTTCCCGACGATCCTGAAACGTTGGATGTATTCGATATCATGTTTCTCCCCGCTCGCCGCACCTCGTGTCGGATCGGCAATGCCGGCCTCGGTAGCTTCGAGTGATATTGCACGTGAAACTGCTCCTCCATTTGCTTCCATGTCCGGACTGAGTTTGGTGGCAATGACGTGTACCATCCAAAGGCTGACCCCGTGAGAGATTGTGCGAAAAACCTCACACGTAACTGGTCTGACGCTGAAATCATGCCCAGCTGCGCCAAATATCGGCTTACGTGCTCTATTGAGCTAGATCCTTCTGCTCCATTGAATTTTGAGAATTCAGGAGCCGATACTTGGGTGGCAGCGGGATCAGGTCATACTCGTCGAGGTACGGCTTGGAATAGCCGATTGTCTTCCTCTTCGGCAGGATTCTGAATTGGTCTCTCAAGATAGTGCTGATCTGCTCCATGGTATTAGCTGTAGGGACCGAGCCTTCATGACTCGTTCCGAGTAGCATATTTAGCCAGCCATGCTTGTTTATCGAGCATCTACTCCGGAAATCCCTGTTGGTGCGATCTGGCCCGTGCGCGCCAAGGCATTGCGATCCGGCACGTATGTGCACACGTACCCATGCGGGATCTCCTTAGGCGACTCATATAGGAACTGGCAATCGCTAGGATCGCCTCCAACCTTGTAGACGACGTACGCCGGTGAACCCGGCGGCTCTGTGCTGCAAGCGCGAATGGTAGCGACGGCCTGATCTGGAGCGGTACTTCTCCCTGGTGAGTCCCTAGGGTAGGTCCCGACGGGGAGTACTGATGCTTCATGATTTCCTGCACCACACGGACCGCGACGCGCTCGAGAGTATTCACCAGGCTTTCAGAATAGCGGTGTAGAGAATGAGCCGCCATGTAATTGATTTCCTGGCGCGAGCTCTGGTACGTTCCTCCGAAGGGGTAGACAGGTCTACTCCGTCAAGAACACCTTCAGGGGAGAACCCCTTCCACCTTACGCCATGTGAACGGGTCCTCACGAAAGAGCCGATGAGATCGGCTTCCAAGATGGCTTTCATCTCATCATACTTCTTCTTCTGCTCTTCTGGCAGATCTGCGTACGTGACTGGTTCGCCAACCACCTCCTCCGCAGCTTTTGACATGGTTGCTGCAGACGTCGATGTTGTTGCAGAGTGTCCCACCGGGCGTGCCAGAATGTGTTGCGGTCAGAAACCCACCGGCGAGCAGCGACGGGCAACACAGTAGAGCCGGGAGGCTCCCAGGATTGCGGCTGACCCTGGTCCCTCGGGCGACGGCCCGCAATGCCTTCTGGCACACGCGTCCTGGTGCTTACGAGGGCGTGCCACCTGACCTATACCTGGTCAGGAAGGTGATGGATTGCTTCGACTAGTTTTCTGCATGGCAAACACGTAAACATTAAATACGAGCCCCGATCGGCTCTTAAGTTGTTTCGTGGATCGGCTCAAAGAGCCGATTGCCCCATGGTTCATGTTAGATTTATAAGGACATGGGGATCATGCTTTATCAATATCAAGCTAAGCTAATCTACGATAGTCTAGGGTTTTCACCGTATAATCGGAACATCCTATGCGTAATTGAGCCTAACAGATACGTAAGATGATAGAAAACCAGCACTAAAGAGGCCTAAAAACCAACGTGAAGTTGATCCCCGGAACAATCCCTCTAGAGCTTAGTAAGCCACACCTTACGCACTACCGGATCCTTCAACCCGTTTATAAGGCCTAACCATACGGATATCAAACCAATCCTTGAAGAACAAGGAGCAACTATAACGGATTAGATCTACTAAATAACGAACAAGCAAGATGCTGCCCTTACACCTAAAATAGGTGTAAGGGCAGCTAGATATCGGGGGGAAGCGTAGCTAGACAAGTGCATCGTGAAAGCATTGTGATCAACCCCAAAACACCTAAGATAAGGGTGTTGCTCGCCATCAAAAAGGCTTCAGCACGAGCAACACCAAAAACGAATAACCGATATCGCCTAGATCGCAAGATACGATCTAGGCAGCATGTTGCTTACCCGGGAGAAACCCTCGAAACAAGGGGTGGCGATGCGCCTAGATTGATTTGTTGTGAACGTGATCGTCCTCCTTCTCAATAACCCTAGATACATATTTATAGTCCGTAGACTCTCTAACTTGGGAAAAAACCCAACCGTGTACGAGCTAAACTCTATCTCTTAATTCTAACCGACACGTATCCTACTTACAGATACAAGGGCAATCTTGCCCAAACTTCTTATACAAGGCCGATTCGCGAATATTTTCCATGCAAATCCTCTAAGCCCATTTAATCACGGCCCATCTCCAGACTTGGTCGAATTCTGGTGATAACAGCTAGCTAATAGGCATATGATATCGAGTTCTCAATGTGCACTTTGTCAAACTGACTGTGAAAGCATTCGGCATGCTTTCTTCTGTTGCCCGAGGGTTTTGGAAATTTGGAGCAAACTCGGGCTGGGGGATTTGATATCGCGTGTATGCTCTGTTGAGTCAAATGGTGGTGCGGTGCTATAATCCCTGTTACGTGACAAATTGGCAGTGGCTCCGATGCTCCCTTAGGTGGATCAGAATGATCTTATTGCGGTTGTTGTCTGGTATATCTGGTGGGAACAGAGGAAATCTACTCATGGTGAAGCGATTCAGTCTCCTGCTCGAATTTCTCAGTCGATCTCTGCGCTCACTCTGAATTTCTCTAGGGCAAAGAAGAAGAAGAAGACATGAATTGATAGACATGGGTGGGTGAAACCAAAGGAAAATTTTGTGAAATTAAATGTGGATGCAGGGTTTAGTGCGCGCATTGCTCGGAAGTGCACGGGGCAATCCTTCGTGATGATACTGGGGATTCCTAGCGGCTAGTTGTCGCGGCATCCCCTTTATTTCTTATCCATCTTCCGCCGAAGCTAGAGCGCTTCGGGACAGTACCGATCCTTGCTGGCCGGTAGGATGCAACAGGATAGAGGTGAACTCCAATTGCATGGACGTTATTGAAGTGATGAATCAAGGGGGGAATTCGTTTGGTCCAGCGGCAGCTATTTATGAGGAGTGTTCGATGCTTTGTCATAGTTTTACCGAGGTGGTGTTTTCTCATTGTTATAGAGAAGCCAATATGGCCACACATTCTTTAGCTAGACATTCAGAGGGGCCAGAGTCAATTGCCTGGCTAGATGACCCCCCGATTTTATTTTTAGTGTGTTGTCGAATGATGTAACTGTTATGTGATGCAGACAACAAGTTTATTACGCACTCTTTTCCTTAAGAGGGTACCTATGGGGACTGGAAGGTGTTAATGAGGCGGCTTGCTTATCTAATATATTATGATTTTTTTCAAAAAAGGAAGGATCTATGGGAATACATCCTCATGTCTCCTTTTTCTCCATCGTGGTTATTATATCTGAGATGGGTATGCTATACCGGGTTCTCAACGTTGGCATCCCTGGTATGAAGCGCATGAAGGAATAGGGGAAAGCCCATGAAAAAATCCAGATGAAGCCGAAGATCTTACGTTACGTAAATTAGGAAAGCTATGCCCATATCGGGTGAATCGACTTATGATGTAACTCGACCTCGAGGTGGGCTCTGAGACCTAGCCCGTTATATAAGTTCTAGGAGGAGCCACCGAGGAGGGACAAATTCAACTAGAGGATACACTATGTAACCCTAGATTCATATAATACAATTTCGGCGAGAGCCTTTGACCATACTTTCCATCGGCTGCCTAGTTTGGTTGACCGGTTTGTTGATTTGCCAGTGTCCTCCTTCCTAGAAACCCAAGTCCATCATCATGAGCATTGACAAGGTTAACCCTTTGTCAATATCCTTTACTACTTTCTTGCTTGTCATATAGGGAAATTCACATAGTTGCATATCTAGAGAATTACCTTCATGTCAAACCTAAATTGGAAAGATCTAAAAAAAGGTTTCAAAAAAAGAAAGATCTAAAAAATTAGTAGCGCATATTCACCCCTCTAGTCTTTCATACATGTCCTTTCATCACCAATATCTTCTCTTAGTGAGGGTAATTTATTGGATCTATATCTTGGAGTCTTATGTGGATTTCCTCCTTTGTTATTCTCCTCACATTACCCAATAGCTTTAGTTGTTGTGGTGGGATTTGATAGGGAAGAATTTCAACACTTTGAGTACTCTTGCCATTGCATTTGGTGCATCAGGTTGAGTTCTCCATAGATTCGTGGAAGTGAAAGTGAGAATCTTATTACTCTCAGGTTCTTGTACCCGAAGCTTGTTCCTATTGGGTTCTTGGAACCCTATATGCCATTTTGGCTCGGTTGTGCCGCACAACTTACTCATTGTGGTGTAAAGCTTCGGTGGATTACTTGGGGCCTCTAATTCAGCTGTGGAGATTTCCCCAAGCTTGACGCCTTTTCTTGAGAGCCTCCAATTAAGTTGTGGAGATTGACCCAATTTGTATCGGTTCGGTGACTTCCCTCAGGGGTTCCCATAGTGGATTGAGAACTTCCCTTTTGGTGGGAAGGCTTGAGAAGAATACGTCGAGCTACTGTGGCATCTGGGGCCTTGTGCCTCCACACCGCTCCAATCGAGAGTATCATCCGCACGGGTGTGAACTTTAGGATACATCATCGTCTCGGTGTGCCTTGATTATTTCTGTACCTAAGCTATTTACTTATGCACTTCACTTTGTGACAACCTTCATACTTGAAGTTATATATCTTGCTAGCACATAATCGCTTATCTTGTTTAGCATAACTTTTTTTGGTGCACATAGTTGAGTCTAGTTTATCTTGTCGAAAGCCTAGTTCTCTAATTGAAAAATTAAATATAAATTTTATTCCGCATTTGTTCAAGCCCATATCGTAGAAGTTCAAATTCTCCTATTCACCCCCTCTAGGCGACATCTGTCTCCTTTCACATGCCATCTCACCAATCACTATGAAAACCCCCACCTCCTTGAGGAGAGGCAAGTTTACTTCCCATTCTACAACCCCAGCTTCATTTCTCACACTAGAGATAGGAATGGATCCTCTCCCCCGGCAGACAACCACTTCAGAAATCGCCCACTGCAGCGGGGCACCACCCCCGCTGGGTCAGACCACCACCAACCGACAACCGCCTCGCCATTCTATCAGCCAGGAACCTCGCCAGTGTTTGCCTGTTGGACACCACCTCGCCATACCACCGATAGGGAACCTTGTTGGAGTTTGCCCGCTGGCCATCGCCTCGCCAAACTACCAACAAGAGACATCACCGTATTTCGCCCGCCGACCCTCACCTCGTCAGATTAGTGGCCGAGAACCTCTTCGAGTTTGTCGTGAATGACAATAGATGTTTAAGTCGTGTTGGTATCTAGGTATCTAGACCCGAAATGCGTGGTTGTGGTCCCTTTGTGGCGTGTGGTGCTGTATAGGCCCCTCGCTGGTGGTGCTTGGTGGTTGGCGGCAATGGAATCCATGCATCGCAACATGGACAACTCCATAGTCTAGATGCTTCCCTATTGGATTTACAAGCTTTTCCCTCGGGAGTGGATGAGAACTCGGCGAAAGCCTTTTCGCAACATTGGATCAGTGCTGATGTTGACGCCTTTCGGGCGTCGTATTCTTGCTTGGGAGGCGTTCTTGGAGAGCTTCTCTTCCTATCTCAACATTATCATCTTGGTCTCTTAATGTGAAAACCCAAATTGTTGTTCATATTGGGCAACATCTTTGCTTCCCTCTTAGGGTAATTGCCTTGGAGAGACCGTTTGTGGATGTTTCGTGGCACACCTCTCACGCAAGGTTGTTGGAAAGTCGGAATGCTACCAGGAGGGTTGGAAAGTGATGTGGTTGCGTCTCTACAGTATAGGGTGACGGCTCCCATGACTTGGGTGGTAATTACTAGCCGCTAGTGCGGTAGGATCATTGGCCTAGAGGGGGCGATTTGACTTTATGTTAGGGCATCTGCACCGGATGTCTAGTGCGACGCCCGTGGTTTGAGGGTGCTTGTCTTTGAGAGCATTTGAGCACGTATCATGTGGATGATGAGTTGGCTCACAATGTTGGCCATCAATGTGTCAGAGCGTCACATTTGGTGCATGGTCTCTTGAAGTGCGACCATCTTCATCTTTGCAAAAGGGTGATCCATAGCAGTTATGACTTCTTGTTTCCAGCAATGGTGGGAATCGGTTAGCTTGTCTTAGCGAATCATTGTTGGTTGTGTTTTTGTGGTTGGCTACTTCTTGTCGCATTTGCCGTGTCTTCGGCAAGTATGAGCGTGACATTGTGATGTTGGTGTTCGATTGGGTTTGTCCTCGTTTGTATTGCCTTTTTATTCCTAATTAACGAAAATGGCAAACCGTTTGACTTTGTTTCAGTTTTAATTTTTTTTCATCTCCGATAATTTCTACAGCAGCATTAGGCTGATTTTGTAGTTCATGTGAATCCAAGGGAATTGCGGTCTCACCCTGCAAAATGGACTTGAGAGCCGCGAATCTCTGTGATTTCTCTCCATGGGAGTAAAAGAAAGAGATAAGTCCAATTTACCCCCCTAAACTTGTCTCAAAGCTTAGCTTACAACCCTGAACTTTACTTTGGTTCAAGTTTCAACCCTGAATTCTAAAAACGGTTCAGAATCACCTCTTGCATTGTCTTAAGCCGGGTTTTCTTGTCACGTAATGTATTGTATTAGTAAATAGTGCGTACATGTATTCTATGTCTATAACTCTTCATCTTCAAATGTATGCTTCATCTTCAACTCTTCACCCGCCGGAATAAAAATGTCTCCCCCGCGGCTCGGCTGCGGCTGCGTGGTGGTTGCCCCATGTCGGCGGAAGGCTAGGCACGACATGTCATGTGTAGAGAGCGAGACGCGGGTGTTATTGTCCGATGGAGGCACCCTCTATGGTCGCCATGGCCTCGTTCCAGGGAGGAAGATGATCATGATGAGGCATGAGGTGATCATGTGATATGGTGAGAGAGGAAGTACATATATGTACCGTGTATGTTGATAAGTTGGCACAATATATAGGGAGAAAAACCGGCTCAAAACTTGTCAAAAAGGGTAGAAGGTTCAATTCCGAACGGTTTATAGAATTCATGGTTGAAGATTAAACCAAAGTAAAGTGAAGGGTTGTAATCTGAACTTTGAGATGAGTTTAGAAGGTAAATTGAACTTCTCTCTAAAATAAAAGAAAAGAGATGCATTTTGCAAGATAGCCAAAGCTTGGCTGCCACAGCCGACGTTGACACACCCTCTTTTGTCAATGTCAGCATCTCCCCACCTAATCTCGCGGGAGACCGCACAAGCTAAAGCTTACCCCTCCCCCACCTCCACCTTTCCCCCAATCCAATTCCCACCTGAGCAGCAGCCCGATTCCCCTGAACAACCCGATGATTAGCTGACGACTCCTCGCGCTCTACCCACCCCGGCCACGGAGCCTACGAGCCCCCGCCGCGGCGGCGGAGGCCGCCGCGCCGGCACCGGTGGCGGGGGATGCGGCGGCGGCGGCGGCGTGGACGACGCCGCGCTCTGCGACGACCTGCTGCAGGAGGTGTTCGGCCTGCTCCCGCCCGCCGCCGCGCCGGCCGTGTCCCTCGTCTCCCGCCGCTGGCTCGCGCTCCTACGGGCGTCCACCTCCCGCCTGACGCTCCGCCTGCCGCCGGCCTCCAACACCGGAGCCTCGCCCTCCGCTGCCCTCGCCGACCTGCTCTCGCGGTACCCCTACCTATCCGCCCTGGCCGTGGTCTCCGCCGCCGCCCACGACGCCGACCTGGTCCTGCTCGCGGTCGCCGCCTCGCCCTCGGCCACCCGGCTCACCGCGCTGCGCTTCTCGCTCGGCTCGCCCGTCTCGCCCGCCACGCTCAGCGCCGTCTCCCTCACCTTCTCCGGCCTCACCTCGCTCCACCTCACCGCCCTCAGCCCGCTCTCCTTCCGCTGGCTCGCCTGCCTGCCATGCCTCAAGTCCTTCGCCCTCGTCAACTCCGCCTCTCCCGCCGTTGACTCAACCGTCTCCACCACCTCCTCCTCCTCCGACGCCTACGCCGAGGCCGAAGCCGTGGCGCCGTTGCCTCTCGAGAGGCTCTCTCTCTGCGGAATCCGCTCCGGCCACCGCGGTCTCGGGTGGCTGTGGCAGCGCTGCGGGAGCCTCCGGTGGCTGCAGTTGCGCGCCTGCGACAGCATCGGGGACGGGCCCGCGTCCACCGCCTTCCCGGAATGCCTCCACGGCCTGCTCGAGCTTGAGCTCCGCGCCTGCCGCTCCGTCGCGGACCGCGTGCTCCTCCTGGCCGCAGACCGCTGCCATGCGCTAACTTCCCTCCTGGTGTACGACGGCGGCAGCAGGGAGGCCCTCCTCCACTTCATGCATCAGCGTGCCGCCGCTCTGCACACCCTCGACCTCCGCCTACCTCTCGACCTGCACAACGACCACCTCCTTGCGATTGGTGCAGATCACAACGGTCACCACAGCCAGGCCACTCTCGCAGTCCTTCGCCTCCAAAGCTGCGTCCTCATCACCGGGGACGGTCTCCGCTCTCTCGCGCACACGGCCATTGGGGCAGGTATCCAAGAGGTCGCCCTAGTGAGCTGCGACGTACTTGAACGGGAGCCTGGGCTGCTCACCTTCCTCAGCCAGAGCATGCGGCAGCTCCGCCGTCTTGATCTGTCTTACAACGAGACGCTCAAGGACAAGGAGATTGGTGCCATGCTATCCTCTTGCCGGAATCTAATTGACATCAGGTTTAGAGGTTGCCGCTGCCTTACTGGGGAATCACTAGTCTCGTTGCTCAGGCACTGTGGGCGGTCAGTGGAGGTCCTGGACATCTCCCGCTGCCCTGGCATCAAAGGACCCAGTGTCGAATTCTTTGCCCTGCGAGCCACCCGTTTGAATCATTTGATCATCGAGGAGAGCTCGGCGTCGGAGGAATTGAAGGCAATTGCGCAGACCAAAGGCATCAAGCTTGGCCCATTGCCTTGTGAAGGATCATTCTGATGTAAGGTAGCCTTATTCAGAATGAAACTCATCGATGCTGGAACTTAAGGAATCGCTCACTGAATGTTGAATAAGGGGTTAGTGCTTACTTATCTGTGTATAAAACTATGATGGAAATGTGTGTATGTCTTGTTAACTGTAAACTTGTAATTATAAGGCCCCTCTTGCTGCCTGACTTGTAAATTGAGCAGCAAGAATTGTGCTATTGTATATGTGTAAAGAAATAAAGCTGAAACTATTGCATGGAATTCAAGTTTCCATTTTTTTTTATCAATGGTGTATATGTTATGCAAGTCCATTTTTTTGGTGAGAAAATCCGGTCTGTGAGATGTGTGAAGTGGTGAAAACAGATCAAATGCTGAGCATGTTCTCAAACTACTACATTCAAGCTCGTATTATTCAGAATATTGATTCAAATGTGAACTTTGCTTAAGCACGAGTCTCAATACAGATGGGAACAACACTCGGTGTAGATTCATGTCAGTAGTTCTGCATTTAATTTAGTTTTATAATCCTATATGTAAAAGTTTTATAGGAAACTTACTTAAGTGCTGATGTGGACCAAGTAATGAGAGAGAGAACAGAAATAGCCCATGTATGCTGATGCTATCCACGCCAACATGGAATTGGACATTATGTTGATGTTTTAAGTTGTTGTAACTGAATAATTGGCGTTGGTAAAAAATTGCAAAGGAAGTTCCTACTTTTCTGATGTCAATACCTGTTCTAATTTCTGTCTGTCTTAGTTTCTAGGTGTAGATGTTGATTCATGACAGAGCCTTCTGCGGACTATTTATGCCTCAAGTTTTAGTGGTAAGTGAATTTTTGGTGTAGCAATCTGCAAAGGAAATGTATTTATTTTCTGATCTCAGTATGCATGGCATATGTGTCCATGTTTATTAGACTTAGAGGGAAGACAATTACAGAGTAGACCCACTGTACTGATTCAGGGGATTTGTATGTTACATGTTGCATATATTGATGAGTAAATGTTCTTGGAATGCAGCATCGTAAGTCATCTTTGCAAGCTAGCAGCCTGTTTTATTGTTGATTAGCTTATTTCTTAGAAGAAAACATCCTGAATCATCTGAACATCCCATCTGCCTGTTTCACTCAATGCGAGATCAGCATATCTTGGCTAACTGAGGTAAGTCAGATTTCTTGCTATGAGCTTAACCTCTTTTGCTCTACAAGATGGTAACCTTTTCAGTAAAAGAACCGCCGAAGAAGCATCCGTTCAGCAATGCTCAGGTAGCTTTACATTCGGTTCTGCATTAACGGGATGAAATGATTACAGCTTTATAATTAATGGTATATACAACTGGCATATTTTTTTACTTCTTACAGATTTTCACGTAAAACTTGGCATTATTAAAAAAAATGCTTACTGGTGTTTTCTGAAATTAGCTTAACGGAAACTAGTGAAAGGGAAACACTTTACGCATGTAACTAACATCCTGTTTAATGTGCCCAATGGGTGGTGATCGCTAGTTGGTTCCAGACACTTTCACAACTTCCATCCTGAGCGCCTGGCTGCTTCCTTTCTGGACTTAACTTTCATCCACCTACTGCTATATGTCCCTTTCCGAATTGTTTGCATGGGTTCATGCTTGCTGGTGGAGGCTCACAATCTACATACTTACCTTTGCAGTTTCAAGTGATCTTGACAGCCCTTTCATCTCATTGAGATGGAAATATGGGAAGCAACTTGCACCAACGGAAGCAGAGGGACCTGGATGTGCCCTCCTAAGGATCCACACCTTCCCAATCACAAAAGTTGGAATGTTTCTCCAGCTCAAGGGCTCATGGAGGGTATGTACCTTGGGTACTATGTTCTTGACATCTTCAAGTTTCAGTCTTTTGAAGATGAGTGCTCCTGAAGATCATCAGGTGAGCCACAAGTGCCTTCCGCTTTGTTCCACAACAAGCAAAAGAAAGGACACATCGTTATTAGCATTTGGTACTGATAGCAGAGTCATGCTTAACAGTCTACTTGGATGTTTGCAGGCTAAAATTTCTGATGTGAGGTAGTTTATCATGTTATTGCCCACCTTCCATCGTCTTCCCCAGCAAGCCTACAACACATATTGTTCATGAACAAGTGCATGTTAGGTTGCCATGTTGAGAAAAAACAAGTGACCGGCTTCTTACTGCATGATAATCAGAATCTAGCCGTCCTTCTAGTCATTCGACCTCACATGACCGGATCATTAGCCGCCTCAAGGAAGTACCGATGCATTATTGAGTTCAGTTGGGATGTGGATGTGCAGGCATGGGAAACCTTGCGGTCATCTCTGGAGTCTGGACAAGGCAGTGACTTTTTTTTTTGATAAAGGATGCTTTTATTACTTTTGGAAGCAATTACATCCAGCCTCTGCATAACCAGGATGCACACAGCCATTTTGTTGTCTCAAGTTCAGAAAGATAAAAAATAAAAACTAGGCGAGATACATATCGGAACGATGAATCATATAACGCCTAAGGAGTAGGTGGGGCATCTATCCGTAGACTATGCTGCCACCCATGTTGGGAAAAAGTATCCCTCGCCGTAGCCTCCAACCGTGTACAGACCTCCGTAAATAGGTCTCGGTTCTCCACTCGCTGAAGAGGTAACCACGAACGGAGAATACATGTACATCTGTAGATGACCTGCAACAAAGAGCAATTTATATCATTAAAAATCTTGTCATTTCTACATAGCCGAAGCGCCCGGATAAGCTGCTAGCGCCCCCACCCTAAGAAGCAACTTAAACCTTGAATCGACACCATGAAGCCAATTGCCAAAGACATTGGCAACACTAGTCGGAGGATACGGGGTAGACGCTACTTGGATGACTGACCATATAGATCTCGCGACCGGCACTTGGAAGAATAAGTGTTTGATTGTTTCGTCCCGATGACGAGAAAACACATCGAGTACTCCCATGCCAATTACGCTTAACAAGATTGTCTTTGGTGAGAATTACCCCTCGACGAAGATACCATCCAAAAAATTGAATTTTTAATGGTATCTTCATCTTCCAAATCTTCTTGTTATTATCAACTGGTAAATCAGAAAGAAGGATCGCGTTGTAGAAAGATTTTACAGAGAAAGTACCATTGACATGAAGGTTCCATCTAAATTCGTCTGGTTCGTCCGATAATTGAATATCTCCGAGCCGTTGAATTAAGGTATTCCATGCCACAAGTCTTTGTCCAAGTAAAGCCCGTCTGAACGTCACATTTGGAGGTGAGGTAGCCATTACAATAGCAATGGTATCACCTTGACAAGACAGTGACTGTGGCAGCAAAGTTCTATCGTAAGAAGAACATATGACATTGCCAGATGGGGAACAGTACTACCAATCAGGCTTAAGAGGTTGTCCCAAGAAGAGTAGTGGTACTGATGTGGGTACACCTAAATGGATCCTTCTTATACTTACTATTACTATATATCAAAGCTGAACCTCTTTGCTAAAAGGAGATTGATTTGGCTACTGTTCACTTCACGGTTTAACAAATCAGGATTAGCCACGTACAGGTTTTGTCCTGTATATACACTGGGTACTGTAAATTTGAACAGGTTGCTGAAACCTCAGCGATTCGGGTTACTGTTAAACGCCAAATACAGTACCAAATCAACAGCACTAGTTTTGGGATTCAAAGCGGTGGTTACCATCCCCTCACCGTCTTGACTGGATCCTCCAGAGATTTCCTGACCTCTCCCGTCTCCACGTCGTGTCTCTATGTGGAGTTCTCCGCCAATCTATTGACCCAAAATCCCACAGACACGGCGCCGCAGGACCTTCCAATTAAACAGATCCTCACCGGCAAGAGGCCATGGCACAGGAGGCGGGCCGGCTTCCCCCAGCCCTCAGCTTCGGCCGCGTCATCGTGCTGCTCCAGCCGAGAGGAATTGGCAGGCCTTGGAGGCATCGACGGCGGCGCGCTGGGAGGGTCGGCGGCCGGGTTGGCGCTGGATGAAAGCGAGAATTGCTGTCGGCGGCCGAAGAGGCGGCGGTGCTGCTGGTGGCGCCCCCTTATTCTCTCTCCCTGACAGCGCAGTGGAGGAGCTTCGAGCTCTTCCCTCCTCCAGAGACGGCTGCCGGCGTGGATGAGGATCTCGCCGCCATCCTCTTCTCCCCGACCTCTTGTATTGGCTATAGACAGTTCGTGTGGTCGCCGCGGAGCGGCCGGATTGGAGTGGGGGCGGTCAAGCTTGCCGGCCTCCTCTATCCCTGGCCGCCATCGCGATGCGCGTTCGATGTGTCGTCGGCCTCCATGGAGTGAGAGCGGTCGTCAACGACGAGGTCGACCCAGGAGCGGTGGGCGCGGAGTTTTCGGTGGATAACTCGCTGCGGCCAAGCTCCCTGCAGCCTTTGGTCGCCGCAGTTCCGTCGCGCTGCCCAAAGCTCCCTCCCGTCCCTGCTCGCTGCGAAGTTCCTCCGGACCGCGCGCAGCTCTGGGCCACCCATGCTGGACGCCGGGTCCCGCCACGCCCCTGTTCAGCTCAGGCGCACCTATTTGCGGCAGAGTCCTGCCGCGCTGCCCGCCCCTGTTCGATGCTAAGACGTCGTGCCTGCACTCTCCTGGTGATGCGCGTCCGAGGCGTGGTCGGTCTCCAGGTCGTGCACCGGGTACGCCTCCAGGTCCTCCATGGGGGAATTCTTCTGCTCCTGGAGGAGGGCGCTGTCGGAGGGCTGAGTCGACTGTTTCTTCTGCCCACTGAGCCTCAACGTATCTTGGCATGTAGGCCTCCAGGAATCCATGCTTTTCTGAACAATTTGGAAATGAGAATACCACTCCGTTTGTACATGAAGAACTTTTTTCACGTTTTCCAGAAATTTACATCTGATTGATACAGCTGTGTCCCGATCTGCTGAAGCAAAACTGACCAACATCATTTTGTGACTTCATTTATCAAACCGAATCATAATTTTGAGAGCTAGGTTGTCAGTTTGTTTTCTGAACCAAGCTAGCCCGACCAACTAAGAGGTATAGTATTCGATGCTAAAGTCATGACCTGACTCATGACTCCAGAAATCTTCATGCTTGCCAAACATTTTAATTAGCTCTCTAGAGTAGCTCATGCCTCAGCAGATCTACATTTTATATGTTGGATCTATGTGGTGCCAGTCAGTTAGTTAATCAGTTAAGTCGTCCATTCAGGCTAACTGTCCGCTCAATCTAAGGATGAACTTAGCTGACTAAATAGGGTGACTATTTGAGTGATTAGTCAGAATTTTGTCTAAAAATGCATTGCTCTGGTGAGAGTACGAGTAGTACTAATTATATTTAGTTTACTTTGGCCTACTTAATATGTCGTATCTGCTTACTTATGGCTGCTCATTTTCCTGTTATATTAATGTAATGCTACTTCTTTCATCTGAGGTTTCAACCAGCATGTTCTGACTTAGAAGTCTGTTCATATTTCTGATTCAGAACATCAAAGCATGGAGCACCATCTGCCAGGGCTGTAAAGTATACAGATGGTTGCTTATTTAATGGCCTTCTGGCTATACTATGATGCATCTGTTAGTGGTCTGAATAAGAACTAATATGATGGCGCCAACAAGTAACAGTGTTAGTTCAGTTCTACAGCATGTGCTGACATATGCAATTTAGTCAGTATTATTTGCTACTCTTTTTCATGGAGCAAAATCAGAAACCTTCTTAATAGCAGCCTGGCTATTCCAATAGACTCCATTTCTTGAATGAATTTATTAGTTCCTTACTTCTTGGTAGCTATCTAACATCACTGCTCTTTTACTTTCTGCTTTTGTCTTGCAGCTAACCGTTTGAAAGTGATATGCTCAATGGTGAGTTCTCCAGTTCTTGGTGCAGGTGTCTTCGACTTCATAGATTTGTAACACCGTGGGGAGTAAATTTAGAATCTGCACATCAGGTCATTTTGCTCGAAGGATAATTTCATATCTTTCCTTTTTCAATTATGTGCTATAATGTTTGGTGAGGTATCATCTTAGTATATTTAGGCGCATCCGGTTGGTCACCGTCGCATCTATAATTCTGTATATACATTGTGCGGAAGACATTGCCCATGGCTTCTTGGTCCCTTGCGATGAAAGCTGGGTATGCTATCTCTTTCTGATCAAAGTTATCTTATCCGTGAGTAAAAGAAAACTTTGGTCTATTGAGAAATTAATGGACGGAGTTTTCCTGCAAAGTAGCATTCAACCTTATCACCAATCAGTGTGACGCTCCATGCAATTGTGGATGGGTGAATTACAATGGATAAAACTGCCTTTTATTAACGCTGGCTACTTATTTGTTAAGAGTTCTATATATACTATTCATGTCTGAAGTTGTGTTGATCAAATTAGCCAAGTCATATGCTTGAATAAATTTATATTTGACATGCTAATCCTTTGCTCATATGCTACATAGTGTAATATTATATATCAATGCGGACAGAAACCACATGTCATTCTTTATCTCTTCATTAGCAGAATTTCTCACTTTCATATAGAAGCAAGTTAAAGTATTTTTACTTTGTTGCATAAAAGATGCGGTCAGAGTTTTACCCATTATTTTTTAGAGAGCATTTCTGTTGGGTTGCCTTTTGATGAGGTGTTTCAGTTTCCCTGCCGTTCTTTATTTTAGAAGTTAGCTCATGGTAGTCTATGCCAGGTATGTTCACTTTGTGTGTCCTCTGTTTCAGGTTTGTGTGCTCATTGATTTGTTTGTGCATAATATATACATCGGCATCTATTACTATGGTTTTATGAGTAATGTTTAAAGTCTAATTCCATTCCTCTTTCATGAACAAAATTCGTACTTTCATCTTCAAGTTGTACTGAGCTTCGATTTAGTAAAGTTGCAATTAAGCAATTTAACAAGTTTACCTTCATATCTCTCCTGTAACCGTGCAACCAGACCAATTTAAATACTGCTCCTTTTGACTACTTTTCATCTCCAGGACCACTCTGCGGCTAAAAGGTGTTGTAATAGCATTATTTCGGATGCATTTGCCATTTGCCATGATGTTTTTCTTCTTAGGATTCTTTTAATTGTCTTACAGTGGGACTCATGTCTTAGTGTGTATTTTCTCGACTTCTAATAGATGGTGTCCATTTTTTCCTTTGTCAGATCACAACTTATATTTTACTGAATAATACTAATTAGTAATTCAGCAGTTACTAATATTTTTACAGTGTGGCTTTCGCATTACAGTCGGAAATCATGTTGCTGGAGAAGCATCGAGGGACCTTGGATGCTGAGGTATATAAGGTGCTCTTCTTGGTTAGGAATTTTCAACTTCGTGATGGCAGTATTCGAAGAATTGATTGGACCTACCTATATCATGTAGCACCTGTAGCTTGTGTCCGTATGAGTTTTTTGTAGTGGAAAGTCCAAAATAAGTAATGGTTGTTTCTGAGTGTTTCGGCTTGCTCCTACGTTGGCTGGCAGTTATGTTCTACAGCCTGTAATCGATGTGGAAGTGTTATATGTGTTTTCCCTTTGAACTACAGCTGATTTGTGTAACTTCTATGTTTCAAGTTTTTTTTTTCTCTTTTTGAGATAATATCATCTTCTATTCTTCACCTCACAATATCATCATTGTTGCCAACGCTTGCCAGGCCGGAATTCTTTATTACAGCAGGCAAAGCCTGAAGGAAAGCTGCTGTCCCCTCGGCCTTCTTCGTTCTCGCTGAAAAAAAATCGACATCTCATCATCAAAAATGTTAACTTCACGGGCGCGGCGTGTCGTCGCGCTGAAACTTCCTAGTTAGTATACATGATATAGCTCAAACAAAGGCCCATATGGATCCCAGTTATCAAGAAGAATTTAGGCCGCGCAAGGCATCTAAAAGCCCCTGGACCCAATGTGTGCAATATGGTCTAAATTCAATGGGGAAAGTTCTAATTGTTGTAAGTAACCTGGACTTAGTAACCTCAGATTTGGTTTCGTCTATAAAAGCTAGGAGGAGCCGCCAGTCATGGGCAAGGAAAAAAAGAGAGATGCAAAACCCTATTTACACTAGATCAACATCACCTTCGCCTCCTCGGTGACTCCCTGTAATCACCACCCATTATATAAGAATCACCACCCATTATATAAGCAGACAAGCAGCACGTAGGGTTTTTTCATCGGAGGCCTGAAGCTGGGTAAATCTCGTTTTGTCCCATGTGTGGTGTGCTTGTACTCTGTCGAAAGCACCATTACGCCTCTTACCCAAAACACAAGTTCATCACATATGGACATTGCCGTGATTACCGCATGTATAAATATGTCCCTTTTACGATTGAGATAATTGGCAAATATATAAAATAAGTCCATAAGACCACTGTAAAAGCCACCAAAAAGTCTTGTGGTACATGTAAGTATATATAGTTTATATGCTCACTAAAAAGAACCCTGCTATCCTCGATATTGTGGGTTGTTCAAACATTGGTTTTGTTGTTTTGCGAGGTGTGTGGATATTAAGCTTTCCACGTCATGTTAAATCCTCGTTTTTCCATGTGGAGCTATTGAAAGGACGAGATGTCATCTTGAGGTGGGTGAATAGGCGTTTTAAAAATAATCTTGGATTTGGTTTGCAAGAACACGAAAATAAACTAAAGATTATTTTACAAGAACAAAACCTAAATAAAATAGGCTCAAATAAGTTCACCAACAACAAGTTAATTAGCTAAGAGAGAAATCACAAGATATATGAAACACAAGTGATAGCAAGATATAATTATTCCAACCACGATGGCTATCACAAGGAATGTAAACCTGGGTACAGAGATAATTGGGGCACGCGGAGACGAAGATGTATTCTCGTGTTCCCTCACACGATGTGAGGTACATCTGTTTCTAGAGATGCGGGCTATCATAAAGGTCTCCTGAATGCCATGAAGGCTCACCTTCTTCTTCAAGCCAATTCCCCGAAGGACAAAGGTCTTTTCCTTATGGCTAACTTTTCCTCCTCTCAGGAGATGGAAATTAAGCTCCACAAGCACTTCACAAGCTCCACGAAGGAGAAGCTCGGTCCTCTTTACAATCTTCCACGAAAAGATCACTGGATCAATAACTGCTAAGACAACTAGGAGGTCACCCTCTAAGAATAACAAGCTCGCGATGTCTCACTCGAACTAATCGCAATTGAGAGCTCAACACTATGCAAGGATGCAAAGTGTGAACACCAAAGATTTTCAAATCCTTCGATTCCAAATCCCACCAAAGCAACAAGTACCAGGGATGAATTAAAGAGGAAGAATAAAGGAGGAAATCAGCTAATAACTCCAAGATCCAGATCTCCGGAGTTTCCCTCACATAGAGAAGGAAATGATTGGTGGAGATTATAGATCCAAATCTCCTCTTTCAAATCCCTCAGGAAGATGCAAGAATCATAGGAAGAATGGGAGATGAAGCAAGATTTTGAGGTTCAACTATGGATATGAGAGAGAGAGAGAGAGAGAGAGAGAGAGAGAAAATAGACTGGTTGACCTTACCTTCTCAAGAAGGACGAAAGGCTATTTATAGTCCAAGGATATAACTAGCCGTTTGAGGAAATTCATGAGACCAAACCGACGTCAAGTTGGGCGGCACCGATCCTCCCGCCGATTTGGTCTGGCGTACAAATCGGCATGCCAGAATCCCCACCGGAATGACTCCCAGTGCACAAGATTGTGCTGGTTTAGAACCGACATGTTGGCTCCAGCGTTGGTTTCAGTCAGGCTCGCCAGAATCGGTTCGGCGTACACCATAATGGCATACTAGTAGGCCATTCGGCATATACTGGAACGAACAGGTTCACCAAAATGATATCAGTAGGGAGCCCAACATCGCGGGTTCCTACGCCAGTTTCGTAGAGAACCCCTCAAACTGTAGTTTTCTCGAAAGAACTAAACTTTCACAAAGTTATCGAACTCCGATTAAGATGAAGCCAATTTTGCTGAAAATATTAGGAATCATCAGAGGATATTTTTTTACATGAATTTAGAGGTGAAACCTCTCCACATGAAGAATCGGTATAAACATCCAAATTCGAGAACGCATAAAAATGCATAAGATATCCGCTTTCAATGAACTTGGACTTGTTAAAAATATAGCAACAAGCTCAAGAAACTCACACAGAGAAACACCAAGAAGAAACAAGAACAGGGAATCCAAACTATGCAAATGATTGAGCTTCCTAAGACGATTTGATCAAGTTACTCATCTTGAAAGTGTGGCTATCTATCCTACTAGAACATAAGTGCGCGCTTTGCCGCGCCCGTTCATGTTGAAAAAATAATAAAATAAATATTTAGAATAGTTTGTATATCACAAATAATGGTACAAAAAATAAAATGTTCTCAAGTTATAGTGACTAATATATACGTATCCCCAATCGCATGGCCTTTCATAAGGTAAACATGGAAATCAAACTTTATCATATACTTCCTATGTCGCATAGTATTTAAACTTAGATAAATCTAAGACATCTTTCATGTGATAGAGGGAGTATATGATACATATCTACATGATCAAAATTCAGAAAAATATAAGACACCTTTCATGGAACAGGGAGTATTTAAGTAAACGTAATTGTGCCTAGGCAACACAATATTGCCGACCACTGCGTAAAAGCACAATTTTCTTTAGAGGAATGAACCCAAATTAATTGTTCAAAAATACGTTGTAATCATCAGGATTAAAATATTCCAAAGATTCAGGAGATAAAACCATGAGCAGAGAACTGTAAAACCATGTGAGGCAACAAGCCGCTTCATCTTCTATTCTCATATGGACTGTCGTGAGGACTGAAAGCACCACCATTCCAACACAACCATCATTATTTCCAAACATTATAAGTGACTTCACAAGCACAATTTCATATGTAGAAGCACTGGGCACCTTGTGCTCGCTTCATTTCTTGGCAGCACAAGAAAAGAAAGTTGTGGAACTCGGACTTCTAACACCATTCTGCGTGCATACTTTACTGTCAGAATAAAATAGATGATCAAACCTGGAGGATATTTAAGGATAAACAAAAACTGTCGACCTTCATAGGTGAGAATATCCTCCAAGGTCGATAATCTTTGCTTATGTGTATATTAAGATTAATATAAACCATTAAGAATGGTAATAAACCATGAAGGATCTTAGCTGTCCAAACAGTGTGTCCACAATGTGATATTAAGATTCCAATAAGAACAAAGCATCTTGACGGTGATGGCAGCGAGTCAGTGACTTGTGGTAGTGGGCAAACTTCTTAGTTCTTAGAAACACTAAATAGTGAGCACTTAACTGAACATATAGTTTTCATGTTGCACCCAACTAATAATTTCCTTCTAAACCTCGAATACCCCAAGTTACAGAAATAGTTTTGCCTATTTCAACCAGATTTCCTATTGCATCACCCGGGCAGTTTGCTTTTACTGTTGCTTTCCGCACCATGCTAGCAAAATAGAGCTAATAATACTTTACCAGTTCAAATTTAGAATAGTTAACACCATATGTGGGCTCGGTGAAGCAACATTTGATGAGCCAATAGATTCTTAATCTTTCAATCTAAGAAGAAAGGAACTAAACAATTGTCGACTGGTCAGCTACTTCTTCCTTGTACCTTACCTCTCAATGGGTATACATCAGCTAAAACAGAAAGGAACATGTCGAGCATTTTGCTTTAAAATGTATCTCTGGTGAATCAAATGCCATAGCAAGTAACAAGATAGTATCTCCTAACATGCTAAGCGATGTATACCCATACAACATATTTGACCTCTTTTTACGGTATCAACATGATAATTATACTTTTGCTAAAACTGTATGAGACAGTTAACAAACCTGGTAAAATCAACATTATATCAGAATACTCACTAAAAATGCAGAAATAATGATCCATAAAAAGATTTGACCAAACCTGGGCTAGGCTATCAAAGTTAAATTATGTTTTCTGAACCAGTGGCTATCAAAAAGATTTGACCATCTTTATGGATGGTACTCTATGGGGACACCCTGCATAGAAGGCCACATGCAAACATGTTAGACTGGGAATTTAGAGAATTTATTAGAAGATCCTTAAAGATGCAGAATTACCATGCCGGATGAGCAGAAATCTTGGGGGTGACAACAGACCAACTACATGGAAGGCATGGATAAATCAAAATACAGTAGCTACCCTGTAATATGGTATAATCATAGAATTAGATCCGATTGTAAATATATTTATTTAAGAAAATTTTAACTGCAACGTGTTAATAAGAAAGCTGTTTCTGAACGTCAGTTCACTGGAAACAGGCAAGGAGGATTCTAGAACGGGAATTAGCCAAAAAAAATATTGTTTTAGATGCGCAGAAAGAAGGAGCACTCGTAGGGGAGTGGAGTCGTAGTGTCGCACTGCCAGTGTTGGTCAGGAGCACTGAAAAAAAATCTTACCAGCAACATTTGACGAGCTATCATGGCGGCCATTGAGATCAAAGAGAAGCTGCCCATGAACATGTAACCGCTTGCGGATTCCATCCCTATACGCTGGAAGTAGGATGTTGCAGCCTCCGTACGTCCGTCCTCGAATGGAAATCATGGCTGCTAGAAGTGTC
This sequence comes from Lolium rigidum, assembly GCF_022539505.1. Classification (NCBI taxonomy): domain Eukaryota; kingdom Viridiplantae; phylum Streptophyta; class Magnoliopsida; order Poales; family Poaceae; genus Lolium; species Lolium rigidum. The sequence continues at coordinate 259,127,775 of NC_061510.1, forward strand.
TTCTGAAACAAACAACTTATCAGCTGAATCTGAATGATAGGAGATCGACCTATCAGCTTATATGAGGAATCAGGGAGAGGAGGTGGGCAGATATGAAACGTTCGTCCACCACCACCAGAAGTAAAGGGGGCGGATGGCAGCCATGAATTCCCCCCACCGCCGCTCTGCGTTCCTTTTTTTTTTGACATGCCGCTCTGCCTTCCTGAACAGAGGAAGTTTTGCACAGAACACACAAGGAGAACTGGCTGAACGAACTGCCTAGGCCCATCCGAAAATGGCCGACTGATGGTTTCGGCCCGGTTTATGGCAATGCACCCGGGTCAATTTCCGGAGAAGCATCCCAGTTATGTAGACAGGCCGTCACGCGAGCTAGGATGTGGTGAAAATGGATCATAGATGTTCGGTAGGAGGAGTGATGACCTGGGAGGCTGGGACGTCCACCAGCACAATCGGACGGTTTAGAGTGTCAAAACGCTGTGGTTAAGCCTAGGTAGTTCCATCTTACTGTTAACTAATAAGATGGTCTCCCAGAAACCACCTTGAGTTCGGTAAAAGAAAGACCTAACAAGGTTATATCTTTGGCTTGCGCATTCCGCTTGACCTTGATGATGATGCTGCTTGCTTCATTCAAGGTGGAATGCTTGACTTGATCATTGTTGCTTCATGAAAACTCGTCATTTGCTCCTACGTACACCACCATGGGATAGCTGCATTAGGGCACATGTCCACATGTCCATTATCACCAAATGGGCGGAAAGCTTCAAGCATGATCTTCTCGATATGCTCATCTTGAACCTTCTCAACCTTGATGACGATCACCACTTGATTTCATTCTCTCATGGGCTATATGAAGTCTTTACTTTTGATGCATGCCCATGGAAAGATACCTAAACCACATAGAGAACACAAATGCACATATATAATTGGTTAGCTCATGAAGCATAATTGACAAAGCTTACATACCACAAGATCACATGATCCAATGTGGTACATTGTTTATACTTCATGTGTTGATAAACTTGAACTCAATCTTCACTCTTAGTATAGGTCAACCTTTTATCTCTTCATGCTCCATCATAATATCTTGATCATTCATTGCTTAACGCATGAGCTAGAGCATGGCTAAATTGAGTTCCCCACAGGAACTCCTTGATCATAACATATTCTTTTCTTCAAAACAACGACTTTAATGCCAATACCCAAGTTATATCTTTATCTTCATGGCATCCACACTTGAACCCAACACATGGATTAGAAGCATTACCTATGAAATATTCCTTCATATAAACTTAATGAAAATATTAGTCCATAGTGATTGTCATTAATTACCAAAACCCCATGGATAATGTACCCTTACAACTATATCATGGGAAAGCTCAGAAATGGCACTGATGGCATAAGTAATAATGCAATTAACTATGTTGCATGTAAATATGCTATGACTGTATGTCAAAATGCTTTTTCTCAAAATTAATGTGGTAGACAACATTATAAAACCATTTACTGCATTATGGACTCTCAATTTTCTATGCAAGTAACAACAAGTCAAGTAGTGTTTTCAAAACCGTTGACAATATGATTTTATGTTGCGAAATATAGAATCCAGATCAACCTATTGATGTTAAGCATATAAATATAAAAAAAATATCTGCATGTTTTCATGGATCTGTTTATCCAAGGCTTGCCACCCATATTTATGAATTTGTTGCGGGTATGGGTTGATAGAATGCTTTCCGATCTTAGAAATACGAACCATTAAATAAAACAACTACCATAAACTATTGTGTGTTCCATTTCAATATAAGTAAAAAGGCTTGATGTCATTTAATTGGCCATTGCAATACTTTATTTTGGTGCGTTATTTCTACTAAGAGTGGACTTATGATGTTTGTTAACTTTATGATCAAGAGAAAATGTTAAAGTTTTATCTATTAGTTGTAAACAAACTGAGAGAAAAAGGAGGAAATTTTTTTCAAAAAAAAAAAGAAAAAGGAGGAAATTGACTCCATATACGTGCTCCTGATCGGGGCACCAAATACTAATTACTTGGTGATAGTCATGTCTCTTTAGAGCATCTCTAACACGCATGCTAAAATGTGTTTCCATGGTAAAAAAAAATTCTTTTGCGGGCGGGTTGCTCAAATAAGCGCTTCAGCGGACGGTACAAAGTCGAGCGTGCGGTATATTTTTTTCAGCGCCCGCGCCACCTTGCATGGGATATTTGACGCATGCGGTACATCACGCGGTAAAACGAGTCTGTGTGGCCAACTAACACCCTGAATCCTCCGCGCGCGTTTCCGCCTGCGCATAATCCTCCGCCCCTTCTCCTCCGGCACCGCCGCCTCACCTAGTCGTCGACTCGAACGCCAACAACCGAGGTGGCGGCACTCCCCGTGAGCCGCCACACGTTGAACCAGCCGAATCGCCTTCCCGATAGCGCCAATCGGCTGCGCCGTCGTTGGTCTACCCGCAGCGTCTACCGGCCACGCCTTTGCCGCGCCAACGTCGTGTCACTTCGGAAGCATCCCTCCCGCGTGCAAGGTGCTCTATGGTATGCCGCGTGCTGGACTTGCAGATAATTTGATTGTTTCTAGTTCGTTCGTTGAATGTAGTTATGAATATTCGTATATGTGTAGATGAGTTCGTCCTAATGTAGTTATGAATATCCGTATATGTGTAGATGAGTTCGTCCTATGATTCATCCGATGAGAAATAAGATATTCGAAAAGAAGAAGACATAATCATACGTGCTGACACGCTCTATTTTTGGGGCTCTTGGTAAAACACTTCACCATCGCGCGCGCAAAATTGTGAAAACTAGCCCTATAAATTTGTTTTAGCGCGCCTATTGAGAGGCTGTTAGCGCGTAGTATAAACAGGAAAGGTTTTCTTTGTGTGCAGAAAACGACCACGCCATAAGCCACGATCTGAACGAAGACGAACGATGTGGTGGTCACCAACTCACCATTGACTATCCCCTAATGGTTGCGTTTACCAATTCTGGTTAGTACCTAATCTGATGTACAAAGAGGTGTTCTAATCAGGAGATTGAATCATACTATACACAGTAATGTTGTTTATCCTAAAGCTTTAAGTCTAACAATCCCGGCGCAATTGCAGGTGTAAATCAATGATTACGCGCGCACATAACCAGCATGACCCAAACTTGAACTTGATAAAAACAGGGAAATAATTCCATGTCATGTCCTGTACTCATACTACTTAATTAAGTTGTTTTGAGAGTGGGGACTATCTTCAGGGTGAAAACCTAAGATCTTTGATCGGGCGACGACAGTGTTTGAGCACTGTTCCCTTCTTGGAGGCGTCGTTTTTGAAGAGTCTGTAATTCAGGTGTTGTCATGGCGGTGGATGTATTGCTGTTGTTAGGTCCGAGATACTGTAGCGGGACTTTGTTTCTTAGTTTTCTTTTCCTTTTTTTGGCTGTGTGCATCCGTAGTGCCATTAGGGTGGTGCGTTGTTGCAGAGACTGGGTGTAATTGGTATCTCTTAATATTAATATATTTCCTTTATCGAAAAAACTTAATTAAGTTGTTGCAAAAGATAACTAATCAACTGGAAAAACGATGAAGGAAACGAAAACTCGAAAGGACTCTAAGCTAATCCTAGTTCCCACGGGTCAGAGATCGGGATCTAACTAAGTTTTGCCATGCAAGTCTCCGACGCCGCCGTACCTGACCTCGTTTGCTATACGCCGATCCTTCTTGATACTCAGTGTCCTGCGTTTCTCCAGCCCGCCCCAAATCTTCCTCTCCTCCTTCCGGTTCTTCTGCTCCATGGACTCGCACAGCAGCTCGCGCGCCAGGCGAGGGTCCTGCTTCATCAAGTCCGGATTCCACAGTGCCGCCGACAGCTTGCCGGCGATCTCTTCGTCCCTGACGTCGAACACCTCGCGCATGAACCCGTGGCCCTGGAGATGGTGCAGAAAGCCGGGACCCAGGAACCGCCTCAGGAACTTGAGCCGTACCACGTCCGACCACGTGGTCACCTTCAGGAGGCCGCGCTGGGTCGACGACGTCCGCACGGTCCTCTCCGGGCGCTCGCCGTGCACCATGAACGCCGAGAGCTGCTTGAACAGGTGTTTTTGCTCGAGGAAACCCTTCTTGTCCACGCCTGTTCCGGCAGCTTCTATGGCGAGGTCGGACATTCTCGCCACCATGTCGCTGAATAGGTGGCCCATCCATCTCATCCTCGTTCCCAACAGCAACTTCATCCATCGATTTGGTCGGTCAACAGTGAAGAGAAAAAGATTGGAAGTGAATGATTGATTTCATTGATGCCACTGTTCAGCCTTTTATAGTATCTGAACAGACGTGTTTACATAGTCGGTTATACATGTTTACATCCCTTGGAAGAGGCATAGTGCCTGTTCGGGGCGTTCAGCGTTTGGACAACGCTAAGACAAGGTAACTGCTAGCAGTTGTTACTAACATAATCCTAACTGCTCACTTAGCCTAGATGTGACGCTAACTACTTCTAACACTCCCCCTTGGACAAACGCTATCTTTGAAATCATCAACGACTTGAATTTTTCCATAGTATCTTGAGTGCTTGAAAATCTTGCTAGTCCTATCATCTTGAAAATTTGAGAATCTCCGATCTTGTCCAAAATTTATCCTCGAAAAGTCCTGGAAAAAAATATAAGGAGAATATAGGAATCCGATATACCGTTGGTATAATAATTGTATCATTAAAACCTATATGAGAAATCCGTTGGAGAACTCATAAGGAAAAAGTACAATATATTATTATCGGATGATAAATACTAAGTTCAGTCCTGAGAAATTTCTCCCCCTGAACTTTGCAAATTTCTAAGTCGTCTCATACCAATGCAATGAATGCATTTTTGAAATGCAGCTGCTGGTAAAGACTTAGTGAACAAATCTGCAAGATTGTCGCAAGATTTTGTTTGCAAAATATTAACTTCTCCATTTTTCTGTAATTCATGAGGAAAGAACAGCTTTGGAGCAATATGTTTTGTGATATTACTTTTAATATATCCCATATGCATTTGAGCAACACATGCAGCATTATCTTCATGGATAATAGTTGGTGATTCTAATGAACCTATGCCGCATGAGGTCTGGATATGGTTAATCACTCTGCGAAGCCATACACACTCACGTGAAGCTTCATATAATGCAATTATTTCAGAGTGGTTAGTGGAAGTTGCTACTAGAGTCTGTTTAGTTGACTTCCATGAGATAGCAGTTCCACCGTATAAAAATACAAATCCAGTTTGTGATCTAGCATTATTGGGATCAGAAAGATAGCCGGCATCAGTATAGCCAGTCAAAGTCATATCTTGATTCTTCTTATAGAATAAACCAAGATCTTTGGTACCCTGTAAATACCTGAAGATATTCTTCACTCCAGCCCAATGGCGTTTTGTTGGAGCTGCACTATGTCTAGCCAGTAAATTTGCTGCGAAGGCAATATCTAGCCTAGTACAGTTAGCAAGGTACATTAGTGCTCCTATCGCACTAAGGTATGGAAACTCAGGTCCCAATACATCTTCGTTATCATCCCTAGGTCTAAAAGAATCCTTTTCCATATCAACGGATCTAACGACCATGGGTGTTTTGGATGGATATGATTTATCCATATTGATTTTTTCAAAAACTTTCTGAATATATGCGGGCTGATAAACGAGTATTCCAGAGGGAAGATGCTCAAGTTGTAAACCTAAGCAGAATTTGGTTTTTCCCAAATCCTTCATCTCAAACTCCGTCATTAAATGATTGTGTGCTACAGATATATCTGCCGCGTTACCAATGATGTTGAGGTCATCAACATAAACCGAGATGATGCAAAATCCGTTTGAGGATTTCTTTATGAAAACGCATGGGCAATCATCATTATTTGAGTATCCTTTCTGAAGAAGGAACTCACTAAGCCGGTTATACCACATTTTACCCGACTGCTTTAAGCCATAGAGTGACTTTTGTAATTTTACACAATACATGTTGCGATTTGTGTTTGGATTAGGATTTTAAGTCCATCAGGGACTTTCATATAAATATCCGCATCAAGTGACCCATATAGATATGCGGTCACTACATCCGTTAACTGCATTGATAAATTCATTTGTACTGCTAATGATATTAAGTATCGAAACGTAATTCCACTCATTACAGGAGAATATGTATCGTCGTAGTCGATACCGGGTCTCTGCGTAAACCCTTGTGCTACTAGTCTCGCTTTATATCTCACCACCTCATTATTTTCGTTCCTTTTTCGAACGAAAACCCATTTAGCTCCCACAGGGAAGACTTTTTGAGGAGTAGGTATTACTTTAGAGAATACCTCTCTTTTATTAAGAGAGCGCAATTCTGACTCAATTGCCTCCTTCCATTTAGGCCAATCCGAGCGCTTCAGTCACTCTTTCATAGATTTTGGCTCTGGATCCAGTTGAAGGGTTTTAGCAATTTTAGAGGAGAAATATGTGTCGACAATTGTAGTCTTTCCATTATATGATTCTCCCGAATCGATGTAGTTTATGGAAATTTCATTAGTTTCTTCAGGCACCGTGAGATTTCCCATAACAACGGAGTCTGGTTGTTTCGATGTCCCAGCATTAGAATTTGTGTGCACATTTATGCTAGGTTCTTGATGTTGAACATCATCTTGGTGTCTATCAACTTCAGGTTGATTTGCATTTACCGTCATAGATTTCCTTTGTTTCCGCGGTGGCTTTGGAGAAGCCTTTTCCCTTGAGACCAGATTTCTCCCCCTTTTATTTGCAATTGGGAGTTGAGTAGTTTTATTTGGTACCTCTACTCGTTCTGGTGCATTGACTGCAGGGATATATGATTTAGTGACACCTTTGTGATCAGTAAATGCGTCTGGCAAGTTATTTGCAAAGTGTTGCAAATCTATTATTCTCTGAACTTCAGATTCAGATTCTTTAGTACGTGGATCTAAGGATTGGATGCATGTTACATTCCAATCTATTTCCTGGCATTCTTTGTGGTTTGTTTCTCCCCCTAATGCCGGGAAATGATCCTTATCAAAAATTGAATCAGCGTACCGGGCTGTAAATAGGTCCCCTGTTAGGGGTTCTAAATATTTAATAATTGACGGAGATTTATATCCCACATAGATTCCAATTTTTCTATGGGGGCCCATGGAGGTACGCTGCGGTGGTGATATCGGTACGTATACAACGCAACCGAATTTTCGCAGGTGGGAAATACTTGGCTGATTGCCTGTACTATTTGAAATGGGGAAGTTTCATGATATGTAGTTGGTCTGATTTGAATCAGATCTGCGGCGTGTAAAACCGCATGTCCCCAACAAGAGGTTGGTAAATTGCAATTCTGCAATTGGTCTAGCAATTAATTTTACTCTTTTGATTAAAGATTCAGCCAATCCATTTTGAGTATGAACATAAGGTACAAAATGTTCTAGATGAATGCCTAAGGCCATACAATAATCATTGAATGCGCGTGAATTGAATTCAGCCGCATTATCCATTCTTATTGTTTTAATCCTGTGTTCAGGATGATTTGCTCTTAATTTGATAATTTGAGCTATTAATTTGGCAAAGGCATGGTTACGTGTTGATAATAAACACACATGTGACCATCTAGTAGATGAATCAATTAGCACCATGAAGTACCTAAATGGTCCAGATAAAGGTTGTATTGGACCACATATATCTCCTTGAATTCTTTCAAGAAAATTAAGTGACTCATTTTTAACTTTGAGGTAAGATGGCCTAATAATTAATTTCCCGATAGCACATGCGGTGCATACAAAATCTGATGACTTGGGAAATCTTTTAATTAGTAAATTATGACCAATAGAATTGTTTATAATTTTTCTCATCATACCTATTCCAGGATGACCAAGGCGATCATGCCATGTCTTGAATTTATCAAGGTTTTGAAAAATTATTTTGTACGCAACATAAGGTACGGGTTTGATGTATGTAAAGTATAATCCGGATGAAAATGAAGGGAATTTTTCAAGAGTTTATTCCTCATATCCGTCGCTTTTTGTTAAAAGCAAATATTCTTTCTTATCCATCTTAACAGTTTTAAGATGAAAATCATTTGATCGGATATCTTTGAAACTTATAAGGGTACGTGTTGATTCAGGATACAAGAGTGCATTCTGAACTACAATAGTAGTACCCATAGGGAGTGTGAATGTGGCTCTTCCTGAACCAATTATTGCTTTGTTACTCCCGGTTATAGTCATAACATCTTCCTTTCTCTTAGTGAGAGTTTGGAAGTATTTAGTTTCCCTTAAAATTGTGTTAGTGGTAGCACTATCCACTAAACATAATTCTTCTTCCATCGGATTTCCCGTAAAATTTCTAAAATAGAAAGAGAATATTTTAGAATAAATTTATTTTATTCATATATTCATCAAATTACATACATATTATTTATATTACAAATTCGAAATATAAATACATTACAATTTTATGTCTGATTCACATAATACAATACATGTAGTCTGAAAGACTTTATTCTACTTATTGTTATACAATATATAATATATCATAGTATTTAAATAGCTAAGTGACATCAATTGTTTAGGAGATCAATTGAGGTCTCCAAAAACATCTTGGGTGTAGTCCACAAGCATGTCTTCATCGAGGATGATGTTGTCCTTTGGCTTGAATTCTTCAATAGCACTTTGAGAAGGACTAGCTTGAGGGTTGTCTTCAATGGCATTGAAGTGAGCTTCAGCCTTATTTCCATGAACCTGCTTCCCTTTTCCTCCATACTTCATGTATAGGTCCACTAGGTGCTTGGGAATACGACATTTGTTTGTACGATGATTCGCACATCCACACCTTTGACAAACTTGAGAGTTGTCATTTTGATCATTTTTCTTGAAATGACCTTTCCCCTTAAATTGACCATTGGTCCTTTGACCATTATTCTTCCACTTTCCCTTGAATTTTCGGAAGTTCCTCTTACGGTTTCCGAATTTATTAGTAAAATGAGCATTAGCATGTGCTTCAGGGATAGGCATGGCACCCGTTGGGCGAGCATTGTGATTTTTCATGAGAAGTTCATCATGCTTCTCGGCTGAAGTAATGTGTATATAAGCTCAGAATACTTCATGTATTTGTGTTGACGATATTGCTGTTGCAATATCCTCATCGAGGGATGGAAAGTGCATAAGGTTTTCTCGATTAAATCTTCATCTGAAACTTGCTTGTTGCAAAATCTCAGTTTGGAGTTAACTTTATGCACGGCAGAATTATATGCCGCAACGGACTTAAAGTCCTGGAACCTTATGAGAGACCATTCTCTCTCGGCTTCCGGCAACATAACCGCTCTTTGTTGGTCATATCTCTCCTTGAGGGAGTTCCATAAAGCTAGTGGATCCTCCTCCATCAAATATTCATTTTTTAAATCGGGATGGAGGTGGTGCCTTATGAAATGTAATGCCGCATACTTTGCCACTTGGGGTATTTCTGGAGCATTTTCGGGGGGTGTGATAATCACGGGACCAAGGCCACGACCATTTAAATTTATTTTCATATCCATGGCCCACGATAGATAGTTACTTCCATCAAGTTGTAGTTCTTGGAATTCTTTTTTACTGATGTCATCCATTTTTCCTGCATGTATGATCATGCATTTAATTAATTTTACTTGATAGTAAAATTTATTTTGGTACATAACAAACATGTTCTAGAGGAATAGTTTGAATATTAGGCCATATATGTGTAGATCTTCGAATTTAATCGAGATAGTCACATATTATGTTTTGGCCCTTTTATCTCATATTTTATTGATGAGAAATTTTGCATAGAAAATGAATTTTCCAAGCGCAAAGTAAAATTGTTGTACCAAAATAACAGGATATAATATGCTAGAGGCAAATATATTGTACCATCTACTAGACATAAGGTCTAGAGTATATATGTACATGACGATACACGGAATAATAGACAAACACAAACAGTGTCCTAAACAGAGGTTTACAGGATAGTATATACTGTTACTAGTGCACATGTACGAAATGTAAACAGGAGAGTAGTAGTAGCTAGCCTATATTAATTTAATTTATTATACACGGACGAAGGCAACAAGGACCGTGGCCTTTTCTTTTCTTTTCACAGTTTCCTTGTGCTGCGTGAACGGGACTGGGACGGTCAAGAGGATAAGGAAAGCCTGGATGGAGGTAGCAATTTGGCTCATAGGAAGCAAATGCTTTTATTATATAAAATAATTAAAAAACAATTTTAAAAATATTAAAAAATTCTGATATAAATTTGTTGGTGTACATCTTGACATTCTATGTTAGTGCACAAATTTTCGTGGAGAAACAACATTTTATATAGCGTGTACAAAAAAGACAAAAAAATATCTTGTATGTAGTCGTGTTATAGCATCAAAATTTGTCTTTTTTACAGGAGCCACAATTATTTTTAGTTTTTTTTGAAAACTTGTGTACCAACATAAAATGTTTAGATGTACATGTAAAAATTTAGTTTAGAATTTTTTGACACTTTAAAATGTGGATTCACATAATGGGAGCATATGCTCCTATGAGCCAAAGTGCATTTCCCTGGATAGGATTGATTCCATATCGAGCGTCTCCTCCCCCAGTATTCCCGTCGCCGCCACCGCCGCCGTACAGCAGGCCTGCATCCGCGGCCGGCGGCTCAGCGCCGGCTTGTTGGGTCGTCGACGCTGAGCATCCCCATGCGGTCTGTGAGGCCGATGTGTGCTGGGGACCAAGCCCCGGCGCGGAATCCGACCGGGCGAGCCGCCATGGCCGACGCGAAGCGACGGAGGAGCACGCGCGCCTCAGGTGAGGGCGCCGGGAGGGTGAGTGACGGCGCCGCGTCCTCGTTCTCCTCCTTCTCCTCCGGCACGGGGAGGTTGAGGTCGGGGACGACCGAGCGTGTTGCCGCGGGAGCGGCGTCTTCGATCTTCTCCTGGTTGCGCACCATGGCCGACGAGGAAGAGAACTCTGGCACGGGGGCGTAGCCCGGCGGGGCGAAGTGCGCCGGGTCCTCGTCGGAGGGCGTCGGAGACGGGAGACAGGGGCCGTACCCATGGCGCAGATAGTACTGCAGCGGAGGCGTTGCCTCGTCGCTGAAGTTGCGCTCGGGCTCGTCCACGAACCATCCCGCGCTAGGTCCGCCCAGCAGCCACTCCATGGGAGGGATGGTGAAGGCGGGCGGAGGAGGCAGCAGGTCGTCGACGTCCGCCGAGATGTTGGAGGCAGAAGCCTCGTCTTCGCGCTCCGGTGCAGCGGCGACCGGCGCAGCGACAAGCGGCGGAATAGCAACGGCTTCAGGTATGGCGGCGACTTCTGTCGCACCGGCAACTGCTTCGTGCACGACCTCCAACATGGCGGCGGCAGCCTCGCGCTGCACCCAGCGATGACCATGGTGGTGGCCATGGTTATGGTGGCGGCGGAGGCCGGCACCTGGATGGGATATTTGACGCATGCGGTACATCACGCGGTAAAACGAGTCTGTGTGGCCAACTAACACCCTGAATCCTCCGCGTTTCCGCCTCCGCATAATCCTCCGCCCCTTCTCCTCTGGCACCGCCACCTCGCCTAGTCGTCGACTCGAACGCCAACAACCGAGGTGGCAGCACTCCCCGTGAGCCGCCACACGTTGAACCAGCCGAATCGCCTTCCCGATAGCGCCAATCGGTCGCGCCGTCGTTGGTCTACCCGCAGCATCTACCGGCCACGCCTTCGCCGCGCCAACGTCGTGTCACTTCGGAAGCGTCCCTCCCGCATGCAAGGTGCCCGGTTCGATGCCTCTGCTTCGCCGCCCGCAAGGTGCTCTAAGGTATGCCGCGTGCTGGACTTGCAGATAATTTGATTGTTTCTAGTTCGTTCGTTGAATGTAGTTATGAATATTCGTATATGTGTAGATGAGTTCGTCCCATGATTCATCCGATGAGAAATAAGATATTCGAAAATAAGAAGGCATAATCATACGTGCTGACACGCTCTATTTTTTTTTGGGCTCTTGGTAAAACACTTCACCATCGCGCGCGCGCAAAATTGTGAAAACTAGCCCTATAAATTTGTTTTAGCGCGCCTGTTGAGAGGCTGTTAGCGCGTAGTATAAACAGGAAAGGTTTCCTTTGTGTGCAGGAAACGACCACGCCATAAGCCACGATCTGAACGAAGACGAACGATGTGGTGGTCACCAACTCACCATTGACAGGTTAAGATAAATGTTGATGGATTATTCTCTCAAGCCTCACATTCTGGTGCGGCAGGTGCTGTTATGCAGGATTATACTGGAAATTTTATGGCGGCTTCTACTGTCTACTTCCCAAATATTACTTCGGCTAATGTCGCGGAAGCGTTAGCGATGAAGGAGGGCCTTGGTCTGGCTAGTCGCCTTGGAGCCAATGATGTAATTATGGAGTCTGATTCTTTGGAGATTATTGATGCATGCTCAGGGGCAGATGAATGGTGGGGAGATGCTTCCGCAATTTTTGTTGACTGCATGGACCTAGCAGCGGGTATTGGAAAGGTTGTTTTTAAGCACTGCCGAAGAGAAGCAAATGAAGTCGCTCATATTCTAGCTAGAAATAGTTTCACTGAACAAAACAATTGTAATTGGATCGATGAACCCATTCTAGAGAAACTCATCTCCGATGTAACTATTCTATGATGTGCGGCAGCAGGTTCCAGACGCACTCTTTTCCTCTCAGGGTACCGTAAGGGACTGTGACGTTTTTATTTGCTTAATATAATGGTTATAATTTCAAAAAAAAAAACTCACCATTGACTATCCTAATGGTTGCGTTTACCAAATCTGGTTAGTACCTAATCTGATGTACAAAGAGGTGTTCTAATCAGGAGATTGAATCATATACTTACGCGCGCACATAACCAGCATGACCCGAACTTGAACTTGATAAAAACAGGGAAATAATTCCATGTCATGTCCTGTACTCATACTACTTAATGAAGTTGTTGCAAAATATAACTAATCAACTGGAAAATCGATGAAGAAAACGAGAACTCCAAAGGAGTCTAAGCTAATCTAGTTCCCACGGGCCAGAGATCGGGAGCTAACTAAGTTTTGCCATGCAAGTCTCCGACCCCGCCGTACCTGACCTCGTTTGCTATACGCCGATCCTTCTTGATACTCAGAGCCCTGCGTTTCTCCAACCCGCCCCAAATCTTCCTCTCCTCCTTCCGGTTCTTCTGCTCCATGGAGTCGCACAGCAGCTCGCGCGCCATGCGAGGGTCCTGCTTCATCAAGTCCGGATTCCACAGGGCCGCCGACAGCTTGCCGGTGATCTCTTCGTCCCTGACGTCGAACACCTCGCGCATGAACCCGTGGCCCTGGAGATGGTGCAGAAAGCCGGGACCCAGGAACCGCCTCAGGAACTTGAGCCGGACCACGTCCGACCACGTGGTCACCTTCAGGAGGCCGCGCTGGGTCGACGACGTCCGCACGGTCCTCTCCGGGCGCTCGCCGTGCACCATGAACGCACAGAGCTGGTTGAAGAGTTCCTTTTGCTCGAGGAAACCCTTCTTGTCTACGCCTGTACCGGCAGCTTCTATGGCGAGGTCGGACATTCTCGCCACCATGTCGCTGAATAGGTGGCCCTTCTTGGCCGGCAGCAGTTCGAGCTCCACGCACACGGCGAGTGCCTCACCGGCGGCTATCCGGACGGCGCGGTCCTCGGCGTAGAGAAGCGTGGCGAGAAACTCCATGGGATTCACCTTCCTTTTGCCAGCGGCGGTGGCAGTGACTCTGGTGAGGACGAACGTCCATGCGGAAACGGCCGTGGCCAGCTCCTGAGCGCTGGCCTTCCTCGCCGTTCCAGCCAATTTGGGACCCGACTGTGGGTGGATCAGACCCCACATGACCTTCAGAGACGCCTCCGTCTCATCGAGTGCCTCTGCGCCGGTGAAGGTGACGATGGCGAGGCAGTCGAGCGCGGCGATCACCTTTGCCGCCGACGCGTCGGGCTTGGACGAAAGTTCAAGGATCCGGGTGAGGAGCGGATGCAGCTCGGACATTATGTCCTGCCCCTCGGCGTCGAGGGTGACGGCGAGCAGGGCGGCGGCGCGGATCGCCAGGCAGGCCTCCTTGGTGGAGCCCTTCCTGATGGAGATGATGCACCGGGAGAGGATGTCCTCGCGCGCGTGCTCGATGTCATGGGCAGGCATGAAGCCCTCCATGGCGTGGATGAGAGCAGCTAGCGCGGCCTCCCGCGTGGTAACCGAAGTCCGCTTCCCGTACAGCGCGTCGATGATCTCCTCGACGTCATTACCGGTGTCGGCGTCGGTGCGGTCGGAGGAGGAGTCGGCGTCAGCGGCCGGCTGGGTCATCTTTCCGGCGGCACGGCTCCGGCCGCGGCCGTTTGTTCTTTTGGTCTGCATGGCAACGTCGGTACACGGGCAGAGCGACGATATCTTGGACGATCGGCAGAAGCGCTTGGGGTGCGGCGGAGTTATTGCCCGAGAGGGAGCCGAGAATTAATATTGTAGGTTGCCCTGCAGATTATGGAGCAGAGTCCAGGTGAAGGATCAGACGTTGGCGGGAAGAACTCTTGTATAATTTCTTTGCCGTATTCATATATGGTTCTATTTCTACCATGTACTCGTATAAGGTAGGAGAGTTTCAATTCAATGTGGCATGCAGTAGGGTTTTGAATTTCCGTTTCATCTTGGAAATTTCTTTTTTTCTTTCTGAAATTATTTCGCAATTGTTTCATCCAAGTTTTATCATATTAATCAAAAATCAATATTATCTGAATTTTCTTAAGTTTAGTCTGAATCTAGTCTGAATATTTGAAGAAAATATATTTTAAAATCAACCAAATTATGGAAATTTCAGAAATTTTCATCGAATTTTAATTGCTCACATGCATGACATAGTAATGGATACCTCATCTTGTAGGGCGGTAATGCTACACCTACGGGCAGAAATCTTATGGACTCACTTACGAACATGGCGTGGAGCAATGCCATTGGGGCAAACAAATTTGGCAGTTGAGGAAAGAAGCTGTAAACAAACATGAGATTCACACGTCTGCACGTAGGATCCTTTCCGTACGAAGCTGCCCGTAGGTACAACATTATCGCTCGTAGGGACATGTATGCAGAGAAGGCACAACACAACACACGACTCTGCTCGTGCATGTGCGGTTCGCACAACATAGCAGCCCAGATGAAAATGATGTTAGCGACAAGTATAATTAAGTTTTATTTTCTGAAAAAAAACTAGAAAATGAGGTTGGCTTAACGGCAACGGAATGTTTTGCCATCTGGCCTCCAGCACGGGAGGTCTGTGCCCTCCTTACGCGAGGAAGAACACATCCGATGATCAAAGTTGTTGTCCAAGTTTTTGTAAAAAAAGTTGTTGTTCAAGTTGGGTCTTCACTCTGCAAGGTTTGACACCTCACTACATGAATCAGGATCAAAGCCGACGACATTTGCCATCAGTACAGGCCCATATGCCATCGGCTTACCCCTATACCGACTGCCACCCTCGGCATAGAGTTGTCGGAATACCGCATCATCGGCATAGCTCTAATGTCATCGGCTTAGCTCGATTGTACCGACGGTTCCATCCACCCGTCGACATCTTCTGGCCGTCGGTGAGGGAAACCAGACAGACAGAGGTCTAACAGCAGCTGGGGCTATGCTGAAGGAGGCCTGAGCCTGGCGATGACTTCAAAGGAGTGCAATCAGTACATGCTAAAGGGGATGCCACACATTACATGCAATAAGTACCACAAATTCGACACATATTGGTTTAAAGTTTATGAAAGTTACGATGCAATTCAAAATGTGGCCTTAAGTTTATCATAGTTTTAATAAATAAAATCCAAAATGTGCTTGAAGCAGCTATTTAGCTTCCCTTTGTGTAAAATATTACACACACTCTCTGTTCCAAATTAGTTGACTCAACTTTATCTACATATACGTGTATCTACACACTAAATTTTTCTAGTTACATGCCTTTATATATAAAGTCGTGTCACTTAATTTGAAACAGAGGGAGTACCATACATAGCTTTGTAGATCTGTCCCTAAGCATGATAGTTTCTACAGCAAATGATGCAAAAAAAATTATAAAAGCGGGTATCAGTTTAATTTCTGATCTGATGTCATCCACACTGAACTTTTAACATGGCAATATTGCAAGTGTTTTCTTCAGACATGTTTGACATAGAGCAACCATTTTATCAAGGGTTTCCGTCAGTTACGCTTGATCAAAAGCTAACTTTCTTTTAGGAAAATCATATCGAGATCATGTTTGAAATTTTGATCTCCCGGTGTGACGTATTTTTTAATTACTGTGTTGGCACGCAAAATCGCTGCGCATCACCAGGATAGTTGTCGTGCTTTCGTGACGACGGACGATTGCTTTCCGAGCAAAGCAACAAAGATTACCTCACTTTCGTGGAGGAGCCGACCGCTTTTCAGCGCAAAACGGCAAAGATGAACCAAAACCCTAGGGCTGCTAGGGCATGGCGAAAAAGATAGAGAAAGAGATAAAAAAAAACGTAAAACAGTAAAGTATTTTATTGAGTATAGATCGATTGCCTGGGGGCGTTGTTCAATCGGCCCTGGCCTATTTATAGGCTCGTGGGACTTACGTACAGGCGCATTACTTAGCGTAGAGGAATAAAACTCTAACATCTAAAACCGACTAGAACTTTCCTACGTAGCAGATTCAAAAGCCCAGGCCAAAGCTCACGTGCAAATCCAGATTGGCCCACAAGAACACCAATTAGATATCCGGCCAAACTCCTAATCCCACCGGGTAATGAAGAGCTTCAAACGCTTCTGTGCAACACCATGCAACACCATACAGGCGGACATGATTTCTCCTTCCTTAATCTCTCCCATTTAGCTCTTCAACCATGCAAAGCTCCACATGTTAAACATGTATAAGTATCTTACTACATCCAATCCGCCAACGCATCATATATATTGCATTCTGGTCGTGCCTGCATTTTGAACTACACAACAAATCCAAGTATATAAATGGCAACCAATAATATAACCACACATTTAGATTAATTTGGCCTTCAAATATCTAGTAGCCAAATTATGTACTCAACACATGCCCCCCTGTTTTTGGTACAATTTTATTTATCAAAAACACTGTAGTAACACAGTACCTTAGGGCGATGTTGACAACTTCACCAGCCATGTAATTTCTTAGGGCTGTGAAAAGAACACACCAGCCAAATTTTTCTTAGGGCGATACTTCAATCAACATATCGGCCAGATATTTCTTAGGGGCGATAGTTTTAATAATGTATCGGCCATAATCTCTTCAAACCTCTTGCCACATGCTAGGATAATAACATTTTCAAGTATTTCTCACTGAGATATTTTGGCAATTTCTCCTCTTCAAAGGTTTTGCTAAATAAGATTTTTTAGAAACAATCCTTATAATTTTATATGGACCTTCTCAACTCGGCGACAATTTGCCAAATTTCTATCTTCGTTGCAGTAGCTCATACTACAACACCGGCCAATAAAACCTGATGTTTTAATAATCATCGTATCTCGTGAGCCGAGTGATGTGTCCCACATATTGCTTCATGCACTTTAACCTTAGCTAATATATTTTGATCAGATCCCAGCAACTTCAAAAGAAACCATCTATAGTACTTAGATATAATTCGGCAGCCGATAAGCTACATGTCAAAGTTTGTGGCCGAATTATTTCATCTCTAATTTGACTTGAATCCTCTAAATAAAAAACAACTGGAACTCTCCAATCCTCAGGTTTCCAATCTATTTTCTAACTCGGATGTTTGTAACTCATTTACCGAATTAGCTCCCTGTACTACTAGTTTCTGGACTAAATTAGAATCAACAGTATTATGCTCTGAATCACCTTTGCATTGTACGACTAGTTGTTGAATGGAACAGGCTGCACCCTATACCAAGCTAGCAATCTAGCAATGCCAACTTATTTTCTAATTCGGTTGTCTGTAGCTTATGTACCGAATTAACATTATCATGCAATACTTGCTGCTGGACCAAACCTGGACATGCAGACCCATGGATGGAAACAACAACGGTCTTGCTTTTAGCAGCCACAAGCATCGGTCTTTCTAATATAAATTTTTTCCTTGTGCTAATACGATAACCTGGTGCCTGTTGTGCTAAATAATTAGCTCTTAAATTTTCTTCTCTAGCTATATGATGAATAATGACCTCCTCTAGAGACTCAGTTATATATAAACACCGGTCCAAATAACTATTTAGTAATCCATCAAAACATTGGAATTCGCTTTTATTTTGGCGCACTACCAGAAGCGAATCCCCAAAAGCATCTGTAATCTTAACACCCATGTCTACTAAACTTTCTAGAGCAAACCAAAACCTTATATTCAGTTTGGTTATTAATACAAAAATATTCCAGGCGAACCGATGTTTCATAAACTACATTGTGAGGTGAAATTAAAACAATACCAATGCCTTGCCTCTCTCTACAAACCGATCCATCAAAATAAAATTTCCAAGGGCAAACACTACAATTTATATTTTCTTCATCCTTGATCCTATGATCAACAATAAAATCGGCGATAACTTATGTCTCATAACACGCAGAGATTCATATGCTAAATTATATTCTATTAGTGCATAAGCCCACTTTGCAATCCTAACATTAAGAATCGGTTTTTCCAACATATATTTAATCACATCGGCTTGGCAAGCTACCACACTTGTACTAGAAAGTAGATGCCGAAAATTGGTACATGTATAATATAAAGACAAGCACAACTTTTCAATAAACACGTACCGAGTCTCGGTGTCGAGAAAACGATGAATTAGGTAGGAATTGATGTACTCCTTCTCACCATCTTCAAATGGGTTAGCGGATAAGAATCCATGTCCAAGATTTTCCATATCATCAAAATCTTCGATTGTTTCATACATATCGTTTTTTCCGAAACGGTATTCTTCAGAACACTTAAAGCTATCAACTTTGCTCATCATTTATATAGATAAATCATTAAACCGAGCTATATTAGCCGGCTGTGATTTTATAGGTACAAAACCATCTCTGCAAATACTGATATAATCATAGTCTGATAAGTCTCTACCGGTCAAACATCGCATCTCACCGTGTTGCGAATCAACCGCCTCTGCTAAAGCAATGCAAGCGGAAGTTTGTGCCTCAATCACCTCCACATCATCATCAACCCACTGAATTAAACACTGATGTAGAGTAGAAGGAATGCAACAATTCGCATGAATCCAGTCACGCCCCAAGAGAATATCATAGCGGCCTCTAATATCAACAACAAAAAATGCAGTCTCTATCGTTTTGCTTCCTACTGTGAGTTCCATAGAAATAACACCTTTAGCCTCACATAATTCTCCCGAGAACCCACTAAGTTTCTTGTTTGTCTTCATTAACTCGCTCTCTTTTCGGTTCAATTTAGAAAATACCGAAAAAGGCATAATATTACCACTGGCGCCGCCGTCAACAAGCATGCGACCCATAGGCTTGCCATCAATCTGACCCCTGATAAACAATGGCTTTAGGTGTTGTCCGTAATTCTCTGGCTTCTTAAATGTAGCATATTTTGGAATAAGATCAAGCTCTGCGACTTTAACAGCTTTCTCGGTGGCGATGTATTTCTTCTTCCAAACTTTCTTTGGATGCATCATTGGTTTTCTATCTCGATTGAACCATTCACCGTGCTTCTTACCGTCCATTGGATGTAATCAATACTATTGTAAAACATATGAGATGAATGCAGCGATTCGAAGCAATGGTGAAGATAATGAGTAAACAAATGAATCATATAGCAAAGACTTTTTATGAATAATACTTTCAAGACAAGCATCAATAAGACTTGCATAAGAGTTACTCATAAAGCAATAGATTCTTAGTAAAAAGCATTTAAGCAACACAAAGGAAGATATAAGTTTAAGCGGTTGCTTTCAACTTCAACATATATATCTCATGGATAATTGTCAACACAAAGTAATATAACAAGTGCAATAGGTAAACATGTAAGAATCGATGCACACAGTTGATACAAGTGTTTGCTTCTGGGATAGAAAGAATAGGTAAACTGACTCAACAATAAAGTAGAAGATAGGCCCTTCGCAGAGGGAAGCATGGATTACTATATTTGTGCTAGAGCTTTTCATTTTGAAAACAAGAAACAATTTTGTCAACGGTAGTAATAAATCATATGTGTTATGTATAAGACATCCTATAAGTTGCAAGCCTCATGCATAGTATACCAATAGTGCTCGCACCTTGTCCTAATTAGCTTGGATTAACATGGATTATCATTGCATAGCATATGTTTCAACCAAGTGTCACAAAGGGGTACCTCTATGCCGCCTGTACAAAGGTCTAAGGAGAAAGTTCGCATTGGATTTCTCGCCTTTGATTATTCTCAATTAGACATCCATACTGGGACAACATAGACAACAGATAATGGACTCCTCTTTAATGCATAAGCATTCAACAACAGATAAAAATTCTCATAAGAGATTGAGGATTAATTGTCCAAACTGAAACTTCCACCATGAATCATGGCTTTAGTTAGCGGCCCAATGTTCTTCTCTAAAAATATGCATACTCAAACCATTTGATCATGAAAATCGCCCTTATATCAGACAAGACGAACATGCATAGCAACTCACATAATATTCAATAAAGGTAAAAGTTGATGGCGTCCCCAGAAGCATGGTTACCGCTCAACAAGCAACTTATTAAGAAATAAGACACATAAGTACATATTCTTCACCACAATAGTTTTTAAGGCTATTTTCCCATGAGCTATATATTGCAAAGACAAAGGATAGAATTTTAAAGGTAGCACTCAAGTAATTTACTTTGGAATGGAGGAGAAATACCATGTAGTAGGTAGCTATGGTGGACACAAATGGCATAGTTTTTGGCTCAAGGATTTGGATGCACGAGAAGAATTCCTCTCAATACAAGGCTAGGCTAGCAAGGTTGTTTGAAGCAAACTCAAGTACAAAACGGTGCAGCAAGACTCACATATGAACATATTGTAAGCATTATAAGACTTTACATCGTCTCCTTGTTGTTCAAACACCTTAACCAGAAAATATCTAGACTCTAGAGACCAATCATGCAAACCAAATTTTAACAAGCTCTATGTAGTTCTTCATTAATGGGTGCAAAGTACATGATGCAAGAGCTTAAACATGATCTATATGAGCACAACAATTGCCAAGTATCAAATTATTCAAGACATTATACCATTTACCACATGCGGCATTTTCCGTTTCCAACCATATACCAATGAACGAGGTAGTTCAATCTTCGCAATGAACATTAAGAATAAAGCTAAGAACATATGTGTTCATACGAAATAGCGGAGCGTGTCTCTCTCCCAAACAAAGAATGCTAGGATCCGAATTTATTCAAACAAAAAAAAAACAGACGCTTGATAGGTCTCCGACGTATCGATAATTTCTTATGTTCCATGCCACATTATTGATGATATCTACATGTTTTATGCACACTTTATGTCATATTTATGCGTTTTCCGGAACTAACCTATTGACGAGATGCCGAAGGGCCAGCTTGCTCGTTTTTTGCTGTTTTTGGTTTCGTAAATCCTAGTAAGGAAATATTCTCGGAATCGGACGAAATCAACGCCCAACATCTTAGGATTGCACGAAGCTTCCAGAACACCCGAGAGTCGCCAGAGAGGGGCCACAGGGCCACCAGATGACACCCTGGCGCGGCCAAGGGGGGGCCCGCGCCCCCCTGTTGTGTCGTCGCCTCGTCGACCCTCCGACTCCGCCTCTTCGCCTATATAAAGGTCCCTGACCTAAAACCTCGAGACGAAAAAGCCACGGGACGAGAAACCTTCCAGAGCCGCCGCCATCGCGAAGCCAAGATCTGGGGGACAGGAGTCTCTGTTCCGGCACGCCGCCGGGACGGGGAAGTGCCCCCGGAAGGCTCTGATACGTCTCCTGCATATCGATAATTTCTTATGTTCTATGCCACATTATTGATGATACCTACATGTTTTATGCACACTTTATGTCATATTCGTGCATTTTCTGGAACTAACCTATTAACAAGATGCCGAAGTGCCGCTGTCGTTTTCTGCTGTTTTTGGTTTCAGAAATCCTAGTAACGAAATATTCTCGGAATTGGACGAAATCAAGTCCCAGGAACCTATTTTGCCACGAACCTTCCAGAAGACCGAAGAGCATACGAAGTGGGGCCACGAGGTGGCGACACCACAAGGCGGCGCGGCCAAGGAGGGGCCCGCGCCGCCCTATGGTGTGGGCCCCTCGTCAGCCCTCCGACTCCGCCCTTCCGCCTACTTAAAGCCTCCTTCGCGAAACCCCTGATGCGAAAAACCACGATACGGAAAACCTTCCAGAGACGCCGCCGCCGCCAATCCCATCTCTGGGGATTCTGGAGATCTCCTCCGGCACCCTGCCGGAGAGGGGATTCATCTCCCGGAGGACTCTACACCGCCATGGTCGCCTCCGGAGTGATGAGTGAGTAGTTCACCCCTGGACTATGGGTCCATAGCAGTAGCTAGATGGTTGTCTTCTCCTCATTGTGCTTCATTGTTGGATCTTGTGAGCTGCCTAACATGATCAAGATCATCTATCTCGTAATACTCTATGTTGTGTTTGTCGGGATCCGATGGATAGAGAATACCATGTTATGTTAATTATCAAGTTATTGCATATGTGTTGTTTATGATCTTGCATGCTCTCCGTTATTAGTAGAGGCTCTGGCCAAGTTGATGCTAGTAACTCCAAGAGGGAGTATTTATGCTCGATAGTGGGTTCATGCCTGCATTGACACCGGGACGAGTGACGGAAAGTTCTAAGGTTGTGTTGTGCTCGTTGCCACTAGGGATAAAAGATTGATGCTATGTCCGAGGATGTAGTTATTGATTACATTACGCACCATACTTAATGCAATTGTCTGTTGCTTTGCAACTTAATACTGGAAGGGGTTCGGATGATAACCTGAAGGTGGACTTTTTAGGCATAGATGCGGTTGGATGGCGGTCTATGTACTTTGTCGTAATGCCCAATTAAATCTCACTATACTTATCATGACATGTATGTGCATTGTTATGCCCTCTCTATTTGTCAATTGCCCGACTGTAATTTGTTCACCCAACATGCTTTTATCTTATGGGAGAGACACCTCTAGTGAACTGTGGACCCCGGTCCATTCTTTTAATACGGAAATACAAATCTGCTGCAATACTTGTTTTTACTGTTTTCTCTGCAAACAATCATCTTCCACACAATTCGGTTAATCCTTTGTTACAGCAAGCCGGTGAGATTGACAACCTCACCTGTTTCGTTGTGGCAAAGTACTTTGGTTGTGTTGTGCGGGTTCCACGTTGGCGCCAGGATCTCCGGTGTTGCGCCGCACTACATCCCGCCGCCATCAACCTTCAACGTGCTTCTTGGCTCCTCCCGGTTCGATAAACCTTGGTTTCTTTCGAGGGAAAACTTGCTGCTGTGCGCATCATACCTTCCTCTTGGGGTTCCCCAACGAACGTGTGAAATACACGCCATCAAGCTCTTTTTCTGGCGCCGTTGCCGGGGAGATCAAGACACGCTGCAAGGGGAGTCTCCACTTCTCAATCTCTTTACTTTGTTTTTGTCTTGCTTTATTTTATTTACTACTTTGTTTGCTGCATTATATCAAAACACAAAAAAAAATTAGTTGCTAGCTTTACTTTATTTACTATCTTGTTTGCTATATCAAAAACACAAAAAAATTAGTTACTTGCATTTATTTTATCTAGTTTGCTTTATGGGTACTGTTGAGAATACTAAGTTGTGTGATTTCACTAGTTAGGCTTAATGGAAAACAACAAAAATATGAGAGATCTTTATGAACTTTATCTTGAATTAGGACATGATGTGTTTGAAGAGAGAATTAAAAAACCCATGGAACTTTATATGCATGCTAATAGGGATGTTATTACTATGAATGCTTTGAACACCATTGTTGCTAATGCCATGGAAAATTCTAAGCTTGGGGAAGCTGGTTTTGATGAGTGTGATATTTTTAGTCCCCCAAGCATTGAGGAGAAAATTTTCTTTGATGATACTATGCCTCCTATATTTGATGATGAGAATAATAATGATAGCTACTTTGTTGAATTTGCTCCCACTACAACTAATAAAATTGATTATGCTTACGTGGAGAGTAACAATTTTATGCATGAGACTCATGATAAGAATGCTTTATGTGATAGTTACATTGTTGAGTTTGCTCATGATGCTACTGAAAATTATTATGAGAGAGGAAAATATGGTTGTAGAAATTTTCATGTTACTAAAACACCTCTCTATGTGCTGAAATTTTTGAAGCTACACTTGTTTTATCTTCCTATGCTTGTTACTTTGCTCTTCATGAACTTGTTTATTTACAAGATTCCTATGCATAGGAAGCATTTTATATTTAAATGTGTTTTGAATTTGCCTCCTGATGCTCTCTTTTGCTTCAAATACTATTTCTTGCGAGTGCATCATTAAAATTGCTGAGCCCATCTTAATGGCTATAAAGAAAGAACTTCTTGGGAGATAACCCATGTGTTATTTTGCTACAGTATTTTTGTTTTATATTTGAGTCTTGGAAGTTGTTTACTACTGTAGCAACCTCTCCTTATCTTAGTTTGAGTTTTGTTGTGCCAAGTAAAGTCTTTGATAGTAAAGTAAGTACTAGATTTGGATTACTGCGCAGTTCCAGATTTCTTTGCTGTCACGAATCTGGGTCTACCTCCCTATAGGTAGCTCAGAAAATTAAGCCAATTTACGTGCATGATCCTCAGATATGTACGCAACTTTCATTCAATTTGAGCATTTTCATTTGAGCAAGTCTGTTGTCCTAATAAAATCCATCTTTACGGACTGTTCTGTTTTGACAGATTCTGCCTTTTATTTCGCATTGCCTCTTTTGCTATGTTGGATGAATTTCTTTGATCCATTAATGTCCAGTAGCTTTATGCAATGTCCAGAAGTGCTAAGAATGATTGTGTCACCTCTGAACATGTTAATTTTTATTGTGCACTAACCCTCTAATGAGTTGTTTCGAGTTTGGTGTGGAGGAAGTTTTCAAGGATCAAGAGAGGAGTATGATGCAATATGATCAAGGAGAGTGAAAGCTCTAAGCTTGGGGATGCCCCGGTGGTTCACCCCTGCATATTCTAAGAAGACTCAAGCGTCTAAGCTTGGGGATGCCCAAGGCATCCCCTTCTTCATCGACAACATTATCAGGTTCCTCCCCTGAAACTATATTTTTATTCCGTCACATCTTATGCACTTTGCTTGGAGCGTCGGTTTGTTTTTGTTTTTGTTTTTGTTTTGTTTGAATAAAATGGATCCTAGCATTCACTTTGTGGGAGAGAGACATGCTCCGCTGTAGCATATGGACAAGTATGTCCTTAGGCTCTACTCATAGTATTCATGGCGAAGTTTCTTCTTCGTTAAATTGTTATATGGTTGGAATTGGAAAATACTACATGTAGTAATTCTAAAATGTCTTGGATAATTTGATACTTGGCAATTGTTGTGCTCATGTTTAAGCTCTTGCATCATATACTTTGCACCCATTAATGAAGAAACACTTAGAGCTTGCTAATTTGGTTTGCATATTTGGTTTCTCTAGAGTCTAGATAATATCTAGTATTGAGTTTTGAACAACAAGGAAGACGGTATAGAATCTTATAATGTTTACAATATGTATTTTATGTGAGTTTTGCTGTACCGTCCATCCTTGTGTTTGTTTCAAATAACCTTGC
Source organism: Lolium rigidum (assembly GCF_022539505.1). Taxonomy (NCBI): domain Eukaryota; kingdom Viridiplantae; phylum Streptophyta; class Magnoliopsida; order Poales; family Poaceae; genus Lolium; species Lolium rigidum. Next base: position 259,153,535 of record NC_061510.1, read on the forward strand.
TAGCCTAAACCTTGTATCGAGAGGGAATATTTCTCATGCATCCAAAATCCTTGAGCCAACCACTATGCCAATTGTGTCCACCATACCTACCTACTACATGGTATTTATCCGCCATTCCAAAGTAAATTGCTTGAGTGCTACCTTTAAAATTCCATCATTCACCTTTGCAATATATAGCTCATGGGACAAATAGCTTAAAAACTACCGTGGTATTGAATATGTACTTATGCACTTTATCTCTTATTAAGTTGCTTGTTGTGCGATAACCATGCTTCTGGGGACGCCATCAACTATTCTTTGTTGAATATCATGTGAGTTGCTATGCATGTCCGTCTTGTCTGAAGTAAGAGAGATCTACCACCTTTATGGTTGGAGCATGCATATTGTTAGAGAATAACATTGGGCCGCTAACTAAAGCCATGATTCATGGTGGAAGTTTCAGTCTTGGACATATATCCTTGATGACCCACAAGTATAGGGGGTGTATCGTAGTATCTTCGATAAGTAAGAATGTCGATCCCAACGAGGAGCAGAAGGTGTTGACATGCAGTTTTGATGAAGGATTCACTGTAAATGCTCACAGACAAGTATTCAGGGGGTTTTGATGTAATAGATGAATAAAGTACGAGTAAGTAAAATGCGAGAGAAATAATTGCATCGAGTGGCCCAATCCTTTTTAGCACAAAGGACAAGCCGGTTTGTTTACTTATAATGACCAAACGTTCTCGAGGACACACGAGATTTTAGTCTAGTGCTTTCGCTACATGCAGCTGATTAATCTTCATTGTTTTGATAAGTGTTGTGTGGGTGAACCTATGCTAATGTACCGCCCTTCCTAGGACTAATACATACTTTTGATTATACCCCTTGCAAGCATCCGCAACTACAAGAAAGTAATTAAGATAAATCTAACCACAGCCTTAAACTTGAGATCCTGCGATCCCTCCTGCATCGATATACCAACGGGGGTTTAGATTTCTGTCACTCCGGCAACCCCGCAATTGGCAAACGAGTACAAGATGCACTCCCCTAGGCCCATAAATGGTGAAGTGTCGTGTAGTCGACGTTCACACGACACCACTAGAAGAATAACACCACAACTTAAATATCATAACATTGAATATTACTCAACCATAGTTCACTACTAACAATTAGACTTCACCCATGTCCTCAAGAACTAAATGAACTACTCACGAGACATCATATGGAACATGATCAGAGGTGATATGATGATGAATAACAATCTGAACATAGACTTTGGTTCAATGGTTTCACTCAATAGCATCAACAACAAGTAGAAATCGATATCGGGAGAGTTTCCCCTATCAAACAATCAAGATCAAACCCAAATTGCTACAGCGGTGACGATGTCCAGCGGTGGAGATGGCGGTGATGATGGTGGAGATGATGATGATGGTGATGGAGATGATGTCCAGCTCGATGGCGGTGACGATGGCGTCGATTTCCCCTCCGGGAGGGAATTTCCCCGGCGGATTCCTCGCCCGCCGGAGAGCTCTTTTCTCTCTCGGTGTTCTCCGCCCCGCGGAGGCGGCTGTAACCCTTAGTGAGGATTCCTCTCGTGGCTTAGGTCTTCGGGACGAAGGGTTTCGCGAAGAAAAGGAGGCGAAAGAGGCCGAGGGGGCCCCACACCACATGGTGGCGCGGCCGGGCCATGGGCCGCGCCACCCTATGGTGTGGGCCCACCCCGGGTCCAGCTGGCTCCCCTTCCGGCTTCCTCCGTCATCCGGAAAAATAGGAGTTTTCGTAAAACTTCCTTCCACAGCTTGATCTTCCGAAATATTGCATCCCGACGGTGCTTTTTCCAGCTAGAATCTCGGCTCCGGTGCTCGATCTCCAAATAATCATGAAACATGCAAAATAGATG
>NC_061510.1:259155519-259210648 GCF_022539505.1 Lolium rigidum
GCCAAAACCCACCGGCGGGCAGCGGCCTTGTCAACACCGTAGAGCCGGGAAGAGCCTAGAGCTGCGGCTGGCTGAGACCCCTCCGAGCGACGGCCCGCAATGCTCTTCCGGTCACACGCGGCGCTGCGAAGTGCAAGGCGTGCCACCTGACCTATACCTGGTCAGGAAGGTGATGAGGATGCCTCGCTTAGTTTCCTCGCAGGGCATACATGTAAACGTTAAATACGAGCCTCGATCGGCTCTCGGTTATCCCGTGAATCGGCTCAAAGAGCCGATCCACCCATGATCCGTACGGGGTGCACGGATACTTGGTGGTCCCGCTTGATCAAGATGAAGCTAATGAGATCTACGACGATTTAGGGTTTTCACCGCATAATCGGATCATCCTACTCCAGAGTTGGGCCTTGCGGCCACGCACGGTGCTCGTAAGCCGATCCTAAACAAGGCCAAAAAACCAACATGAAGTTGATCCTAGGAACATCCCGTTTAGGACTTGCGAACGCCACCCTACGTGCCACCGGATCCTCCCCCTTTGTAAGGCCTAACTATTGCAGATATTAAACTAATCCTTGTAGAACAAGGAGCAATCGTAACGGATCAGATCTACTAAATAATGATCAAGCGGGTGCCGCCCCCACACCCGAGATAGGCGTGAGGGCGGCTAGATATGCAAGGGTTGCACTACGTAAGCATGCTTAAACGAAGAACAATGCTAACCCTAACACATCTAATGATAACTACGTTGCTCGCCATCAAAAACGCTTCAAGTACGAGCAACGCATGGAACAACGTGGGCTTGTGCTGCCTAGATCGCAAGATGCGATCTAGGCAGCATGTCGCTTACCCGATAGAAACCCTCGAGACGAAGGAGTTGGCGATGCGCCGAGATTGGTTTGTTTTGGGGTTGAACGTGAGTTGTTGTTTATTCCATAAACCCTAGGTACATATTTATAGTCCAGGGACTTTCTAATGTGGACGTGCACTAAACCGTGCACGAGATAAACTCTAACTCTCTAAATCGATACACAATCTATTATACTAAGATACACGGGCTAACTAGCCCAAATTCTCCGTGCGAGGCCGCTTCATAGATCTTTCATATGTAATCTTCCAAGCCCGGCCCACCTCTGGATTTGTCTAAAATCTGGTGATAACACATGCCCCCCTGGTTTTGGAAATAACATTTCCAAAATCATTATGCTTTCCCTTCGAAGGGTCATGTCGTGGCAGAGCAGAGCCGTTACAGCATCCGTCATCATTATGCCCTGTCTTCTCAGCTTCTCTAAAAATTCTGACAGCTTTAGCGTCGATCCCTTGGAAGCTGTAATGGCATTAAACCTTCACCAAATTTCTCATTATTTAACTGTGCCGACTGGTTAGCTCTCTCTATCCTCTATTCCATCCCAGCCATCGGCACCAAAAAACCCTCTCCTCCTGTAGCAATGTCTTCCTCTTCCTCTTCCTTCTCAAAACTCTTCCCCCAATCTTCGCCGAAGAAGAAGAACAAGGACAGCCTCCACCCCGCAATGAATCCCTTCTCCTCCGACAAGGAGGAGAAAGAAGGAGAAGCAGCAAAGGTCAAGGCCTCCCCTTCCGCCCAGCTTCCGCCGAAGAAGCGCCCCCGCATGTGGGCGGACAGCGAGGACGAAGATGATGACGAAGAGGAAGAGGAGGAGGATGACTCCTCCTCCTCCATCGGGTATCCGCTCGACCAAGCGCTTCCGCTCCCGGGCGGACAGCGAGGATGATGATGATGACGAGGAGGAAGAGGCTCCGGCCAAAGGCCGGGGCAGCAGCCGACGAGGAGCTCCCCGGGAGCAGCCGCCGACGACGTCGACGGCGGCGATGACGAGGACAGCGACGACTAGTAGTATAGGACTAGTAGTAGCAGTGCACTAGGCACCAGATCCCTCTTTTGAGAGCCATCGGCTCTTTCTTGTAAAGCTGCTCCTTGGAATTAATGAAATTGTTCTTTCCATTCATCTTTTAATCGCTCCAATTTCATTCCTCCCGTTTGTCATGCTAAGACCGATAGCAACGCGTCGGACTTCTTTCCTTTTCTTGCAGACAACAGCACAGTCCAAGCCCCGTACTAGACGACGGCTTTTCCTTCCCAGTTCCTCCCCGAGACGACCATAACGCAGCTCGCAGCCGAGGTGACCCTAATCGGCTCTTAAAAACAGGGCATCTTCCAGTGCTTGTTGCCCCCGAGTCTTAGCCGAGGCAAAAACGAGCTGTATGGACCTAGGCTCGATCATGTCCGAGGGAGCTCCTTATGCCGAGCTAGCCGATTAAACATAAGTCGGCTTCCCAAAGCAGAGAGCCCTCAAGGTGAGCTGCCCCCGAGTTTCTTCGGCTTCCCGCCGCCGATAGGCTCCTTTCCTTTGATGGACCCGATGCAATCCATCCTTGACCCGATCCGCACGCCCATGCTGCTCCCGACATTGTTCTTGAAGAAATCTCCCTTGAGTCGATGGCCATGCATCGGCTGTTATATCCTTAAGTCGATGCCTCGCCGCATCGACTATGTTCGAAAATTTTCGAATTTTCACTTTTTGTTTTTACGGCCGACCCGTGCATCGGCCCCCATATTCCAATACCCATCAACGGAAGATGAGAGGCTTCCGTTGCATATCCTCGTATTTTATCTACTCAGGTGCCCCCCGAGCCGATTCTCGTCAAGAGAATTGATGGTATCGGCTCGTGTCGGATAACATGTTGAACCCGAGCGGAATGGTGGGTGAGGATAATTTTGGCCGATTGCTCGGAATCGGCCTCCACGCTGCTTGCTCGTTGAAGGTTTTGTAAGTTCCCTTCATAAGTTTTTTGGGGCCGATCACAAGGATCAGCCTCTCCTGGTTTGCTCATTGGTTTGATCTTGCTACTTGGTCAGGCTGGATAAAACCAACCCGACTTCTGACTTGATGCGCTTGCTGTCGTCCACCTTGAGTGCTCCGTAGAGTCGTGGAGCGCTACGCTCCGTCGGCAAGACGAGTACCATGTTTGTGCCAGCCGATGTCTCATCATCGGCTTTCCTCCGTTTAGGGCGCCACTCCATTTTCCGTGGACGACCCTCTTCATCCAGGGTTCGCTGAACCTTTGCAGCCGCATCAGGTCGTGCCTTCCTTAGCGTATGCAGGTATAACCTTTCGGCTTCCTCCAGGCCGCGCAATCGCTGAACCCCGCGCTTTTGGGAACGGCTGAGTCCGTCGTGGCACCACCTTGGCCGGTGGTACCTATCTTCTTCCACTTCTCCCTCGTCTTCTGAATCCTCAAGATCTGCCCAACGAGGTGACTCAGCGCGTTTGCTTTGTGGCGGGAGAGGCCCTAGGCGCTCGAACACGGACACGTTGGCTGCCTCCTTCTTTTCTGATTGCATTCTGGGCAATTGCCGATTGTGGGCAATCGGCTCATTCCTGAATCCCAGCAGTGTCTGAAGAAGGGGCAGTCCCAATGCCTGGCGTTGTCATCTTGCTCCCTTGATGCTTCCGTGGCACAGCGCTCGTGCTCCTCCTCATCGCGATCCTCGCCGACGATATCTTCCGGCTTCTCTAGCCAGACGATCTCCTCTATCATCGTAATTGGACCATCGGCGTTGGTCATACTGACTCACATATTTGTTGAGGAGGTGATCAGAGAGGGGTCGCTGATATCTTATATTCTTCACCTCTCCCTCTGTGACATAGTGTAACACCCCAAATTTCAAAACAAAGAGAAAATAAATTTCCTTTTTCCAAAAATGAGAACCAACAAAAACTTTTCTTATATAGGGTGCTATGCTTAGTGCTCCTACCTATTACTTGTGTTTTTGCCATGATGAGTGTTATTATGCTTATGTGATAAACCCTAAAACCCTAAAGTGATCAAGTGAAGATCACAGACCAAATGAAATTAAAAGAGAAATAAATCAAATAAGAAAAACCCTAAACCCTAACCTTCTCAAAAATCATTTGGATCTATTTTGAGAAACCTAAATTAAAGAAAAAGCCCTATGTGGGCCTATAGCCATAATATATAAATCATGAACCCTACCTTTTCTTATTTAACTAAATGGTGGTGAACCATTGCAAAACTTATTAAACCCTAAACCACATCCCTCTGGTCATCAAACTTTGAGAAATAAAATAAAAAGGAAATATCTTATTTAAGAAAAAGGCATATGCAAGCCTATGGATACTGGTGGAAAATAATGAGCTTTGCCTTGTCTACCTTGAGTAGATGAATTGAAATACCTCAACACACTCAACAAAGCACTTACCAATCAATTCAAGTGTGAAACAAAATAAAATCAAACATATGCATAGAGTTATATGTGCATATGGCTATTTTTGTAAAACTTTACCCTAGGCCTTTCTACTTTATTTAGAGGATTGGAAAACCTTCACAAACCTTATCTAGTACTCCTCAAACATAGTCCAAAGTGAAACAAAAGATTTTTTGAAAAGAAAGTAATAATGCCATAGAGGCATATGAAAGCAAAATATCAAATTTGTGAAATTGAGGATCTTGACCCTAAGACTTGTAGTGAATGGTTGGATCACTCCTATATACCATTTCAACACTCAACAATACCAATTGGTTCAAGCCTAGTCAAAATAAGAATCAAATGCCACATATGCATAGAGGCATATGTGACACATAGCCATTTTTACCAATTCTTGTCCTATGCACTTCTACCTTGACCAAATGGTGTGAAACAATCTATAAAACCTAATCCAACCCTAAATTGACCCTCAACCTTGCCCAAGCAAAGCAAGGGGAGCACATTACAAGAATAATGAAAATTGACATATCACCTCTCATGTGTTTTGGCCAATTTTACAAATCTTTGAGCTAGACCTTTTGGAATGGTTTCAATGGTTTGAAAATGTTTCTAAACTAATAAGAATGACATTAGAGTAAAGACAAGTCCAATCAAATGGAGAGAAATCCAATAGTGGGATAATTCCATTTTTTTCCTCACCTACACATAGGGCCAATTTATCAAACTTTGACCTAGGCACCAACCTTGTCTCAAAATGGTTGGAACCTTTTATCCAACTCAATCTAACCCCAAATAAACCTCACCCTTGTCAAAGTGAGGTCAAGAAAAATAAAAGAATGAAAGTTAGAAATTCACAAAACCCTCACATATGGCTCTATGCCATTTTTATAAATTTTGACCCTAGACCATTTTGGCCTTCACCATTAGTTGTATAATGTTACTAAACCTTTATCACAACTTTTGGAATCAAAGAAACACAATTCAAATGAATTTCAAACTCAAATTTGGCTCACATACAATAATAGTCAAATCTGCCAATTTTAGTCTGATCACTACTTTGAGCCTCTCTATTTCAAGTTTTTCAAACTAAACTTTCCCAACTCCTCTGTGCCGCGTTTCAAACTAAATCAGCCCACTTCGTTTCCCGCCCCGTTTAAATTCGAAATTAGTTTAATTCTTTTTAGACAAATTGCAAACTGATGCAGTGTTTAAAATTGAATAACTCCAAATCTACTGGACCAAAATTTATGAATTTTATACCGTTGGAAAGCTAGTGAAATTATCTATCAAATGCCACTGGTCCCATCTCAAGATTTGGTGTAGAATTAATGCGACATAAATAACAAGACAGGGACTTTTCTGCCTTAGAATAATTCTTAAAAATCAACCAAAATAGATATTAAGTAAATTCCAACTCTAATAGCTCACAATTGACTTACACTAATTGTTTATGCAATGTGTGGTCACTTTGCATGATCATGCCCTAGTTTAAGTAGTGGATAATATGGCTAGTGTAACTAGTTGATATTGTCCAAAACTATTAAGTAATTCTTATGAAGTCTTATACTTCATTTAAATCTTGTCTCAAATGAATTCATGTGATGTTTGGACCCCTGGCCAAACTCACTTATATGAATTACTTAGAGATTTAAATCATATATAGTGTTATTAAATGATATGAGGTACTCTACCTCATTTAAATCTATTTCTCAAATGAGGATGATGAATGGTTGACTTGGGTCAACATGATTTCATGTATGCTTGTTTGAGAAATTAAATCTTAAGAAATTTCAATGAGAGAAAAGTATTTCTCCAGAACCATATGGAAACTATCATTTACATATGTAAGGAGAGGAATTTATCTTCCTCAAGCAACACCACCAATGCACCCTAATTATAGTATTGGTGTGAATAGAATAATTGGTGTGAGTACAAGTAATGTTAGAATAGCCAATGAATTGTTGATAATGTTAAATCACCTCAATGGTAACTGTTAACCTAGTTACAACTATGTGCTAAATCATATGAGAAGTTCTCCTCTCATTTAAATCTTGGTCTCAAGTAGTCAACATGAGGTATGAACCATGATCTAAATAATCTCATGTTGAGTATGTGGTGACATTAAATCACTACCCTGTTAGTATTAAATTGTATGAGGTATGGAACCTCATTTAAATCATTTTTCTCACAATGATGAGTATGAAGAGGTTGACTTGGGTCAACCTAGGTCATATATTGTTCATAAGAGAAATTAAATCTTAATAAGATAATGAGAGGAAATTATTTTGCTTAAATAAGAGGAACACCTCCACTCACTTAATAGTAGTGTGTGATGCTAGTTAAGTTGTGTGAAGCTTGTGTGTGATTAGTTTAGTATGTAAGTTTGGTATGATGATTGTGTGCCCCGTATTCGTATTTTAGACGTTAGTACCGGAGACCATCGGGAAGAGGAGGACTTCTACAACAAGAAAGGAGAAGAGAACTTGGACCCTCACTTCATACCAAGGCAAGCTGATATTATTGCAAGTTATTACCCATGCAAGCCAATACTAATGCAATCTAGATTGATGCAAACCATTTTGGTTGCAAGATAATACTCTTGCAAAGTGCAAAGCTCTCTATGAGCAAGGCATTCCCCTATTTACTTTATGTTTATGATCCTATTTCCCAGTTTTACCTTACAAGCTTTATTTACTTTTGTTTTATCAAAGTCCCTTTTTGATTTATGATTCACTTGGTTAGTATGGGATTAGTACAAGAGTATCAAACTTAGCCTAGAAGCAAAGCAGAATACTTAGCACCCCTCATACCTAGATGCTAGTGCTGATTTGAAAATGACTACTCTCTTTGGGAAACTGGGAACTGAAATGCTTTCGAAAACCTTGGAATGACGAGTCATTCTATTGAGAGATTTTGAAGGAGTTTTGAAACCTTGGAATGAAGATGCATTCCATTGAATGATTTTTGAAGGTGAATATGACTGGTGAATGACTTGGTGAATTTTACAAAAACACTGATGGTTGGGTTCGGATGCGATACCATTCCAATTTTACAAGTACCCCCACAATACCTGAATCTGGGTAGGGCTTAACTGGAAGTTTGTGTGTCTTAGTATGGGTTCCCTCTAAACAAGCGTCATCGGGGTTATGCCGAAAGCTGCCTCTACCACAACAGAAACGATATGATATGATATGATGCGAAATGAGGTGAATGTCCGGCCCAAGCCCTGTGCAGCTCCCAGTGCCGACCGTCGTCTTCACCGGGAGGCCAAGCTCATGGGGAGAGGTGCCTATACTAGGGTATGTAAATGAAAGGTTATGATTGGTAGTTCGCGTCATCGCGTACGATAAATCGGGGCCGATTACTCCTGACGAGCTATTGCAATTGTTGTGGCACAAGTGTACAACCTCTGCAGAGTTAAACCTATTCGAATAGCCGCGTCCTCGGTTATGGACAGTTGGAAAGGCCATACTGTTCCGTCATCAGAACTTTTCAAAAACTATGAATGGTGAAGGGTGACTTGTGGATTTGAACTTGAAAGGTGACATTGACTTTGAATCACAACTGAATTGTGGGAATGACACTAATGTTCCCACTTGAGTTAGTTAGCACAGGAAGAGTTGTTTACAAAAATGTTTGTGAACTAAAATTGGCTTTATGCAAAATAAACTAGAGCTTAGCACCCCTTACTAGAATTGTTAGCACTTACATTAGTATTAGTTTGCGAGTACTTTAAAGTACTCACGGCTGTGTCCCTGGCTATTCAAATGGCCAGACTATGAAGAGGAGCAGAACTACCAAGATGATGGCAACCCGGATGTCCACGACAACTAGGAAATCTTCTGACGTCAGACGTTGGCCTGTGGACTAGAGAGTCCTTTCTACGTTACGCTTCCGCTATGAAACTATGAACTTGGTGAATGTTGATCCCTAGATCAACTCTGTGTGTACTATGGGATCATGTGATCTCTATTTGTAAGACGACTATGGTATGTAATGAATGATGACTTATGATATTCAACTGTTATGTCTCGCAACAACAATATTCCTGGGATTGCGATGTATGGCATGACAGGCATCTGGACTTAAAAATCCGGGTGTTGACAAGTTGGTATCAGAGCCATTGTTTGACCTTAGGAGACCCTAGTTAGAATGGACGTCTGAAAAACTTAGTTTCAAAAACCAATGAAGTGAATATTTGTGAAAACTTGTTCTTACTCTTATCCTTGAGATCTTTTGCAAAAATGAGAAATCTATACTTTACTTCCTTTACAAGCCTACCTAAAATGTTGCACACTTGACTACTTCTTTAACTTACTTATCCTAATTGCTCACAGATGAAGTACCAATGGGAGTCCTATCAGCTTGGTCCCGAAGGCGACCTAAAGTTCGAAAAGGAGTTGAAGCAACTAGTGGAATATCTAGGACATCCGTATCCCGAATTCTTCGGAATACCCCTCAAGGCTCAGTTAGGAGAATCACCTCAGTGGGACGTTTCTACTGATCTACGAAGGAAGCCTGATGCCCCGGTATGGGAAACCCTCTGGTTTTCTGTAACGGGAAACACTTGGAAGGAAGGACTAGTCAAAGCTATGCAAGAAGCCATTTCCCGTCTGTGTGGACAAAATGAGGACAAGATCAAAAACACTCGTTTCATCTACTACCCAAGACATGACCCCTGGGGAGAACCAATGACCATGCCCCCACCACAACCAAAGATGAACCCCTCTGAAGCACCTCAGGACTTCAGGCAGTACAAAACCCGCAGGGATTTGGACAACGCCCTCGCCTCTCGCCAAGCACCTCAAGAAGAAGAATCCACCCGGAAAAGTAGTATCACCCCAGCACTTAAGTAGGTGTGAGTTGTATCAGGATCCCCATGTATCGTAGAACGAATGAATGGTTCTTCAAACCAACGGTGTGTTAGATTGGTAATGTGTGATGTTTGGTATGAATGAAAAAGTGTTGCTGGTTTTTACCCCCTCAACACTACTCAAGTTTTCAAGTTTTGAACTTTTAAACTTTAACTCAAACAAACCATAGAAGTTTCCCTCTTCTCTTATCATCTACCTCCATTGTTCAGATGGCCCCTCCTGCCCGCAACAACTCCCGTGCCCAGACCAACCAGATGCACGTCGAGCACTCCAAGATGACTGACGCCATCAAGATCCTTGCAATGGAGCGCAAGGCACTTCGCCATCAACACGCCAAGAAGGACTACCTCATTGCTCGTCTCCGCGTAAGGATAGCAACCCTGGAGCAGCTCATCCCAATACCCAACCATGCCCCCAGAGACAAATCCACGGTGACTTGCTATGAATGCGGTGTTACTGGTCATTACTCTAGTAAGTGCCCGATGAAAGCCGCCAATACTGCCCCAAGGACCGAAAGCAATGCCGTCCCCGTCGCGAACAAGCAGGACAAGTCCACCATCACTTGTTATGAGTGTGGTGTAGTGGGTCATTACTCCAATGAATGCCCCAAGAAGCTTGCCAAGATCGCCGCCAACCCCGCTGCACCTACACAGCAGCAGCGCCGTGCCGCCACTAGAAGAAAGTTTGCTCCAAACTACCCGAACAACCGCAACGGTCGCTACTACAACCTGACGGCCACCGAAGCGCAAGAAGCACCTCGGAACCTCGCCAAGTATGTTCCCTCGCTAAATCCTATCACTCAATCTCTCTTAGGAACCTAACTCTTCTTAAAATCTCGGGACGAGATTTGTTTAAGGGGAAGGGTTTGTAACACCCCAAATTTCAAAACAAAGAGAAAATAAATTTCCTTTTTCCAAAAATGAGAACCAACAAAAACTTTTCTTATATAGGGTGCTATGCTTAGTGCTCCTACCTATTACTTGTGTTTTTGCCATGATGAGTGTTATTATGCTTATGTGATAAACCCTAAAACCCTAAAGTGATCAAGTGAAGATCACAGACCAAATGAAATTAAAAGAGAAATAAATCAAATAAGAAAAACCCTAAACCCTAACCTTCTCAAAAATCATTTGGATCTATTTTGAGAAACCTAAATTAAAGAAAAAGCCCTATGTGGGCCTATAGCCATAATATATAAATCATGAACCCTACCTTTTCTTATTTAACTAAATGGTGGTGAACCATTGCAAAACTTATTAAACCCTAAACCACATCCCTCTGGTCATCAAACTTTGAGAAATAAAATAAAAAGGAAATATCTTATTTAAGAAAAAGGCATATGCAAGCCTATGGATACTGGTGGAAAATAATGAGCTTTGCCTTGTCTACCTTGAGTAGATGAATTGAAATACCTCAACACACTCAACAAAGCACTTACCAATCAATTCAAGTGTGAAACAAAATAAAATCAAACATATGCATAGAGTTATATGTGCATATGGCTATTTTTGTAAAACTTTACCCTAGGCCTTTCTACTTTATTTAGAGGATTGGAAAACCTTCACAAACCTTATCTAGTACTCCTCAAACATAGTCCAAAGTGAAACAAAAGATTTTTTGAAAAGAAAGTAATAATGCCATAGAGGCATATGAAAGCAAAATATCAAATTTGTGAAATTGAGGATCTTGACCCTAAGACTTGTAGTGAATGGTTGGATCACTCCTATATACCATTTCAACACTCAACAATACCAATTGGTTCAAGCCTAGTCAAAATAAGAATCAAATGCCACATATGCATAGAGGCATATGTGACACATAGCCATTTTTACCAATTCTTGTCCTATGCACTTCTACCTTGACCAAATGGTGTGAAACAATCTATAAAACCTAATCCAACCCTAAATTGACCCTCAACCTTGCCCAAGCAAAGCAAGGGGAGCACATTACAAGAATAATGAAAATTGACATATCACCTCTCATGTGTTTTGGCCAATTTTACAAATCTTTGAGCTAGACCTTTTGGAATGGTTTCAATGGTTTGAAAATGTTTCTAAACTAATAAGAATGACATTAGAGTAAAGACAAGTCCAATCAAATGGAGAGAAATCCAATAGTGGGATAATTCCATTTTTTTCCCTCACCTACACATAGGGCCAATTTATCAAACTTTGACCTAGGCACCAACCTTGTCTCAAAATGGTTGGAACCTTTTATCCAACTCAATCTAACCCCAAATAAACCTCACCCTTGTCAAAGTGAGGTCAAGAAAAATAAAAGAATGAAAGTTAGAAATTCACAAAACCCTCACATATGGCTCTATGCCATTTTTATAAATTTTGACCCTAGACCATTTTGGCCTTCACCATTAGTTGTATAATGTTACTAAACCTTTATCACAACTTTTGGAATCAAAGAAACACAATTCAAATGAATTTCAAACTCAAATTTGGCTCACATACAATAATAGTCAAATCTGCCAATTTTAGTCTGATCACTACTTTGAGCCTCTCTATTTCAAGTTTTTCAAACTAAACTTTCCCAACTCCTCTGTGCCGCGTTTCAAACTAAATCAGCCCACTTCGTTTCCCGCCCCGTTTAAATTCAAAATTAGTTTAATTCTTTTTAGACAAATTGCAAACTGATGCAGTGTTTAAAATTGAATAACTCCAAATCTACTGGACCAAAATTTATGAATTTTATACCGTTGGAAAGCTAGTGAAATTATCTATCAAATGCCACTGGTCCCATCTCAAGATTTGGTGTAGAATTAATGCGACATAAATAACAAGACAGGGACTTTTCTGCCTTAGAATAATTCTTAAAAATCAACCAAAATAGATATTAAGTAAATTCCAACTCTAATAGCTCACAATTGACTTACACTAATTGTTTATGCAATAAAATGGTGTGGTCACTTTGCATGATCATGCCCTAGTTTAAGTAGTGGATAATATGGCTAGTGTAACTAGTTGATATTGTCCAAAACTATTAAGTAATTCTTATGAAGTCTTATACTTCATTTAAATCTTGTCTCAAATGAATTCATGTGATGTTTGGACCCTGGCCAAACTCACTTATATGAATTACTTAGAGATTTAAATCATATATAGTGTTATTAAATGATATGAGGTACTCTACCTCATTTAAATCTATTTCTCAAATGAGGATGATGAATGGTTGACTTGGGTCAACATGATTTCATGTATGCTTGTTTGAGAAATTAAATCTTAAGAAATTTCAATGAGAGAAAAGTATTTCTCCAGAACCATATGGAAACTATCATTTACATATGTAAGGAGAGGAATTTATCTTCCTCAAGCAACACCACCAATGCACCCTAATTATAGTATTGGTGTGAATAGAATAATTGGTGTGAGTACAAGTAATGTTAGAATAGCCAATGAATTGTTGATAATGTTAAATCACCTCAATGGTAACTGTTAACCTAGTTACAACTATGTGCTAAATCATATGAGAAGTTCTCCTCTCATTTAAATCTTGGTCTCAAGTAGTCAACATGAGGTATGAACCATGATCTAAATAATCTCATGTTGAGTATGTGGTGACATTAAATCACTACCCTGTTAGTATTAAATTGTATGAGGTATGGAACCTCATTTAAATCATTTTTCTCACAATGATGAGTATGAAGAGGTTGACTTGGGTCAACCTAGGTCATATATTGTTCATAAGAGAAATTAAATCTTAATAAGATAATGAGAGGAAATTATTTTGCTTAAATAAGAGGAACACCTCCACTCACTTAATAGTAGTGTGTGATGCTAGTTAAGTTGTGTGAAGCTTGTGTGTGATTAGTTTAGTATGTAAGTTTGGTATGATGATTGTGTGCCCCGTATTCGTATTTTAGACGTTAGTACCGGAGACCATCAGGAAGAGGAGGACTTCTACAACAAGAAAGGAGAAGAGAACTTGGACCCTCACTTCATACCAAGGCAAGCTGATATTATTGCAAGTTATTACCCATGCAAGCCAATACTAATGCAATCTAGATTGATGCAAACCATTTTGGTTGCAAGATAATACTCTTGCAAAGTGCAAAGCTCTCTATGAGCAAGGCATTCCCCTATTTACTTTATGTTTATGATCCTATTTCCCAGTTTTACCTTACAAGCTTTATTTACTTTTGTTTTATCAAAGTCCCTTTTTGATTTATGATTCACTTGGTTAGTATGGGATTAGTACAAGAGTATCAAACTTAGCCTAGAAGCAAAGCGGAATACTTAGCACCCCTCATACCTAGATGCTAGTGCTGATTTGAAAATGACTACTCTCTTTGGGAAACCGGGAACCGAAATGCTTTCGAAAACCTTGGAATGACGAGTCATTCTATTGAGAGATTTTGAAGGAGTTTTGAAACCTTGGAATGAAGATGCATTCCATTGAATGATTTTTGAAGGTGAATATGATCTGGTGAATGACTTGGTGAATTTTACAAAAACACTGATGGTTGGGTTCGGATGCGATACCATTCCAATTTTACAAGTACCCCCACAATACCTGAATCTGGGTAGGGCTTAACCGGAAGTTTGTGTGTCTTAGTATGGGTTCCCTCTAAACAAGCGTCATCGGGGTTATGCCGAAAGCTGCCTCTACCACAACAGAAACGATATGATATGATATGATGCGAAATGAGGTGAATGTCCGGCCCAAGCCCCGTGCGGCTCCCGAGCCGACCGTCGGTCTTCACTGGGAGGCCAAGCTCACGGGGAGAGGTGCCTATACTAGGGTATGTAAATGAAAGGTTATGATTGGTAGTTCGCGTACCGCGTACGATAAATCAGGGCCAGTTACCCCTGACGAGCTATTGCAATTGTTGTGGCACAAGTGTACAACCTCTGCAGAGTTAAACCTATTCGAATAGCCGCGTCCTCGGTTATGGACAGTTGGAAAGGCCATACTGTTCCGTCATCAGAACTTTTCAAAAACTATGAATGGTGAAGGGTGACTTGTGGATTTGAACTTGAAAGGTGACATTGACTTTGAATCACAACCGAATTGTGGGAATGACACTAATGTTCCCACTTGAGTTAGTTAGCACAGGAAGAGTTGTTTACAAAAATGTTTGTGAACTAAAATTGGCTTTATGCAAAATAAACTAGAGCTTAGCACCCCCTTACTAGAATTGTTAGCACTTACATTAGTATTAGTTTGCGAGTACTTTAAAGTACTCACGGCTGTGTCCCTGGCTATTCAAATGGCCAGACTATGAAGAGGAGCAGAACTACCAAGATGATGGCAACCCGGATGTCCACGACAACTAGGAAATCTTCTGACGTCAGACGTTGGCCTGTGGACTAGAGAGTCCTTTCTACGTTACGCTTCCGCTATGAAACTATGAACTTGGTGAATGTTGATCCCTAGATCAACTCGTGTGTACTATGGGATCATGTGATCTCTATTTGTAAGACGACTATGGTATGTAATGAATGATGACTTATGATATTCAACTGTTATGTCTCGCAACAACAATATTCCTGGGATTGCGATGTATGGCATGACAGGCATCTGGACTTAAAAATCCGGGTGTTGACACATAGCGCTTGCCATCATGACGGAGCCGATCGCGTGGAGCGGCCTCCTCTGTATCCTTGCTATGAGAGCAGCTGCCCTCATCTCCATCTTTGCCAGAGTGGTTTCCAGGTCCTACCATGTTGATGCTGAACGAGGGACCCGGCCGGCAACCTTCGGGTAGGTGATTTCCACCATATTAACGGCGGGGAAGGGTTGGGTGTCGACCTTCATGGCGTACTCGGTTGAAAATTAGCCGCCCCTTCTCTATCGCCGCTTGGATGTGCCGACGCCACACCCGGCAGTCGTTGGTGGCATGGGAAAGCGAGTTGTGGAATTTGCAGTACGGCTTTCCGTTTAGCTCCTTCGCCGTGGGGAACTTGAGACCTTCAGGAATCGTCAACTGTTTCTCCTTGAGCAGGAGGTCAAAGATTTGTTCAGTCTTGGTCACGTCAAAATCAAATCCCCTGGGCGGCCCCGGTGTCTTTACCCATTTGCAGGCCACAGGGGTTCCCCCCTGAGTCCACTCAGCCACTGCTATCTCTTGGCCTCCCGCAGGCACTTCATCTTCCTCTGTATCGACCATAACTACTGCACGCTTGAACTTGTCTTGGTACAGGTCGGGGTGGCGCTGTTCATATGCTGATAGTTTCTGAACCATGTGCGCCGGCCGAGGGATAATCTGCTTGGGAGGCCATGTCCTTGAGCTGTGTTGCAAGGCCTGCTACCGCCAACTCGACTCGCTTCCTTTTCAGTTATACGAACCGAATAACATCGGTTCCTAAGATTCCTGAAGCGCCGGATGTACTCGTCACCGTTTCCCCGCGCTTCGACGTAGTTGTGCTAGATCGGCAATGCCGGACTCGGAAGCTTCGAATGGTATTGCATATGGAACTCGTTCTTCCAATTGCTTCCAAGACTCGGATGGAGTTTGTCGGCAAAGAGGTGTACCATCCAAAAGCCGATCCCGTGAGGGACCGTGAAAAGAGCCTCACGCGTAGCTGATCCGACACCGAAGCCGGTCCTAGTTGAGCCAAATATCGGCCGATGTGCTCGATGGAGCTGGAGCCATCCGATCCACCGAATTTGGAGAAGTCGGGGAGCCGATATTTAGGTGGCAGCGGGATCATCTCGTAATCGTCGTGGTACGGCTTGGAATAGCCGATCGCCCTTCTTTTCGGCATCATGCCGAACCGGTCTCTCGCATGGTACCGATCTGATCCGCTGTGCTGGCCGTAGGAGTTGCACTCTGAAGATTCGCCGGGGTGGCGTACTTGGCCTGCCATGTTTGCTTTTCCAGCTCTGAGCCCTCTGCAGGAGCTGGGCTCGGGAGTTTCGTCGGCGTGGCGTATTTAGTTAGCCACGTCTGCTCTGTCGCCGACGTTCCTCTTGTCTTCGCCGGAGTCCCCGATGTTGTGGCCTGGTTTGTGAGTGCCCAGTCACCACAATCCGGCACGTACATGCACGCGTATCCATGAGGGATCTCCTTAGGCGCCTCCATTAAGAACTCGGTAGTCACTAGGGTCGCCACCAATCCCGTAGACGAGGAATGCCGGTGTAGTCGGCACTTCAGCAGGTGCTGCCAACGCATATGGCAGCGGTGGACGGGACTCGGAATGGCAACTCTCCTTGATGAGTCCCGAGAGCTGGTCCCGACGGCGAGTACCGGTGGCTCATGATCTCTTGGATCACGCGCGGAGCGACACGCTCCAACACGTTGACCAAGTTCTCGCAGTGGCGATGTAGTGAGTGAGCCACCGGGTAGTTGATCTCCTCGCCGCGCACCCTCGGTGCGTTCCTCCGACGGGGTAGAGAGGTCTATCCCATCGAGCGCACCTTGCGGTGAGAACCCCTTCCATCCGATGCCACCGGAACGGGTTCTCCGAAAAGAGCCGATGAGGTCGGCTTCGAGGGTAACCTTGATCTCGTTGTATTGCTTCTTGAGGTCGTCGGTGCGGATCCCCGTAGGTGACCGGCGTGCCGTCCGCCATCTCGGATGTAGATGGCGATGGGGTTGATGTAGACGGTTGTCCCACCGGGCGTGCCGTGAATGTGTTGACCGCCAAAACCCACCGGCGGGCGGCGGCCTTGTCAACACCGTAGAGCCGGGAAGAGCCTAGAGCTGCGGCTGGCCGAGACCCCTCCGAGCGACGGCCCGCAATGCTCTTCCGGTCACACGCGGCGTTGCGAAGTGCAAGGGCGTGCCACCCGACCTATACCCGGTCGGGAAGGTGATGAGGATGCCTCGCTTAGTTTCTGCAGGGCATACATGTAAACGTTAAATACGAGCCTCGATCGGCTCTCGAGGTTATCTCGTGAATCGGCTCAAAGAGCCGATCCACCCATGATCCGTACGGGGTGCACGGATACTTGGTGGTCCTGCTTGATCAAGATGAAGCTAATGAGATCTACGACGATTTAGGGTTTTCACCGCATAATCGGATCATCCTACTCCGAGGTTGGGCCTTGCGGCCACGCACGGTGCTCGTAAGCCGATCCTAAACAAGGCCAAAAAACCAACATGAAGTTGATCCTAGGAACATCCCGTTTAGGACTTGCGAACGCCACCCTACGTGCCACCGGATCCTCCCCCTTTGTAAGGCCTAACTATTGCGGATATTAAACTAATCCTTGTAGAACAAGGAGCAATCGTAACGGATCGGATCTACTAAATAATGATCAAGCGGGGTGCCGCCCCACACCCGAGATAGGCGTGAGGGCGGCTAGATATGCAAGGGTTGCACTACGTAAGCATGCTTAAACGAAGAACAATGCTAACCCTAACACATCTAATGATAACTACGTTGCTCGCCATCAAAAACGCTTCAAGTACGAGCAACGCATGGAACAACGTGGGGCTTGTGCTGCCTAGATCGCAAGATGCGATCTAGGCAGCATGTCGCTACCTGATAGAAACCCTCGAGACGAAGGAGTTGGCGATGCGCCGAGATTGGTTTGTTTTGGGGTTGAACGTGAGTTGTTGTTTATTCCATAAACCCTAGGTACATATTTATAGTCCAGGGGACTTTCTAATGTGGACGTGCACTAAACCGTGCACGAGATAAACTCTAACTTCTAAATCGATACACAATCTATTATACTAAGATACACGGGCTAACTAGCCCAAATTCTCCGTGCGAGGCCGCTTCATAGATCTTTCATATGTAATCTTCCAAGCCCGGCCCACCTCTGGATTTGTCTAAAATCTGGTGATAACAGTTACATAAAACATAAAGACGCCAAAGACTATATCTATGCGGAAGTTAGATATGAGCATCACTTCAAACGTTACTCGGTACAAATTCATCTGGGTGAATTGTTCCAGCTGTTCAATCTGCGCGACCTCGACAAATCTATCATCAGTTGCTACGTTCTGTAAGTGTTTTATTAATTTCTACCCCATCTCGTTCATTGCCTGCACTATATATATATATATGGAAGCTCAATTGGGGCACCTAGGAGCATGGGCACCAAACGTGTATTTCGTACATACCTGGAGTGTACGTGTCTAAATTACACATACCTAAGGTTTACATACCTAACATATACACATACAAGTTACACATACCTAACATTTACATACTTAACATACACACATGCAAGTTACACATACCTAACATATATATACACGTATCGGTGTACGTACACCTTAGGTATGCAATACCTTAGGTATGTATCACTTGAGTATGCATATCTTAGGTATGTATACCTTAGGTATGTGTAACTTAGGTATATATACCCTCAGGTATGTGTACTACAAAGCAAAAATACGCGTATCTACGTATGGTGCCTGGGCACCTAGGAGCACCAGTTAATTTATATATATATATATATTGTCCTAACTATCTTGTTGTGTACGCTATTATGCAGAATGAAGAAGCGGGAAATGCGAATAAGGAACATCCATGATGTTGGGTTCATTGACCCACACATCGTTAATTCATATGTGTTAGAACACCACCCCGCCGACGTGGAGGATGACCTGTGGCGGTTTATTAGAAAACAGCAACGTAAAAGTGATATTCTATTTCCTTACCATTTTGGGTGAGTGTTTCTGTCTTGAGCACATTCTCTTTTGTTTACTCCATGCATGGTATGTGGCTAATCGATGAGTTATGCATGATCGTGCATGTATCGTGTCCGCAGGTTCCACTGGATTCTTATGGTAATTAAAGTTCAGACCTCCTCGGCTCTCGTCCACGACTCTCTGAATATGGATCCGGCGCTTTGGGGCGACATGAGAAAAATGATGCAAAAGTAATTATTTTCATTCATTTGCGCTCTATATCGATCGGCCTATTTCGTTCATCATTTCCTAATATCAAGTAACTAATTAATAACTCTCTTGTTTATTTAATTTTCTTTGCCTCGTAGGGTTTGGAGACGGTTCGTAGATACCAAGGTCGGTGAATTCAAAAAGAGCTACATTTTAAAATGGCAAGTGCGGACGACCGGGGATATTCAGCCACCGGGGACCAATCTATGTGGATACTATGTTTGTGAGAGGATCCGGAGATACCGCAATGAGCGGGACCGAAGTGTGAGAACAACATCATGAGGAATAACCTCCGGAAGACGCTTAATCCGAAGCTCGCTTCCGACCAATTCAAGAGGAACTAGCTGGATGGTTGGCGAGGGAAGTCATCGATCCTAGAGGAGAACACTATTACGATGACGTAGAACTTTATATGCACCAGAATTTGTAACTAACTTGTTCAAAATTGTATATGGTCATCCGATATTGAATATATATTGTATATGGTCATCCGATATTGAATATATATTGTATATTCCTCTTGAATTCTTTTTGGTTCTAATTTCAAATTTGTTTGAAATTGTACATTCATATGCATGTATGTATACAAGTACCGTAGAATATGTGAAACTCCTTCAAAATTAAAACCCAAAAGAAATAAAATAATACAAATTAAAAAGAAACCAGATTTAGGGGGAGGGAGCTAAACCCTAAACCCTGCGGAGGCCTTTAGTCGCGGTTGGCCGAAGAACCGCGACTAAAGGTCCTCCGCCCGGCGCCGCCCGCGGCCCACGTGGACGGGCCTTTAGTCGCGGTTCGTAAGGAACCGCGACTAAAGGGGGGGCCTTTAGTCGCGCTACTTTGGTCGCGGTTGCGCCACCGCGACTAATGGCAGTTGCCAACCGCGACCAAAGCCCCTTTTTCCACCAGTGCGTATACAAAATAAGTTTATATTACTACGTGTTATAAAGGTAGTAACATAAAATAGTGTCCTCTGCTATTATATGTTAGTCTCCATTATGACTAATCTAAATCCTAACAAAAAATAGGGAGGCGTGCTAGCACTTGATAAAGATATTTACAAATTTACATGTCGTGAGTAGGAAAGTATCTAATTAACCTCATTAATTTCTCATGGGAACGGAGGGAGCATCGTGTAGTACTCCCTCATACCCATTTTATGTTGCGCATAATTTTTCGTATGTCGGGGGATGACCCCTGGTAGATCAAGTTCGGGTTTAGTTAGCCGGCATAAGGCAAGTATGCCGGATTATCAAGGTATACCGGAATACGGCACAATGGTGAAATGAGTGTTGATCGGATTAAAGGTCAACCGGGTTAGAGAAAAGACGGGATACTTATGCCAGCATGAGAGGTATGCCGGCATGAGCTAACCCGGTATGAGGAACCAACGTCTAACTTTGATGTGCAGGTTGAAGGACAAGATACAGGCATACGATCAACAACCATATGCCTGCCCCCAGAAGTCCACACATAGGTCACATGCTACAATCAAGCAGGAAGCCATCATCGTTGTGCGCACATCGCCACGCTCCAAGCACGTCATGCCATACCGCTAACAAGGAGCACAATGGTCATCGGTATGGCAGAAGGCCATCTCACGTCAAGAGATACTAGCGACAGGACAAGACACGGACTCAGATCCACAAATAAGGGCTGCCGTCTCATTATCCCCCATAGCGCTAAGAGCTCATCTTCTACCTCTCGCTACACAGCTCAAGGAGCACCATTGTATTGGGTTTTCCACCTCCATCATCTATAAAGCTTAGACAAGCAAGAGTAGAGGTTTTACCTCCTCACGAGGGCCCTAAATATGGGTAAATCTTGTGTCGCGTGTGTGTGTTAGTCCATCTCCCCTCCTCTATATCCCCTGGGCACCACAATGACAGTTGGCGTCCACCATGGGGCCAGCAGCTGCGCCGGCTGGGGTTCATATCCGGACAGGGTCTTCTTCATCAACTCCGGCGAGCGCTGCGGCTGAATATGGAGATTCAGCTCGCTGCGCAACTTCGCTGGTGTCATCATCATCATCTTTGCCTTCTTCCTCATCACCGGTGCGGTGGCCCCGCCGTACGTACGTGACACTCGGGGACTCGTCATCGGAGGCTTGTTTATCGTGCTCGCAAGTTTGGGAGCTCGTCGGATTCATCGCGTTTAGCAAGTTCTTGCTTTATTTGGATTAGAAAGTTGTAGTGGTCGCAGGATCTAAAAGTAACTCGGGGACTGCCCCGAGATCAAACCTTTAATTTTGTGTATAAAGCTATTGATTAGATTTGATATGAAAGGTTTAGGTTTTGATACATGTTGACATAGATGCTTTAGTTAACCGGATAAGAGTATATATTTAAGATACATGTGTGTATGTCTACATCGACTAACCTTGTTTCAGGAAGGACACTGCGAGGTGATAGAAATCCGGGTTAACTCCCAATCCGGGTTAACTCTCAATCCGGAAGTGCATCGAAGTACCAGGATAAAAAATGATGATGAATAAAGGCCCAAGCTGGTAAAATATTATTCTGGTAAATACCCAAGAAGGCTATACACTCACATATGACAAAAGCCCAAGCAGGAAAAAAATTCAAAAAGGCCCAAGCTAGAAAAAGTTGATTCCGATAAACGTCCAAGAAGGCTATACACCGGCATAAGTTAAACGTCCAAGCAGGCAAATCTCAAACAGGTCCAAGCTGGCAAAAATTGATTCCGGCCCACAGATGCCAAAGAGGACACGAAAGACAAGTTCAATGACGAAACCAAGCAACTTCGGAATGTAGCTCTTCTCCACCATTTTTCATTCTCAAGGACAAACCTGTAGGTGTTTCTACATCCCTTTTTCCATATGAGCTAATGGATGAGTAGTATGTCGGCATCCCGAATTAAACTTGGGGACTGCCTTTGCCATGATATTTGCATGTTTTCCGGCTTTCGTTTTGCTTATGTCGGTTGGTTCGGCTTAAATTTCCTATGGTTAGTATTAGTACTGTATTGGCGTTAAAGCCCCACTCTTCGACTTAGCTAATGTCTGCAACCCGACTTCATGTCAAGCAAGAGTAGAGGCTAGAGATTGTTAATCACACAAAAAACAGCTAAGAAAAAGAGAACCAAACGAACCGAGATAAAGTTGTTTCGCTAACCCTAGCTATGCCGGTTTCTTTCCAATTTAATTCAAGATTTTTTTCTCTAAATGTCAAGTATCGTATGCTTAGCCTAGTGGCCTTGGAACTCATACGTAGAACGCCTAAAGTGGTAGACAGAGCCAAGATTACAAAACTGAGTAAACGAGAAGATGAACTCGAGGACTGAGCCCAGAGCTAACCGGCATTAAAAGTTAACAAACTAAAAAATGTGCTTCATAACCAAAAGGGCTTAAAGTATATATTACATCTGCACCCGGCATTCCGGAGATTTAACGAACTGAGTTTTGGAAGATAATGAAACCGAGATAAAAAAAAAGCCCCGGTTCTGGGCGTGAAAGCAGAGGCCAACGTTGATGGATCTGTTGGTGCTGATTTCTTGGCGGGAGGAACATCGAGTACGAACTCCTTGTCAACAATGTACCATTTTTGGCAGCATCTTCACCTCCGGATTGTTCAT
Source organism: Lolium rigidum (assembly GCF_022539505.1). NCBI lineage: Eukaryota > Viridiplantae > Streptophyta > Magnoliopsida > Poales > Poaceae > Lolium > Lolium rigidum. The sequence continues at coordinate 259,178,060 of NC_061510.1, forward strand.
CGTGTGGAACTCCTTCCTCTTCCTGCGGCTCAGGGTCGTTCAGACCCAGAATGAATTCATGAAACGGGGCATACTGGGCTATCTCATAAGCTCTGGCTTTGCGCTTCTTTATCAGCGGCTCGTGCGAGAGAACCGCTGAGCTAGATCTCAGTGTCTCAAGTGCAGCAAGATCAAGAGTTTCGTACCAAGAGGTGACAAACTTCTGGGCAGTGTCAGCTCCGGCCCGACCCGCGGATGTCTGCCATCCATCAAGCTGCACATCCACAGCATTCAACCACTCGCATAAATCTTCAATGCGCATCGGTTTCGCTTCTCCGGGATACAAAGTGTTGAACGCGTGAATAGCCGCCAACGACAGATCAATGCCAATAACCTTCCATATGAGAAACCCGAGCGGACATAGCAACCATGTGATCTTCCATCATGCTCCAATAGGGCTCCTGAGGACCGGTAAGGTCTTTCCAAACATCTTTAACGACATTTATCGCCAAGTCCTTAGATTCCGGGAAGGCCTCTGAAACAGAAGGATAAGAAAACCCGAGTAAGCTCAGTTCCGGCACAAGGGTCAATGTTAGAAGAGACAAAGTATGTCGGTGGAAGAATTGAATTCACCTTCCATTCACGGTTCAGCCGCTTAGCAACATATCTCCAGTCATTCATATTAGCTTTTATGGCCTCAACTTGATGTTTATGAGGATCATTAAGCCTTCTCTCTAGGCCGGACAAATCCTTTAGCCTTCGGATCTCAGTTTCAAAGCTCTTGATGGTCTCATTGACCGCCTGAGTCTTCTGGCTCTCATAATCCTCCATCACCTTGCCGAATTCAACCTCATGCCAGCGGTTCAATCCTGCAACTTTTTCCTTCAGCCAGGTCACCTCATCTTTCTCCCGCTGGAGCTCGCTAACGTGCATCTGCTTCAGTTGGTTCAGCTAGGATTCATCATTCTCTTTCTCGCCTGCACTGAGATTACAAGTTAGCAAAGGATAAAATGAACAAGTGAAAACACAAAGCACAGAAGAAATGGTACCTTGGATGGCGTTAATTCGCCCCTGAAGCTCTTTGAGTTGTGCCGGTGATGCATGTAAATTGCATACATGAACTTTGCACTTTATTGCAACATACTACCACATATTTTCATATTATATAATGTTATTCCAATGTTTTATGATGTTTTAGGGGATATTTTAAACAACCTCCTCTCCTCTGGTTCTAATTCTGTTTGGCAGAAAACGCATCTTTTTAGTGATTTTGACTTTACAGGAGCTACGAGACTCGAAAAAGGGCAAGGTCGGGGGGGGGGGGGGGGGCACGCTTTGGAAATTTCGAGACGAACAAAATGAGCTAAAGTGGGTCACCAGGAGGTCAATAATATGGGAAAGAGGTCTTGTGGCGTGCCCAAAGTGGGCGTGCCACCAGGGTCCTTTCCCACCTTGAGCGTCCATTTCGCCTTAATCTTTCGCGAACCGACTTGTTTTGCCCTAAAAACCACTATATATACGACCCCAGGGGTTTCATCAAGGCTACGGCGGCAGAGATAAAAAAACACATAAACATAATTGAATTCTTACACAACATAGATTTGTTTCAAAACTCAACTCAAATCCAATGTCTATCATACCTACATATATAGCACTAGCTATTCCAAGTATAATGTGTGTGTGTTATGCCTACAACCTTTTCAAAGTATCCTTTTTGTGTAATTTAAGCCTCATAAGAAAGTAAGGTTTGGAAAGAAAATACCGCTATGCATGTTGTGGGTTTGACTGATTATGAGTAATGAGCTAGACCATAACCACGCTTACTGGGAGCGTCTTTCAACATTGCACCATCGGGGTATTGCACCCTGCATTGATCATCATTTCTTTCATTTTGTTGATGGTTATCTCTTGTGGAATAAGTGGAGTTTATCAAGACTAAGTATGTATGCATGTTACAGATGAACAATGAGCCGCTAACCGAAGACATGCCTAATCATGGTGAAAGTTTCAGCAAAGAGCATCCTCAATAGGAAGAGTGAAAAAAAGAGTTAGTGAAAGAGAGAGAGAGAGAGAGAGAGAGAGAGAGAGAGAGAGAGAAGAAAAGAAAAAGAAAAAGAAAGAAAGAGGGTTAGAGGGGATGCTCAGCGTCTGTTGTTCATGTTGTCCCGGTATGGATGGCCTATAGTTGAGATACCCATCTCCTTTGGTCCTTTGTACATGCGACATGAAGGTACCTCATTGCGATACTTGGTTGAAACATGTATGTTGAAAAGTCTTGGTAATCTGGAGGTGAGTAACAAGTGGTGTAATCCTTAGAAATCAAGAAAATAAGGCAACATTTACTCATGAGAGGTCAAACACATGACACATAGATATCTTCATACAAGAGGTGCATGGTACCCCATCCTTATTATTATTGTTGACATGAATTGCATATCTCAAAACCTTGTTTTATTCTCTCTACTTTTTATTTTTGTTGGAGGTTTAGCACATATATTCCCTGCTTACTTTCTTGTGTTCAAGAGTCAAAAGAAATATCCAACAAAAAGAGAGGACAAAGAGTCTTCCAACAATTCTACAGGATTCTCCTAAGCATACTTTATGATTCATAGATACCTATCATACATGTTTCTTACAATGCAATTTATTGTTATGAATGCTTTGTAGAATATAAGAGATATCACTTCATACCTCATATTGCTTATTGTCATTCTTTATTTACTAAATCTTGTAAGACTTTGCATTATTACATAGAATCAATGCAATAAACTCCAAAGTCAATGTTAGTTTTATCACCTTTATGCTCGAGGATGAGCATAGGTTAAGCTTAGGGATGTTGATGCATGTAAAATGCATACACGAACTTTTCACTTTATTGCAACATACTACCACATATTTGCATCTTATATAATTCTATTCCAAAGTTTTATGATGTTTTAAGGGATTTTCTAAACAATCCCCTCTCCTCTGGTTCTAATTCCATTTGGTAGAAAACACCTCATTTTTGTGTTATTGACTTTATAGGAGCTACGGGACTCAAAAAAAGGGCAAGGTCAGGGGCCACGCTTCGCAAAATTTGAGACGAACAAAATGAGCTAAGTGGGCCACCAGTAGGTCAACAGGCTGGGAAAGAGGGCATGTGGCGCGCCCACCCTCTTTGGAAGCGTCACCAGGGTCATTTCCCACCTCGAGCGTCCATTTCGCCTCAATCTTTCGCGACCCGACCTGTTTTGCCCTAAAAACCACTATATATACGACCCCCAGGGGATTCGTTGAGGCGACGGTGATAGAGATAAAAAACACATAAATGGAGATTCAGTAGTCCGCCGCCGGTGAAGATCGGAGGGGGAAAATGCTGCCGGAATCGCCTCCGGTGGACTCCACCCCCCCCCCTCCGGTGTGGGCATCATCAACATCTTCATCACCATCTACAACAGCACCATCTTCATCTACCCCTTGTAATTTCTCGGCAAACATGATGTGTGAGGCAATATTTTTTTTCCATGATCTATTGTATCTCTATGTCGATGTTTGAGTAGTGACTTGTTCATGGAATTGTGAGATAGTTTGTGATGGTTACATATAAGTATTCATTATCTTATATGAGGATATTTTGTATTAATATATGAGTGCACACATATTTTGGGAGATGCATAAGGTTGTCACCATTGCATGTTGATAGGATGAGGGACATATGGAGCCTGATAGAAACCATGTCCCAATTCTTAGATGTACATTCTATTAATAATGATTAATCAAACAAGGGGGTATAACTATGGGGACCTTTAAATTTACAGCGGTGGTTCCTATGTTTGCTCATACCTATGACCTTAGGATCAATCACTAGGGGTGTATTTGCTCATATCCATGGCTACACCTATCTATGGCTCCTCTCTAGAAGAAACAATAAAAAAGACTATCTTTGTGCTTCACTAATTATGACAACCATACAAATGAAGTAGCAATTTGCTAGAACACTTACTTCCTTGAGTTACTCCACTTTACTTTACTTTATCTCGTTTTACTTTAGTGCACTTTACTTGTCTTGCATTTTACTCATTGCATTTTAATTTCAGCACTTGTAGTTTCATAGTAAAAACCTCTTCACACACACACACACACCATATCTCCTAACTTTGCATAGAAGGCCGTATGAGTGGGTTATAGGGCTTTAGGAAATAGATAGTTTACCTTCAACTTCTCGTGGGTTTGACACTCAAATACTTATTGAATTGTACTGTTGATCCCCTGCACTTGGGGGTTATCGGCCGGATCTTGGGCTTCAGCTAAAAACCGGCATAGAAAAGATATGTCGGTAAGAAAAAAAATATGTCGGTCACATACCGAAACAAAATAGAGTAAAAAGAGCAAGTGTACCGGCACAAAAGTTATGCCGATATGAAATGTGTCGGAAGGGTTTACCTTTGGCCTTCTGTTGGTACGAGCTAAGCATTTCCTTGTGCGCATTGGACATATCTCGGTGTTCCCATAGCAAATCCTGGTAAAGCTCCATTCGGGTGTTGATGCAAGGCTGTTGACAAAAGTACGAACATGGATATGGTTTGAAGTCTAAAGTTTCGAGCCAAACTATGCTCGTTTAACCCGAAACGCGGGGAATATGGTTTGAAATCTAAAGTTTCAAGTTAAACTATGCTCGTTTAACCCGAAACTCGGGGAATATGGTTTGAAATCTAAAGTTTTGAGCCAAACTATGCTCGTTTAACCCGCAACTCGGAGAGTATGGTTTGAAATCTAAATTTTCGAGCTAAACTATGCTCCTTTAACCCGAAACATGGGGAATATGGTTTGAAATCTAAAGTTTCGAGCTAAACTATGCTCCTTTAACCCGAAACTCGGGGAATATGGTTTGAAATCTAAAGTTTCGAGCTAAACTACGCTCGTTTAACCCAAAACTCGGGGAATATGGTTTGAAATCTAAAGTTATTTTCGAGCTAATATATGCTCTTTTAACCCGAAACTCGGGAATATGGTTTGAAATCTAAAGTTTCGAGCTAAACTATGCGCGTTTAAACCGAAATTCTGGGAATATGGTTTTAAATCTATAGTTTCGAGCTAAACTAGCTCGTTTAACCCAAAACTCGGGGAATATGGTTTGAAGTTTAAAGATTCGAGCTAAACTATGATCGTTTAACCCGAAACTCGGGGAATATGGTTTGAAATCTAAAGTTTCAAGCTAAACTATGCTCATTTAACCCGAAATTTGGGGAATATGGTTTGAAATCTAAAGTTCAGAGCCAAACTATGCTTGTTTAACTCGAAACTCGGGGAATATGGTTCGAAATTCAAATTTTCGAGCTACACAATGCTTGTCTAACCCGAAACTTGGGGAATATGGATGGATGTATATTACAAGTTTTTAAGCTAAGTTTCGAGCTAAGTGACACTCAATTAACCTGAAACTCTGGGAATATGCGGATGTTATGTCGGAAAAGTTTAAAAGTTGTGAGTTTCGGACCAAGTGCTACTCACTTAACCCGAAAATCGGGGAATATGGGAGGTTATATACTTCAAAAGGAAATTACAAAGATAAGGAAGAGTTTGTTACCACAACTGCTGCGTTGAGGTCGAACCATGCTTTGTCGGTTGACTGCATGCATCGCTTCATCTTCGACAAGTGTTGCACAAGCGGCATAGGACCAGCGGGATATGGAATAGGTTCCAGGGCTTCGTTCAAGCCGACAGTGATTTCGCCCATGTCGGCTTCATTCCACTCATCAGCATAATGTTCCAAGGAGCCCAAGTTGTGCCCACTCCGGCTTTGCACCACTACTTGGCCAAATCGAGCAGCCGTTTTCTTTGAGAGAAAAACAGCGGCTCCACCGACATGTAGAGTTAATTCCTTGCTCTAGCCCTCAGTGTTGGGCGCTTTTCTGATTTTGCTGCGGGATGTGAACTTCTTGGTTTTCGACACTTTGCCCCCAGCTGCAGCTGGCTATTGTGGTTCCAGGTCTGAAGCTGCTAATGTCGGTGTCATCGACTTTTCTAGTGCCGACTTTTCTAGTGCCGGACTTTGTGTTTCTAATGTAGGTATAACTTCAGTGTCGGTGCCCATTGGTGTCGGCGCCACGGTTGTCTTCTAGGGCTGAATCGGTGGCCTCACCATGAGAATGTGGCTCTTCAAGAGTCATGATCTCCTCCCTTGCGCCGGATGTTCCCTCCGGCTGAACGGGGCAAAAGAACGACACGCTAATATGAGCGCCCGTAAGTGGAAACTATTCCGGTGGCGGTGTCGCTAGTCTTGAAGAACTGGATGAAGAAATATCTTGAGCCCGCCGAGCGGATTGATGCGGAATGGAAATTGTCACCTCGGGTGTAACCTCATGGGTCCTTCCTGGAGCACTCCGAGTAATCTCCAGAGGAGGACTGAAAGGAAAAATCCCGGCATTAAGCTATGTCAGCAAAGGAAAGATTATGTATGCAAAAGAAAGAAAGAGAGGAACAAGAAATCCGGATGAAGATATGTTAGAAGCAATATGTCGGTTAAAAATCTTACCCGGAAGACGTCAGGGGAGCTTTCGGCCCAGCAGCAGTAGCTTTGTTCCGACGGGGAGGCTTGTTCCCGGTGATCTTCGGGCGCTTGGTGGTGGGCGCAGCAGCCGTGCCGGGATCGGCAGCTCCGTGCTTCTTGGTGGACTTCTTCCGCTTGGCGGCAGCCAAAGGCACAACGTTCTCCGTCACCCGTGCACCGGGATCAGCTGAAGCCGAACCCAGCGGATATGCATACCAGATGGACATATGGTCATATACCTCTAAAATAATACAATCATCATCGTCGTCGACGCTCCAAGTCCTTAACGAATGTTGGGCAGGGGCCTTACCGGGATCAATGTCGATAACAATATCGTCCAGCTCCACGTCAGGAGCATTCGCCAGTGAATCTGGATCTTCAATATCACGATCCGTCCGGTCAGCCGGAATCACAATTGCGGCATCTTCAGCCGTTTGGCGATCAAACCTCTACAAGCACAGAAGTATGTATGTTAAACTAACCCGGGGTGAAAAAAAGGCAAGGCCAAAAATTAAGGCAAGCTGGTATAAGACTATGTCGGAATTTACCTTGGGTGCCGGATGAGTCCGCTTGTATGGCCCCTGGTCTCACTCCTAGTTGGGCTCCATGTGTGTCTTCGCAATGGCACTCACTTTCTTCCGGACCTCCGGTTTATCCAGCTCAAAATTGGTCATCCGGTTGGGATCCATGCAACTGCTCATCTGGCATATCTTGTCAGTGCGGCGCTGAAGCAGACTAATCCTCCGGGTGATAAAGGTTCGGACGAGATCGTCCGGAGAAGGACTGTCGGTATTGTGCATCTCATGGATAAGAGTGTATATTTGGTTCGTTTCGGCGTGGCGATCGCCGGGATTGTATGACTAGTTGTGTTTCTCATCTAGAGTGCCAGCAATGTATGCCGACAAGTTGATGAAATTGTCATCACTAGCATTCTTGACACAGAAAAATGTTTTCTGCCATTTCCGTCATGACTCTAAACCCGTAACCCGGATGAACTTGGTGTTCTGGCGAGGCAATATCATTGCCACGCCACACTCAACCATCAGTTTCGATGGAGGAACTGATGGATCCTGGATGGATTGGTTCGAAGGCCATGAAGCCGGGCCCATAACCCTATGTTGGGCCACAAACCGAGATAACCCTTGGTGAAGGAAACAAAAGAAGAAAGAACAATGAAGGTGTTTGCCGGAAGATGGTGCAGTTGAAGCTTGTACTTATCTAGAAAACTCCTAAAGAAACCGCTAACCAGAAGAAATGACAAATTGTTGCTCGCTTAAATTGAAACCGGGATAATTAACCCGGTACATTAATATATTTTTGGCAGGGAACCTGCTGCGGCCCATCAGCTGGCACTGCTGGACCACACCAGTTTCGGGGACTAATGTCGGGGGGATGACCCCGGTAGGTCCAGTTTGGGCTTAGTTAGCCGGCATAAGGTAAGTATGCCGGATTATCAAGGTATGCCAGAATATGACACAATGGTGAAATGAGTGTTGACCGGATTAAAGGTCAACCGGCTTAGAGGAAAGCCGGAATACTTATGTCAGCATGAGAGGTATGCCGACATGAATTAACCCCGTATGAGGAACCGGCGTCTAACTTTGATGTTCAGGTCGAAGGACAAGATACCGACATACTTTATGAATACCGACATAGGGGTGCCGGCATAGGATCAACGGTCATATGCATGCCCCCAGAAGTCCACACATGGGTAACATCGCTACAATCACGCAGGAAGCCATCATCGCTGTGCGCACGTCACCACGCTCCAAGCACGTCACCCCATACCGCTGACAAGGAGCACAGTTGTCATCGGTATGGTAGAAGGCTAGGTCACATCAAGAGGTACTGGCGACAAGACAAGACAAGACACAGACTCATATCCACAAATAAGGGTTTTAGCCCATGCTAGGGTTTCCACCCATGTAACCTGCCTCCCCACACTATATTATATATAAGGAGAGGAAGGAATCCCTTGCACATGGGCTCCCAGGACGATCCCACTCTCTCTCATTCTCCCCCATTGCGCTTAGAGCTCATCTTCTACCTCTTGCTACACAGCTCAAGGAGCACCATTGTAGTGGGGTTTTCACCTCGATCATCTATACAACTTAGACAAGCAGGAAAAGGGGTTTTACCTCCTCACGAGGGCCCTGAACCTGGGTAAATCTTGTGTCGCGTGTGTGTTATTCCATCTCCCCTCCTCCGGATCCCCCGGGGCACATCGGCCCCAACTTAAACCTACCCATGTCATTTGTTTGTTCACCACGACGACACCTTGCAAGTTAAAATGTGCAAATTTTGACCAAGAATATAGATAATAATACAAGATCTACCATGTCAAATGCATATAATATGAAAATATATTCCATACAATTCTAAAAATATTATTCTTTTGTCGTATATATTTATATTTTTATCAATATAGATGATTAAAATTTACGAAGTTTGACTTTGACAAAATCTTATGTGCAACCTATTTTGGGCACGAGGGAGTACTACTGTAGTATCTTTATATTTATTGATTCGTACAATCTCAATGCAAAATTGTGTAGTATAAGATATACTCCCTCTGTCTTATAAAACTTGTCTGGGATTTAATAAAATATGAATATGTCTAAATACTAGATGGCGTCTACATACATCCAAATTTTGACAAATCTAAGATAATTTTTATGGGACGGAGAAAGTGTTTGATATTATTTTTTCTAATTCTACGTGGTATGATACGGTATGTACCTATATACCACTATGATCTTCCTCACCATTAATTACAGTGATTGATCATCTTTTTTGCATGACTTTTTACACCTGACTGACGTCCTGTGTGACCTAGTATTTTGTTTTTTGTTTTTTTTTGCGAACAACCCAGCATGTGTTGATGACTAATTGACTTCAGTCTTCAGGCACACCAATTTCGCCATAGTCCTGGTCTCCTAGCAGTAGCCATTCTTGACTGAACTTGTAGCCACACCTTAGTCCTATATTGCTTTCCAATTTATAAGAAGATTGTATTGGAATTGTTTCCTCATCTCCTGTCATTGTCATACATTTCCGGTAGGTATTCAGTCTTTATTGACATCATTTTCCAGTCTCTTGAATCTTGACCCTCTTCGCAAACTAGCATCTGATCACTTGTTCCAGGGGAAAGCAGAGCTCAGCTTGGCATGGAGGTTCTGATTTCAGCAGTTGCAGGTGATCTTGTAAGTCGGTTCATCTCTTTCCTAGCACAAAATTTTGGCACCCACACATGTGAGGAGGATGATCGCACAAGGCTGGAGCGCATATTGCTAAGGATGAACACCGTTGTTGAGGAAGCAGATCGGCGACACATCACAAATCAAGGAATGTTTCTGCAGCTGAAGACACTCATGGAGGGTGTGTATCTCGGGTACTACATGCTTGACATTCTCAAGGTCCAGTCCCTTGGAGAAAAGAGCGTCGAAGATGATGAGGTGAGTCACGGGAGCCAATCCTACGCCGTTTGTACTTTTAACACTGCCAAGCGACTTCGTTTTGTTTCTGTAATGAAGAACAAACCAGTAGAATTTTGTACTGGGAGCACAATAAAATAAAAGTGTTCTTGAAAGTTTAGAAGCCAAGACTGCAGATATGAGAGAGTTTGTCATCCTCCTCAGCAGCTGCCCTCGCCTTGTTCGCCAGCCATACAGTACGTGTATCTATACATGGATAATTGTTTGTTTGGCCGCCACATCGAGAAAGAGAAACTCATCAACTTCTTGCTATGCGAGGACAGCCATGATTGCACAAATATTAGCATCCTTCCGATCATCGGTCCACACTTAACTGGAAAGAAAACTCTCATGCAACATGCTTGCAAGGATGAGAGGGTGTGTGGTCGTTTCTCTAACATGTTTTTCTTCAAAGGAGATGATCTACGGAGAGGAGAATTTGCAGCGATATGCAAGGCAGCCTCGGGAAAGTGCTTGTTTGTTGTTGATTTTAGCTGGGATGTGGATGAAGCAGCTTGGACAAAATTCCAGTCATATTTGCATAGGTTGCCTGGGATTAAAATTTTAATCATAGGCAGAGCAGAGCAAATTGCAGAATTTGGGACTACTCAACCCATCAGGATGAAGTTTTTACCCCAGGAAGAGTACTGGTACTATTTGAAGGTACTGGCCTTTGGAAGCATGGATCCTGATGAGCACCCAAATCTGGCATCTGTGGGCATGAAGCTGGCTACTGAGCTGCATGGATCTTTTCTTGCTGCAAATATAGTCGGTGGGGTATTAAGATCTAATCCTAATGCTAAATTTTGGTGCAACATGTTATTGAAAGTAAGAGAGCTAGCACGGACACGCAGTTGCTTTGGTCCGGTTCATGGCTTTCTGGTTTATGATTTGAGAGAGGCTGGCCCTAGGCAAAGTGAGCTGCCAAAACTGTCATGGCAAGAACTACTAAACGGTGCTGGTGTTCCTGATGAACACAAGTTTGATGTGTTGGCATGGAGATCCCGGATTCCTCCTTACCTCGACTACATAATTACTTTTCAGAAACGGAAGCCACGTCATAAAGCCAACAGGAAGAATTATCTGGCCCGGAGATTAGGATAAATGTTAATTTGGTAAACACAAATGCACGGAGGAATTATATCCCTATGTTAGTTCAAGAGGTCACACTACTCTACTCTTGTTTCTCTTTTACAGAATGGAAGAGCTTTATTACCCCTAGCATTTTACACTACTCTTGTTTTACTTAATAATAGGTTTCATCTGTATGTAACTGCCCTTGTTAGTTTGCATATGCAAAATGTATAGGCTACAACTGTATCATTAAATTGCAATGGTAGCCAAGCTGCTGATAGGTGAAACGACAATTGATTGAGTTAATCAGCAATTCTAACTGTACCTAATTAACACTAATTAGGGTAAAACTAGCTTTTGTTCTCCATCGAACACTAGCAAAGTGCTGATGACCTTGCCCACGACTCGTGTGTTGTCCTCCGTGAGGTGGTTCTGACTGCTATTCTCCAGCCGCCATACGCCCATGGCCTTGCCCGCGAGCTCATGACCTCTGTGAGTTGTTTTGCTCGCCATCTTTATGCCATATCTAAAAGAAAGAGAAGAGCGATTTAAAAAGAGAATGAAGAACCTAAATGAAACGTATTGCGGGGTAAAGAACATTTACCTGCAGGACTTGAGCATGTCAGTCAAAAGGACCGCTAGAGAAATGGTTGGAAATATCTATAGTGGGGAGTTGGAAATGTGAAGCCTCAGATCTAGGGTTCATAGTTTAGAGGGGACTGCGGCTGCGTGAGGTAGTTAGGTTGTGGAGCAAGTGTGTTCATATATTATATAGGAAATGTGAGTGAGGAAAGGGTTTGTTTTATGCGCCGGTGTAAGTTACTAGGCTCTATGAGCCTTTTTGTTGCTCAAAGGCCCCAAAGTGAGACAATCGGGTCATTTGTGAGGCCCACTATCTCAGTTATAAGTATATGACAATAGAATCTACTAACTGACATGTGGATCCTCTACAAAATATTTATACATTAGCAAATATTTTTAAAATGCTATTGATAAGCAACTTTGTTTAAGGCGTAACATGCTGCTCCATCACCACCAGGAGGTGAAGACAATTGGCTCTCACTAGTACAAACACCATTGTTGCTAACGGCTTGTCTCTGATGGGTCCTAAAAAAATCCGTCAGCGACAACATTTTGGGATGCCCGGAGTTCAGCTCGGAACCGTAGAGCTGACGGACGCATCCAGGGGTATATATGATGCCCCCCATAGGGGGCCTCACAGCGATAAGCTCTTGTGAGCCGTCGGATCATCCCATCGACGGATCTCGGCCGTTCGTTTTTTACCGTGTCATATAAAAGGGAGCAGCTCGACACGGGCCAAACCCTATCCATCCATTCCCCGCCGCCATTGTCCTAAAAAAAATCCGTCAGCGACAACATTTTGGGATGCCCGGAGTTCAGCTCGGAACCGTAGAGCTGACGGACGCATCTAAAGGTATAATAGATGCCCCCCATAGGGGGTCTCACAACGATTTGAGCACGTGGACCGTCGGATCTTTTCATCGGTGCATCTCGTCCGTTCATTTTGGCACTCCTCTCACTAGCTAACCCCATGCAATGGCAAATTGTTACCCGCCTTCGGCTGCATGTGGGCCCACCTTTGCCGGCCCCACACGTCAGCCACTGCGAGTAGGATCTCTGTCGGTGCACATTGTCATCGGGCAGTGGATCTCCACCCCGCAGGGGTATTTTCGGTATTTCAGCCTGGCATGGTATAAAAGCGAGCCCCGAGGGCAAAAAAAACCCTAGCCTCCTCGCGTCCCCGCCCCGCGCCCGCTCTCGTCGCCCGCCACCGCCTCCAGCCGCCGTCTCGCGGCCCCGCCCCGCCCTCGCCCCTGCCCCTGGACCGTCGGATCTTTTCATCGGTGCATCTCGTCCGTTCATTTTGGGCACTCCTCTCACTAGCTAACCCCATGCAATGGCAAATTGTTACCCGCCACCGGCTGCATGTGGGCCCACCTTTGCCGGCCCCGCACGTCAGCCACTGCGAGTAGGATCTCTGTCGGTGCACATTGTCATCGGGCAGTGGATCTCCACCCCGCAGGGGTATTTTCGGTATTTCAGCCTGGCATGGTATAAAAGCGAGCCCCCAGGGAAAAAAAGAACCCTAGCCTCCTCGCGTCCCCGCCCCGCGCCCGCCCTCGTCGCCCGCCGCCGCCTCCAGCCGCCGTCTCGCGGCCCCGCCCCGCCCTCGCCCCTGCCCCGTTCTCGTAGCCGGCCGCCGCCTCCAGCCCTGCTCCCTCGCTCCCCAGGTCACCGCCTCGACCCGCCGCCAACCCTCCTCCCAATCCGCTCGCGAGCGCCCTTCCCCATCCCCTTTCTTGCACACCACCACCATCTCAAGCTCCTCTTTTCCGTCTGCTGCTCCCGCGACGACGGAGATGGCCGGTCGCACATGATTCATGGCGGAGCGGCAGGCTTGTTCATCGGCGCACGCGTGCGCGATGTCAATCTTGCATACCTGTGTCGCGCTCTTGGCCGAGGTCAGCTGCCGCTGCACTCCGCCAAGCCGGCCCCCAGGATGCGTCGGCGGTGATGCAGGCCATGGAGGGCTATGGCTGCTATCGTCATCCATCCAGGGGAACCCTCCTTCCCGGCGTCCTCCACGAGGCTCAGGGACAGAGCCAGAAATTGGAGATAGGGGGGGGAGAAATCGAAGCATCAGGACAACGAGACCCACGCGCCGGCCCGCAAGACAGTCTCCTCATAGACAATTTCACCATGACAAGAGGATTATGGGAAGAGGTAGAGTGCGGCATAAATTTCAAAGATAAAAATTTAAATCATAGAAGACATATATATGTGGACTGATAAAGTTGGAGTTGATCCCATTATAAGTTGAGAACTGAGTTCCAGCTCAGTGGCAAGGCAAGGCGAGTGCGCAGCCAGCCCACCCGGGTTCGAATCCCCATCTCGCGGTAATTTCGCGGGAGGGGCGAACTTTAATCGGGTTATCATCCTAGCGTCCATCCGCGGGGAGAGTCTCATTTCTACCTAACAACGTATAGCCAAGGGAGGGATCATTCCCCCGTTGGTCAACGTTTTTTATTTTTTTAATAATGTTACAAGCATATGTGGACAATCCAATAGTCTGTTATAATTTTAGGTATTTGTAATTAATTTTCACGGTTCTACCAAGTTTTGAAGGCATAGAAATTTTTAGATCCTATAGTAGGAGATGGGGACTGAATTGATAATAGAATTTAGAAATTGCCGTAAAAACAGAAGGGGATCAGAGCTAAGAGGAAACTAGCCTTTCCTTGCCTCGTTGCCCAGCGCTCATGGTGGGCATGCGGCCGGCCGGCCGTGCGCCTACGCACTGTTCTTCAATCAATTGAAAGATGCAAACTGCAGCAGAAACTGGCCAAGAGTGCTAGACCTAGGCGGCAGGGGCGAATACAGAAAGAGGGGAGTAAAGGAGGACGATCTATCTGCAGCAAATTAGGCTTTCTCATCCTTTGGTCTTCTAAATTACGGCGCTGGATTTGGGCCAGCCACAGATAAATAGATGGGCTTAGTTAGTTAAACAGCTGGGCTTCACGTGACCGGGGGGGGGGGGGGCGAAGTTACTCATTCACGTACGAAATGCTTGATTTCCTGATCGCTATCAAGTAAAATCACGATCGATAGGGGGGGCGTTGCCTCTGCTCGCCCCCCCTTGAATCCGTCCCTGACGAGGCTGGTCTGCCGCGACAGTACTTCGACACACTCCGTCCAGCGGGCTCCTCCGACGACCTCGCCGAAAACAGTCTGGCCCTGCCCGTCCGATGAGGTGTCTCTCCTCTCCCCTCTATCTCATCCATAAAATGAATCAATCTGATCGTGTTTACTTGTTTCGATTTAATTGTAGCTAGGTGTCTGATTACGATTGATTAGTTTGTAGGTCAAAAGAAAAGATCTGCCATTTAAGATAAATCCAGCCAACAGCCGATTAAAGAGGTATTCACTTGTGCCATTCTTTTCTTTCAAGTTTAGGGACTTTGATTATGTTAGATTTATCCATGTTTTTTTATATTTTAGATAACACATTACCATTCATGGTTGTATTCTCTTTCCAGAACCATTCATTTGCATACCTTTTTCTTAGTCAGGAAGCAAGTAAGCTTGACGGCTTGACCCCAAAGAGAGGAAATGGCTTACTCGTGTTTCCAAATGCCCCTGCATCCAAAATATTCTCTCAAATCTAACTGCCTTGAATATTTTAAACAATACATAAAATTGAGTAGGAATATTCATGTAGAATTGAGCATTTCAGTGTCATGTATTATTCTGAAAATGTTGACACTAGAATTCTCGAACTAGATAGCTAATCCCCTCATGTTCGTCTTTCGAGACATTGTTGTTACGGTGGATGCTGTTTTGGTGGATATTTATCTTCCTATTTCTTTTTTTTCCTTCTTATAATATATTGTGTTCCCATTTGCCTCTCTTTCGGATCTCTTCTTCTGCCTTGCTGTGTATGTGCTTATTTTCTTGTCATGTATCTGTTTTGCAGGTCATCATCGTCGTCGGCGATCGCAGCCTTTGGTGGCAGCTACTCGGATCCGACTCGTTTTAGTGGTAGGATTCAACCCTTTTCTCTTTCTCGATGTTTAATTCTGTATTCGTTTAGTATCGAGGTAATTAGGTACATGTATTTTCCCGTAAATCGATTAGTTAGTCTCCAAGCAGATTTCTGTTTACGAATCTTGTGGTATGCACATGTTGCCCTTTGTGTAGAAGTTTATAAATGTTTTTCGTTGTTTAAGTGAGTCTCCCATTGACTATTGGGTTTCTGCATTAGCTATGAAAGTTAGCTAGGATACATTAAACATGTGAGGTATCGGTATTACTTATTTACAGATAAAGAGAGCATTTCTTATTTGATACCGTGAGGTATTTACCCGCTTCATATAATTATTTACACTATTTGATTAGGAAATGAAGGTAATTAATATAAAGCTACCGTACAAGTTTAGTCTTGGTTCTATTCGTTTTTAGGTTCTGGCTCGGCTTACCGCTTACATAGTTGCTTTGTTCTTCTATTTTTTTGGCAGGTGTTCTTCTTGCTGGAGTTTTTATACACGGCCTCGGGAAAAACATCTTCCACTATCCAGAGATATGATGCTACAAACCGACTCAGTAATTTGTGTCGTGTTTTGCAACTTTGAAGTTTCATTTGTAGCCTAAATGTGTTAATACGAAAGTGTGACTTGAGTACCAAAATATGCATTCTTCCTTCTTCGTTTTGGTGCCCAGGAGATCCGGCGTCGAGAAGCGGTGGTCTTTACTACAGGTATTCATCCTTCCACCCCTCTTTTTTCATACACTCCCTCATGATCTCCAGGCATCTTTCTTAGAAGAGTTTCACACGTTATTTTTCTCAGATTTGGTATGCCTTTCATCAAGCTGCAATTACCGCTTATGAAGACATGGAGAGAAGCAGCAGATCAGACCTCTGGGATACTTGAAAGGTAGTTTAAGGAGAAAATTAAGAATATGCTTGAGAATAATCTGCAATCCCTCTCCTATTTTTCTCAGGATTTGCTATATCTTGTCTGACTTCTGTTAGTTGTTGCAGGCTGTTTGTTCTTGTAGTTCTTAGGGTTACATGAGGTTTTCATGATAGAGGCTTAAATTATCTGCTAGCACTGCAAGCCTAACAGTTTTTTGGTACTGGTCTTTGGTAAAGTATACAAGAAAATGGTACTGGTTATCTTATATTTTTATAGGTGGTTTGTACATTATCAATCTTTAAATTTCTTGACTTTGTAATGCTCTGTCTTATAGAAAGAACAACTGGTAAACACTATTTCCCCTCCAAAGAAATAGAATCTAAAGGACTGCATGCAGCAAATGGTTTATGTTGTATCAGATTGAGTATTTACCGATGAACATGTGTTAAACTTGTGTACTTTGTTTCAGCAAAAATGAATTCTGATGTTCTTTCAGTGATACATGTATGTTGATTGATAAGGAAGGGAGGGAGAAGCTAGGCATGTTCTGTCAAAAGTTCAAAACTAAAGGCTATATCTGTTGCGTGTTTTACGGCTATGATTAATGCTACCCCCTGGAGGAATATAGATCAACATGCATAAGGTTTTCTACATCATTTAGATGTAAGTTCAGGTATACTCTCCTATGTGATAAAGTTTTTCAGTTTATCTGCATTATTTAGATGCATGTTGTCTCATGTTTAATTCTGCTTTAAGCTAAAATTACAATGTTTACTTTTGTATCTGGGTGTACATTAATGTCATGTCAACATATGCTCCTGTGGAGCCATTGCCCTCTTTTTATTGTCGGTAGATGAACATATTCCTTTTCCCTAAAGATATCTCTTCCCTTTGTTTTCTCTGTTTGTGTGATGGTTGGTTTATTCTTGGTTGTACCTTGATGTTTCTTTAGACGCAACATAAGAAAGATGTTGGTGCATGTACGAACCGAGAATTTGACAATTAACCACTTCCCCATGTTTGTTTTTATTATCATCTTCCCGGAAATAACCTAATTAATATTTTCTAGCTGAGTGGTATTGAACATGATAGCTGGTGGCGCCAGATTTTAAAATCTCATACGAGTATATATCAGTGATATGCGTCTTCAATATTTAGGCCTCTATGATTGTTATCAAAGTAATACTTACAAAGTTTTCTTGATTATTCCTATTAGGATACCAAATGGGGTGATAGACAATGATAATGGTTGTTCAATAACAATGCATTGTCTTTTTTGTAAAGATTTTTCTAATTCCATTTTATATATTTGCAGAATGCATACAGTGTAACCCAGCTCTCCATCACTATGTCTTCCTTGACGCCCAACCTAACGACCGCAAGCCACTACAAAAGAAAAACGTCCTAGAGGGCGAGCACGGAGCCGAATTGAGTTTCCGCCAACCCCTTCCCATTCCACTATATGTTGCACCTTGCTCCCGCTACTTCTCTCGCTTCGCTTCTCCCTCCTCATTTTTTTGTGCACATCTTTTTATCTAGGCATACAATGTGTTCCATGAAAATGGAGACATATTTCCATCTGAGGATTAATCTAAATAACCGAGGTAAGATTCCTGGCCCTCACATAACGAGGTCCATCGGTGAAATAGGTTGTGTTAAGATTCATGCCACAACATGACTTGAATGCTCTAAAATTCATGAAAGAAACCTATAATGCTATGCTACCCACAGTTTGGGGAAAAGGAAGCATTGCTAAGATACACATACTTGAATTTGGGATAAAAAGTAATTTGTTATGATCAGCATCAGTTTTAAAGCAAGGCTATAATTATGCACAAACCATGTCAATGCAGCGTGTTCAAATTCGCTATTAGTTTTATTTTGTTTATGATATATTGAGTTTCAGGAGCAAATAGAGTTCCTTAATGTGTTTTTTACTACTGACGTTCTCAGTGGATTCTGCTTTCGGGTGGTGTTTTCTCTGATGACAGGAATATTGTGTCCACGGTCAACATGGACTATCAATTGGACCTGGAATAAATAGCTCTAGAGGCACGCACTGCAGGATATAACCTCAAGGTGAAATCATTATCCTAATACCTTCATGATCTTTGTTTTCTCCTATTGGCCTTTTGATGCTATATTTTCAATTTCCGTGAATATTGTGTGTTTGTCTTTCTGTTTCCTGCTTTGTGAATGACCTGGTATAAGAGTTGGTAAATTTGTGCATGTGTTATTTCGTGGAACCAACAAACTGAAGACTCTTCTGAATTCATGCTTATAGACTGATAAATTGTAGAACTGTTGCTCACTAAATAGATTAAACATCGTCTCATGCTTTTCTTCAACAGCATATACTTTATGCTTGCTTTTGCTAGCTGTTTATTTTAAACAGCGTTTTGCTGCAGTCATCATGCGTATAAGAGAAGCAAAAAAACTACTGCATTGGTATTTACATCAGGAAAATGGTAAATCTTAACCTCTCTGATGCAATATATGTTCTTTCTGTTGTTTGAATAATAAATGTCTCTGGAGCTGGTGATTGTATGTACATGAATAGCTATTTATATGGTAATTATCTATCTATTGAAATTTATTGCCAATTCTCCATGGACACGAAACGCTTATATGTTCTGCCACAGATTTTCAGTAGTACATTTTAGAATTAAATCTTCTTAATCAATAAAGATCCTCTAAATATCATCTTCAGTTGTTGCAAATAAAGCAAAATTTTGTTGAGAATGGTTGAGATTAGATTAATACTTGAATTCAACTAAAACCTGGGTATCCCATTTACTTTGATGGAACCTACAAAAGTGCTCTGATTCAGGGGTCTTTGTTAACACTTGCGTAAAAGGAGTTCCATAATTGGATCAGTTAGGTATTGTCTTAGTTCCTCCTAATTAAACACTGACGCAAAGTATTTGTGTTGATGCATTATCAGGTTTGCACAGGAGAAAAAAAGGTGAACAACAATCGAATGATGATAAGGACGGTATAAGTTGGTTTCTAAGTTCAGAAGAAGCAGGGTTTAGTACCTTTATTGCCAAAAATAGTTAAATATGTTATCTTTCGTAAGCATGGCTAAGTTAAAAGTTAGTCAAAATGCTATAAAGAACTAATAAGTCCCGCTCCTTCGAAAGTTAGTCTCTTATGTGTGCATATTTCTGAAGGAGAAATATAAGAAACCCTGATCGTTGTGAAGTTAGTTAAACATTTTTTATATGAGCGTTTGCTACACTGTTTGTGATTTGGTGTGCTTTATCCTAATTTCATTCCACTGATTTTGTTGTGTAAAACTTGAGAAACATATTATCTTTTTACACCTTATTTATATCGTTGTTATTTAAAATGTAAATTTGTGCGATTTTTACGGGGTCGTGCGCCAAGGCGCACATCTAAATCTAGTCAGTAGTAGTGTCCGTCAGACATGGGGCCTGACGGTACACTTCGCTGTCTCTGATGGATTTTGTTACTAGCACACATCAGAAATCTTGGTCACCACGACGTGTTGACTTGTGTTCACTGATGGGAAAATGTTTCTGAGAGTTTCCTACTAAAGCCCGTCAGAGGTGCTCTGAAACGCTGACCATCTATGACATTTTTGGCCTGCTAGCAGATGTTTCCTGCGCTGAAGTCACCGTAGCTTCGGGGAAAGTTATACTTTCTCGGGAGTCAAAATTTCTATTCCTGGAAAATAAGCGTCAACCGACTCGTGGTTTGAAACCGACTAATATTTACTCCATGGAAACTTACCAATCAAAATTGATCATAAATGTTTGCTTGATTCCAATCACATTACAAACTACAATGCCAATCAATTGCAAAATTTGTACGTCTTCAAGCTTAATCGTGTTCACATTGACAACAATATAAAATCTTCATTCTAGCTCGAAAATTACGGTTCCTCCTCTCGTTCCACAATTCTCAGCAAGAACACCAAAGATCACAATCCTCACTCTTCCATTCCAATGGCGGTTCCCAACTCTGGACTATACTAATTCGACTAAGAAGGCATGCATTTCAAGATGAAGTGCACCCTCCGTGCATCAAGGGTGGAAAAGTGGATTTGACACATCTATGAGGAGTTCCTCAACCGTACACATATCAAGTGTGTTGACCTAGATTGCGATTTCACTGACACACCGAAAAAGTGAGGCAGAAGGCTTCCATACGAGAAGAGGAAACACCCGATCGTCCTTTCCGTGGCGGGTGTCTCCTTTTTTAAATATTCCGTGCCAAGAGAGTCCCGAAGATCTCAAAGAATTCTCGAGGGATCAAAATATCATGTTCTACGGCACGGCTATTAACAATGATGTGCGTATGTGCGTTACTATGTCATCACCATTACGTCTCCAATCAACGTCCACAAGGCCATCCCCAACCCAACATACAACTATTCTCCAACGCTCTTTCCTCTGTCTAATGCTTTACCGGGGGACCGATCTTTGGAAGGATGATGTAAAGATGCAAGGTTCATCAAAGGATGAGGCAGAAATCCATGGAGCGGCTGGCATATATATATATGGTTGCAAGGAGGAACTGACCTTACTCGTTGCCCGCCAATACAATGTAATATCTCATCTTGTTGAACGCAGTTATAAAATAAGTTATTATTGTTGTGTATGGATTTAGTATGTTTATATTTATACCTTGTCAATAATTTTCAAATATACTTAATGCATAAAAAATTATTTTCTCACGGGTAGGACCTGTTAGTAAACGTCGTAGACTATCAGTAGTAAGCACACTGCTGACGGAAGAACGTGCAACTCCAAGTGATAAGCGAGCCGCCAGGAGGTCTCTGCGGACTTCCGGGGCCTTAGACTAGTCACAGTGCATAGTGTCATATAGAAGTATCATGCATATGATACTACTACATGTTACTATCTCCACAATGCATGGTATCATATACTAGTATCATAGTCTTCATATATTAATTGTTTTGTAGAATCTCAATGCAAATATATGTACAAGATTTACTTGACATTAATTTTTCTAGTAGTATGTGCTATGATACGGTATCTACCTATGATACTAGTATCCTCTCTCTCCTCCTTAATAGCACTACCACATCAGTATTTTGCATGCATGAAATGCATGATACTACCTATGATACTCCCATTGTGGGTAGTCTTAGCTCTTACTGGCTTCGGTCGTTATTTTACATAATCCCATAAATTATGTACTCCATAGGTTTTTTTCATATTGATATGATATTAGAACTCTAAAAATAATTCTATGGAGGCTTTTGCTCCGGTGTCCCCCCTCACCAACCTTTGTTTTCTGTGGATGGCTAGGATCTTCTGATACCTCTTAGTAGGTCAATTTAGAAACATTCCACATAATCCCTAGATGTTTTATGTTTTAAACACAGCACCCCTTCAAGTTAAAAGTGGTACAGTTAACCCCCTCAACTTCCTAAAACCATGTCATTCACTCCTAACTCTGATAAACAATTTTGAAGAGCGGTTTTCTCGGGGGAATTGTTCTATGGTAATGTCATGGAGCTCCTCTGCCGCACGGTCCACACATCAGGTCCACGACCGCGAACAAGGCATGCACTTATCGAGCGGTGCACAGAACGCCATGGACCCGGGGCTGGCCGGACTTTCCGTCGAGTCGCGTGTACAACACCTAGGTAAACCTCTGGCAATACGCGAATGTATAAATCTATACCAAGCTAGGAGGCATCTTAATGGTCAACCAGATCAGCGTATATTATCAAATGCTAGCTAGCAAGTCCAAAGATAAGCTAGTAGCAACAAACGCACGCACACATACGAATCTGGGCTACAGGCTCATATCCACCCTTGCAATCTGTATACCGAGTTGCTGAACCTAACCTGTGTCAGTTTGAAGTTGAGGGGTGTTGTTTTCAAAACGTGAAACATCTGGGAGCTATCTAAACTTATTTGGCTAACTTACCTGTTCAACCAGGGGGGGACACCAGAGCACTTCTCTTCTATGGAAAAAACAAGGAAACATAGAATTTTATTGATATGGCCACAAAATTAGCTACTTTAAAAATGTAATGGAATTCCGCTCGTTGGGTAACACTTGGGCCGCTCGTTAGCTGATACTACCGGGCTTTGGCAATACCACTTCTACCGCGTGTATGCTTATCCAAGGGGAGGGGCAACCTTTGGACCAGTAGTGGGCCCGATAGTACCTGAACAAAAGGTTGGAACTACCGCATTCGTACGACCACTCCATGACCGTGGGAGATTGTTCTTGGCCAACCGATTCCCTAGGTTGGTCACACCACCCTTGATGGGTAAAACTTCATATACACCTTTTCGTGCACACCGGTTGGAGGACTCCAACGTAGATGTGCTTCCCTTAATAAGGAAGGATCTATGGGAATTTACAAAGGCTTTTGGTGAGTACCGGTTCGGGTTTTTGACCTAGAAAACAGGCGATCGCCTGGCGACTAGGATTTCTGCCTTCCCGTCGGTCATCTGCCGGCGTGGAGTTTCTCCTTCCTCCGTCGATCTGGGTGCGGCTCCTTGTGGCTCCCTATGATCTTGGTGCGGCTCCTTGTGGCTCCCTATGATCTTGGTGTAGGAGCATGTCGTCTCCCTGGGCGAGCGCTACGGACTCGGTCAGCGGGTCTGGATCGAAGAAGCATGGTAATCTGGATGATATGCTGATGCGGCTCGTGATAGATGATGATGAGATTGATGATCTCGTGTTCGAGGATGAGGAAGACGTTCCGAAACAAAGTATGAAGTGGACGGCTTTGGCTAGGGTTCATACAAAAAAATAGTTTTAGTCCCCAAACCTTTGAACAACACATGCGCGTCGCTTGGAGTCCCGCTCAGGAGATCATATTCACCCTGTTAGAAGATAAGCTCTTCTCTGTGCAATGCTCTTGTCTCGGTGATTGGATAAAGGTATAACAAGGGGGCCCATGGTTATTTTGTTAGAATGTTGTATCAATTGAAGCGCATGATGGTCTGGCTCCAACTAAATCAGTTGATCTGAATTTTATTAATGTGTGGATTCAGATTCATAAATTGTCAATAGGCTACAGGAGGGAATCTCTTATCAGGAACTTGGTTGAGAAGAAGGTTGGCAAGTGCGTTTCTGTCGAACTTAATGTGCAAGGGATTGGAAATTTTGTCCGAGTTAGGGTTCGCCTGGATGTTCGTCTACCTCTAGCTCGGGTGGTAACAATTTCTCGGGAGAAGCAGCGGGAATTCTATGCAGTAAAATATGAGAAGATACCCAAATTTTGTGGCTTCTGTGGTCTTCTTGGTCATATCCATACCGAATGTGGTACTTGAGAACATGATGAGAACATGCTCAAGTGGGGGGATTTTATCAAGGCGAATTTTGATACGTGGAAAGGAAGATTTACGGCTGGTGGTAGAGGGGGTTTTGGTGGTGGTCGTGGACGTGATCCATCTGGTAGGGGGAGGGGTCTGTATGGTAGTGATGCTAATATAAGCTAGAGGTTTAATGTGATGAATAATACTGATGGTGGCAGTGCTTCTGATTTACAAGATACTGCTACAAGTCCTGTGAAAGACAAAGATGTTGATTTGCTTGCTAGCGATAACAACTCCACCGGTGCAAAAAGGGGACTTGATTTCAACCATGAGAAAGATGATCACGTACAGCTTCCGCTCGGTGGTCTGGTAGGTGATCCGCATGCAATGGTACTGGACATTGCCCCAGTTTCCCCTCCGGCAGTGGGTGTGATAGCAGACAAGGATAGGAAAACGAGATCGAAGAAGGATGGGACCAACTCAAACAATTATGTAGGATCGGAGGACTCCAGCAAGGGGTCTGTCCGGTCGCAATGAAACTCGTATGTTGGAACTGCCGGGGAATGCGTAAGTTCTTGATGGCACACAAGTATAGGGGATCACAACAGTCTTCGAGGGAAGTATTACCCAATTTATTGATTCAACACAAGGGGAGCCAAAGAATAAATATAAGCCTTCACAGTTGAGTTGTCAATTCAGCTGCACCTGGAAATAGACTAGCTCGCAGAGGTTTATCAGTAGCAACAGTTTTATAGAAGTGGCAGTAATAAAGTAACAGTGGAAATAAAGTAAAAACAGCAGCAGTGGTGGATGCGGTAAACAGCAGGATTAAAATATTGTAGGCATTTGGGATGGATAACCGGGCGTTGCATGAATGAGACGACTCATATAATAGCTAACATGGGCATTTGCAGATAAAGTGATACAAGTGTCCAAGAATAAAATAACCGTAGGCGTGTGTTCCTATTTAGTCGTGCGTGCTCGCAATGAGAAACTTGCGCGACATTTTTTATCCAACCAGCCCGTTGCAGCGGGTTCTCGAGGGAAACTACTAGTAATTAAGGTACTCCTTTTAATAGAGTACCGGAGCAAAGCATTAACACTCCGTGAACACACGTGATCCTCACATCAAATCCATCCCCTCCGGTTGTCCCGATTATTGTCACTTCGGGGCCTCGGGTTCCGGACAATGACATGTGTATACAACTTGCAGATATGATCAAGAACAATATATAAAACATCATCATGAAAACAGAATATATTCAGATCTGAGATCATGCCACTCGGGCCCAAAGTGACAAGCATTAAGTATAACAAGTTGCAACAATGCATAAAATACTCACAACGAATACTAGGTACTCTGTCCCGAACAATTCTAATGCTATTACATGAACGAACTCATCCAATCCCGACCATCCCCTTCAGCCTACAGCGAGGGAACTACTCACACGTGGATGGGGGGAATCATGGATGGTTGATGAAGAGGCATCGGTGATGGCGATGGCGATGATCTCCTCCAATTCCCCGTCCTGGCAGGGTGCCAGAACGGAGTTCCTGCCTCCAAAATAGGGTTTCGCGAGGTGGCGGTGCTACGGATTTTTCTCTGGAATAACTTCGAACCCCCTCGGGTTTTCTCGTGACGAGGATCTTATAGCCGAAATGGGAGGCCGAAACGACGAAGGGGTCTGGAATACATCCCCAGGCGCAGCCAGGCCTGGGCCGCGCCTGGGCCATGTACTCCCAGCTCCAGGCCCCCTGCTCTTCACCTTCTGGCTCCGTGAGTTCCCCGGGAAAATAAGGCATTTGGGTATATTTATGGGATTTTTCCCGAAAGTTGATTTTCTGCACAAAAACAAGACATCAGGGCAATTCTGCTGAAAACTGCGTTAGTCCGCGTTAGTTGCATTCAAAACACACAAGTTTGAGGGCAAATAATAACAAAAAGGTTCGGGAAAGTAGATATGTTTTGGACGTATCAACTCCCCCCAAGCTTAGCTTATTGCTTGTCCTCAAGCAATTCAGTGATAACTGAGTGCGATAAAATACTTTCACGAACCTATTTGTTCCATAAGATGTATATATTCTCACAGATGATCAAGTACTTAGCTAATTCATAAATAAGGAGCATGTGAAACAACATAATCAGCAGTAATGCAAACCATGAATGGATACCAATAGCAATGATAAGCAACATGAAACATAAACACTTGCAAGATTGCAGTAGTCATAATGAAGTAAGACAAAGTGGTATCTCGCTTGCCCCTATTTGGAAGCAAAACATAAATGCACAGGGCGCCTCTGAAGTCCAAAAGAAGACTAGAAGTGAAGATATCGAAAGATGCAAGCATCACAAATATGCAATAAATAATCTTGTCTTGGGACAAGCACATTACACTAAGAATGACTGCCAATGCTTCTAGGAAAGTGCTTTAAAAGAGAGAATGGTGACTCAACATTGCGGTGGTTGAATGGTCCTTTGCAAAGGAAAGCAGAGATTAAACATGTGCTAGAGCTTTTCATTTGTAAAACTGAGGTAAAATTGCTTTTTGAGTGGTGGTTGCTTTTGTCAACGAATCGGTAAAAGGGTTTTTGTCATCTTCCATACTAAACAAGTTTGAGAGCGGTTCCGAAATATTTGGGCGAAGCCTCTTTTCATCTATGCTATTTATAAAACTGTGACACTCCTCCCATCCATTGCTTACACATACCATGGCTAGCCGAATCCTCGGGTGCCACCAACAATCAGAAACCATGGAGGAGTGCCACTTTCTTATAATTTCCTATTTTCTTCCCCTTTTGGAAGTTGTGGTCAAACCAGCTCTTCTTCTTTTTATATCTATAATTTTTTATTGACAAGCGAGATGAAGCTCACGAGTCTTGCGGTACTTAGTAAAGCATGGAAGATGACAATAATAACTCTCACATCCTCATGAGCTAAAAACAGTGTCACAGAACGAGGATTTGTTTGAAGGTTTTAAAGGTAGCACATGCAAATTTGCTTGGAGTGGCGATGAAATACCACTTGTAGGTAGATATGGTGGACCCATTTGGCATACTTTGGTTCAGTATTTGGATGCACGAGCAGTTACTCCGCTCAGTACAGGTGAAGGCTAGCAAAATACTGGGAAGCGACAATCAAAAATGCATTGGTGGTTATAATCATGCTTGCGACAAAACGCTATTAAAAACGGCATAAAAGCAATGTAAGAACTCCGAGGCAAAATAAATCATCAAGGCTTATTTGACTATTGTCAGTCATATGCATGCGTGAGCACGTGCCAAGTCGATTCAAATGAAACAGTCAGAGGAGGCTACCACAATGTCAATACCGCTATATGAAAAGAGCAATGCAAGCAAACGCGAATGTAAAATGTTACCCACCAAATGTAAATTGAAACCAGTCGTGAGAGAGCGGTACTACTTAATATGATTGAGTAACATACACCCCACATGAATAAACAAAGTACCTTCACATAGATGAGTATATGTACAAAAATGAAAACAAATAGAGTTCATACCAGCCTCTCACCACAAGCAGATTGTCGTAGATCGTCATTATTGCTATACTCGTGTGGCTCGAATGATATAAAATGAAAACCATGCTCCAATATAGCCTTGAGAGATCACTGAACCCTGCATCAAACTATACAAAACCAAAGAAGAACAATAAATATTTTTGGATTTTCGATATTAGAGTCACCGAACGAAAGTAAAATCTTTTTGGATTTTCTCATAGCAAACCAACGATAGTAAATAAAGCAAAATAGGAACAAGAAACCAAATAAATAAATGATAAAGAGAAACAGCAGAATTTTTTTTGATCTTTTTTGTGTTTTCGAAAAGAAACAAAGCAAAAACAAGAGAAAGAAAACTAAAAGAGTCACACAAAAGCAAAGTGGCAGAAATGTGCCAAAACATGGTAGCAGTACAATAATGATTTTTTTCGAAAATCTTATGCTGCTCAACTCGAAAAGTGCTCATCTAATAAAAGTTAGATAATAACCTGGGAAGCATGCACAACAATTTTCAGCTCAAAATAACGTTCTGGCTATTTTTAGGAATTTTTCCAGCAGTCTAGAATCTGTTTTTTTTAGACAGCACTTCCCCAAATATCATCTTCCTCATATTAGAGGCAACCATCGGCACACAAATGAAATAAAAAAGTGAAAGTAGAGGTTACTACAGTAGCAACAACCTCCAAAAACTAAAATAAGAACCTACTGAAATAAAAATAACCGAAAGAGAAACAACCAAAAGAAGCGAAACATGTATATACAAATGACCGGCAATTGTAATATGCAATGAATGAGTGATGCTGGCGTACCTACCCCCAAGCTTAGGATTTTGGACTAAGTGAGGTCTAATACCAGCGATAGTTGGGATCCCAAGCACTTGAATCCCCCGTACCTTGATACCCGGGATCATATGAAGAAGATGAAGTGTGCTGCCCATAATCATAGTCCGGTGGTGGATAGGAGAATCCCGAAGTGCTAGCGGGCTGAAAAGAGTGATCTTCGGCTTCTCCCCCATCACCTTCTGCTTGTTGGTCTTGCTCTGCTATGTACGCGTCTAGTTCGGGCTCCAAAAGTGACAAGCTTCTCCTGCCAGAAAAATCAAGAAGCGGTGCAGGCAATCTAACTGTGCGGTTAGTTTGAATTACTCTCCTAGCTTTCTTCCAGAAAGATATTTCATAGAGTAAATGGTCATGCTCAGAATCGGGAGAAACAAACTGGTGCTGAATCGTTGAATTAAGATCGAGTCTTCTCGAACTGAATGCCAAATAAAGCGCATGCGGTGCCACACCGTGGAAAGCAAGTAAGCGGGAGGCAATAAGACCTCCACAAATACTTCCTTTCTCGCGGTTAAGAGCCAAGCGTTGGGCTATCATGGCACCCAAGTTGTAAGTTCGATCTTGCTTCACCGCAGCAGCTATAAAAGTTAAATCATGTGCGGATAACTTACTTGCATTCTTCCTTGCCAAGATGCACTTTGTAACAAAATAGGAAAAATACCTTATGGATGGGAGTTGGATGTTCTTTATTTTACCATTCTCATCCTTGAAGCTCCTCCCCTGGCAAATTTCCTGGTATAAGTCCGCCAAGTGTTGGGGTTTCTCCTTGAGCTTCTCATAAGATCCCCAACAAGGCACCTTAATAGCTGCACAGAAAACACTAAGAGGCAAGCTAACATCTTTGTTATATATTTTATAATGCACCATGGGGTTAGAAGAGTTGAAATTTCACTCAAAATCCTGCACCACGGACATGGTTAGCTTCAAGAACTGAGAAGGTTCATCACAAGCAAAGTTTTCTAACCCTGCCCTTTTAAGCAACAATTGGAAATCTGCAGAAATTCCTGCAATGCTCACGAACTCGGGACATGGATATAAAGAAGGGAAGACACTTTCTTCTCGACAAACTCTCATGACTTGTCCCACTTCTAATTCATGCTGAAGGAGTTGATAAGCATTGCCATCCATTTCTGAAATTTTCAACAAATCTCAAAAAAATTATTTTAAGACAAATAAACAAGGTAGAATCACTATAACAAAAAGTAGGAAGGCTAAACATGCATCAAAACTACTTCTAAGAGCATAAATCAGCATGCAAGCTCACATAACCTGTCACCTAAGATGGCAAAATACTCAAGATATACTCAACCAAACAAAATTCTACTTGGATGAGCGGAGGAATCACATACCAGAGAGCAAATGTGCCAAATTTCAGACAGAAATCTGGGCTAAGCAAGGAGATCTAGAAATCCTGAGCTCTCGGGCGAAAACTCGAGTGAGAATGAACTGGTACAAGTTTTTTCCGGAGAGAGAGTGGAATGAGTGGAAGACATGAGTGAGTGGGGCCAGGAGGGCCCCATACACATAGTAGGCGCGGCCAGGGGGTGCCCGCGCTTGGCCCTTGTATGGCCGGCCTAGGGCCCCCCTGAGCAGCCTCATTTCATGAATAATTTTTTTTGGTAAACTTTCTGGAATTTTTCGAGAAACTTCATTTTTTACCAAATTCCAGATTTTAAAACAAAAGATTCAGCGCAGGAAAAATTTAAACAACGATGAAAGACCAAACCAAATAAAACTTCCAGTAGCTCTAAAACAGTCTAATATGAAAAGTAAACAGTAGTGGCACTTATGAAAGCATTATTTCATTCATCAAAATCACTTTGGTGGCAAGGTTGATCAGGTCTTGACATCAAAAATAATTTTATATGAAGTAAAACCTTGCATTTTCACAAAATAATCAAGTTACCTCAATTTGAATAGGAATATCTCCAATCATAATAATATCACGCTCCTTATGAGGCTTTGACATAGGCACATGTATTTGACCAATTTGAATGGTCTCAATATTGATAATAGAATTTATGCAATATGCCCCATTAATCTTCTTCGGAAAATAGACGGTATGCTCCTTATCATTAACATTAAAAGTAACCTTGCCTTGATTGCAATCAATAATAGCCCCTGCAATATTAAGAAAAGGTCTCCCAAGAATAATAGACATATTGTCATCCTCGGGCATTTCTAGCACAACAAAGTCAGTTAAAATTAAACAATTATGAGCAACTTGAACAGGAACATCCTCACATATACCAACAGGAATAGTAGTGGACTTATCAGCCATTTGCAAAGAATATCAGTAGGCATCAACTTTTCTAAATCAAGTCTTCTATAAAGAGAAAAAGGCAAGACACTAACTCCGGCTCCTAAATCACATAGAGCAGTCTTAACATAACTATTTTTAATAGAGCAAGGAATTGTAGGTATGCCTGGATCTCCGAGCTTCTTTGGAACTTTGCCATTGAAGGAATAATTAGCAAGCATAGTAGAAATTTCCTTAGTAGGAATTTTCCTTTTGTTAGAAACAATATCCTTCATATACTTGGAATAAGGAGGCAATTTAATAGCATCAGTCAAAGGAATTTGCAAGTACATAGGTTTCATCCATTCACAAAACCGGTTGAAGTGTTCCTCTTCCCTTGATTTGTGTTTCTTATCAGGCAAAGGCATTGGTTTTTGCACCCAAGGTTCTCTTTCTTTGCCATGTTTGTTAGCAATGAAATCTTCCTTAGTGTACTTCACGTTTTTAGGTTGCTTTTCAGGTGCAACCTAATCTTCTTCTACTTCTTCCTTATCGGAAGCCTCACTTTTCTCATTGCCGCTTTCAGTTTCGGTATCGGAAATAGATATACTATTAGGATCTACAGCGGGATCAGAAGATTCTACATGTGTTCTATTTTTTTTCTTCTTCTTTTTCTTAGATTTAATCCTAGTATCATCAGCGCGCTGAGAATCTTGCTCGACTCTCTTGGGGTGACCCTCAGGATATAAAGGATCCTGGGTAGTAGCACCACCTCTAGTTCTAATCTCATAAGCATGCTTTTCTTTAGAAGCATTCACTAACAAATCATTTTGCACTTTGGTGAGCTGATCTATTTGTGTTTGATCCATTTGGAAATGCTTAACAAGCATCTTCACATCATTGGAGGTTCGCTCCACAATATCATGTAAATTACTAATTGCTCTAGAATTTTCCTCTAAATGTCTCTCAACTCTCTTGTTAAAGTTATCTTGCTTAATACAATAATTATCAAACTCATCTAAACATTGGTCGGGAGTCTTACCATAAGGAACGTCTCCGCTATTGAATTGAAGAGCATGTACTTCGACAAAGGTAGGAGGAATTGGCTTACATAATTCTTCAATAGGAGGGAGGTTCTTCACATCTTCGGATTTAATACCCTTCTTCTTGAGAGATTTCTTGGCTTCCTTCATCACTTCATCATTTAATTCAATCATCCCTCTTTTCTTCGGGGTTGGTGTAGACTCAGGAATATGCCAATCATCATAATTCTTGCTTATTTTAGCCATTAATTCTTCGGATTCAGTAGGAGTTCTTTGCCTGAAAACACAACCAGCACAACTATCCAAGTATGTCCTAGATTCATCGGTTAGTCCATTATATAATATATCAAGTAATTCATTTTTAGCAAAAGGACAATTCATTACTCCTCTAATTAATGAGCAAAACCTTGCCCATGCGACATGCAATATTTCTTGTTTCTCCTGCACAAAGTCGGTAATATTTTGCAAAGCAGCATGTTGAGTACTAGCAGGGAAATATTTCTGAAAGAAAGCTGCAACTAAATCCTTAGGACATTTAATAGACCCATGCAATAAACTATCATACCAAGCTTTCGCGGCACCTTTCAAAGTAAAAGGGAAAATCTTAGTAATAAAGTAGGTGCGCATTTTATTATCATCAACAAAAACATTACTCAGAGCAGTGAGCTCATTCATATGCTTCTTAACACTTTCATTTTCAGTACCACAAAAGGCTCCTTCTCAACAATTGATATATAAGATAAATCTAGAGAGAAATCATAATCCTTATCCCTAATGTCTATGGGAGATGTGGCAAAAGTAGGATCAATAGGCGGCGTATATTTCATAGCGTGCCTTGCAAGTAGGCTTTTAGCAGCACTTGCATTAATAGCGGCGTGACATTCATCAATTAAATCATCATCAAGCTCAATATAAGCTTCATCAAAATCGTCACTAGCATGCTCTCCGGGCTAAGGTGAACCGGAGGGCGAAAAAGTACTTCTTTCACTTTCGATTTGCTTAGTCCTAGCAATTGTGGTGTCTAGGAAAGGACCTAACGAACCACTTTCATCAAACACAGTAGAGGCACCATCCAAATCATTAGGAGAATTTTCAGATTCAGCAGAAGTAGTAGCATGATCAACATAAGGTGGAGTAAGAAGCTTACTGATCACAGACGGCGAATCAAGAGCAGCAGAGGTATTTAAAGTTG
>NC_061510.1:259210748-259220938 GCF_022539505.1 Lolium rigidum
GGAAATAGACTAGCTCGCAGAGGTTTATCAGTAGCAACAGTTTTATAGCAGTGGCAGTAATAAAGTAACATCGGAAATAAAGTAAAAATAGCAGCAGTGGTGGATGCGGTAAACAACAGGATTAAAATACTGTAGGCACGGGGATGGATAATCGGGCGTTGCATGAATGAGACGACTCATATAATAGCTAACATGGGCATTTGCAGATAAAGTGATACAAGTATCCAAGAATAAAATAACCATAGGCGTGTGTTCCTATTTAGTCGCGCGTGCTCGCAATGAGAAACTTGCGCGACATCTTTTGTCCAACCAGCCCATTGCAGCGGGGCCTCGAGGGAAACTACTGGTAATTAAGGTACTCCTTTTAATATAGTACCAGAGCAAAACATTAACACTCCATGAACACACGTGATCCTCACATCAAAGCCAACCCCTCCGGTTGTCCCGATTATTGTCACTTCGGGACCTCGGGTTCCGGACAATGACATGTGTATACAGCTTGCAGATATGATCAAGAACAATATATAAAGCATCATCATGAAAACACAATATGTTCAGATCTGAGATCATGGCACTCGGGCCCAAAGTGACAAGAATTAAGTATAACAAGCTGCAACAATGCATAAAATACTCACAATGGATACTAGGCACTATGCCCCGAACAATTCTAATGCTATTACATGAACGAACTCATCCAATCCCGACCATCCCCTTCAGCCTACAGCGAGGGAACTACCCACACATGGATGGGGGAATCATGGATGGTTGATGGAGAGGCGCCGGTGATGGCGATGGCGATGCCAATTCCCCGTCCCGGCAGGGTGCCAGAACGGAGTTCCTGCCTCCAAAATAGGGTTTCAGGCGGCGGCGCTATGGACTTTTCTCTGGAATAACTTCGAACCCCCTGGGGTTTTCTCGTGACGAGGATCTTATAGCCGAAAGGGGAGACCGAAACGACGAAGGGGTCGGGAATACACCCCCAGGCGAGGCCAGGCCTGGGCCACACCTGGGCCATGTACTCCCAACTCCAGGCCCCCTGCTCTTCACCTTCTGGCTCCGTGAGTTCCCCGGGAAAATAAGGCATTTGGGTATATTTCTGGGGTTTTCCCCGAAAGTTGATTTTCTGCACAAAAACAAGATACCAGGGAAATTCTGCTGAAAACAATGTTAATCCGTGTTAGTTGCATTCAAACCACACAAGTTTAAGGGCAAATAATAACAAAAAGGTTCGGGAAAGTAGATACGTTTTGGACGTATCAGTCCTCGGCAGTTCGTGCGCTCCTAGTACTTCAGGCGCGGCTAAAACCGGATGTGCTTTTTCTGTCTGAGGCACATTTGTGTAAAGTTAAGGCGGAATCTTTGAAACGGAGATTGTTGTTTCATGAGATGCTGGTTGCCGAGAGGATGGCAGAAGTGGTGGTTTGGTTCTGTTCTGGAATAACGGTATAACAGTAACTTCTAAGAAGGTGGGGCAGAATTTCATTGATATTTGTATTAATGAAACTAGTGAGGCGGGATGGCATTTCATTGGTTTCTATGGTGAGCCTAGCAGTGATAGAAAGCATCTGTCATGGGATTATATTCGATCTCTTCATGCAGCAATTGATCTTCCATGGATTATGGTGGGTGATTTTAACGAAATTCTATATTCAAATGAGAAAGAAGGAGGTGCTTCCAGATCCCTTCGCTGTATGCACGCTTTTCGAGATGTGCTTAATGACTGTGAATTGGAAGACATGGGTTTTGAGGGGGATATTTTCACCTGGAGAAGAGGAAAAATCCGGAAAAGGCTGGACCGTGCGGTTTGTAATCCTAGATGGGCGGATATGTTCCCTATTGCAGGTGTGGTAAACGAGGACTTTGGTATGTCAGATCATCGCCCTATTCTTGTTGATGCTGACCAGCTAGATGGGGTTCAAATGCAGCATTGCGCTGGTTATGTGAGAGTTCAGTAGAATCTATTATTCAGACGGCATGTGATAGAGCTAAGCTTCTCCATGTGGAGGCATCTCTCAGTGATCACACGACAGAGGTACATGAGGCACTTCACAGTTGGGATAAAAATGTGATGAAAGGCCCAAGGAGAAGGCTGCGTGAACTTCAAGTTGAATTGAACCATGTCATGTCTGGTCCACTATCGGATGAGGCGATTTATGAACAGAGAGATATTCAACTCAAAATGGAAAATTTATTAGAACAAGAGGAGCTATATTGGGTCCAGCGTGGTAGGGTTAACTGGCTCCAACATGGTGACCAGAATACAGCGTTCTTTTACCGTTTAGCTTCAGGGCGTCGAAAACGAAATTTTATTAAATATTTGAAGAACGAATCTAGAGAGGTCATAGAGGACAAGGATCAAATAATGGACCTAGCCAACAACTATTTCCAGACGTTGTTTACTGCGGAGGTCTAGGACCCGAATTCTATTGTTATAAACAAAGTACTACCTTCTATTACTACTGAGATGGATGAGAAATTGTTAGCTCCATATTCGAGAGAGGAAGTTAAAAAAGGCTCTTTTTAATATTGGGGATCTTAAGGCCCCAGGACCAGATGGGCTTCATGCTATCTTCTATAAACGATTCTGGCATATTATTAGACAGGATCTTACTGATGAGGTTCTCCTAGCAGTTAATTCAAGTGTAATACCAAAAGGCTGGAATAACACTACAATTGTGCTAATTCCAAAGGTGGAGAACCCGGAATTAATCACACAATTCAGGCCTATTAGCTTATGTAATGTGGTATATAAGGTGATTGCGAAATTGCTTGCTCAGAGACTCAAATTTATCCTTCCAGAGATTATTTCTTCTACCCAAAGTGCATTCATTCCGGGCAGACTTATTACTGACAATGTACTTGTGGTGTATGAGAGTTATCACACTATCAAAAAATAAGAAGATGGGAAAGTTTGGAATTTGTGCTGTGAAACTGGATATGCATAAGGCATATGATAGAGTGGATTGGGCTTTTCTGAGGAGGATCTTGGTGCGCTTGGGTTTTGATCCTACTTGGTTCGACCTTATTATGGCTTGTGTCTCCTCGGTAAGGTACCAGGTCCGTCTGAATAATGGCTTGTCTAATTATATTTATTTGTTTAGGGGACTCCGTCAAGGGGATCCCCTATCACCTTATTTGTTTCTCCTTTGTGCGGAAGGGCTCTCTAGCCTGCTCAAGTTTGAAGAGTGCGGGGAATTTAATTGGTGTCAAGGTTTGTAGAGATGCACCTGCAGTTTCGCACCTCTTCTTTGCGATGACTCACTTATTCTCATGCTGGTAATGCTATTTTTCTTCGTAATGTTTTGAATGATTATTGTGCTGCCTCGGGCCAACTTGTGAGTGAGGTAAAATCAAGCATCTTTTTTAGCCCCTGTACTGAGGTAGATATGAAGGTGGAAATCAGCAATATTCTGAATATTTTAACTGAAGCGATAACTAATAAGTATTTAGGCCTTCCTCCGCTGGTGGGGGTGGATAGGTCGGACTGTTTTCATCATTTGATTGATAGGATTTGAAAAATCCTTAGCGGTTGGAAAGAGAAGAATATGTCCTTTGGTGGTAAAGAGGCGCTCATAAAAGCCGTCATCCAGGCCATCCCTGCATATGTTGTGTATGTGTTTAAGCTACCCAAGCAGATTATTAAAGGGATAATCACTGCAATATCCCAATTCTGGTGGGGAGGTGATGATCAACAGAAACATATACACTGGTTCGCATGGTGGAAAATGTGTGTGCCGAAAAAACAAGGAGGTATGGGCTTCCGAGATCTTCACTGTTTTAATCTGTCTATGTTGGCAAAGCAGGTTTGGAGATTGATTTCTGTACCAGAATCTCTTTGTGCTACAGTGATGTCTACGCACGGTTCTATTCCTGTAGACAGTGTTGGACCTCCAAGAGCAGAGGTTTGTAGAACAGCAGCAAGTTTCCCTTAAGTGAATCACCCAAGGTTTATCGAACTCAGGGAGGTAGAGGTCAAAGATATCCCTCTCAAGCAACCCTGCAATTACGATATAAGAAGTCTCTTGTGTCCCCAACACACCTAATACACTTGTCAAATGTATAGGTGCACTAGTTCGGCGAAGAGATAGTAAGATGTAAGTGATATGGATGAATATGAGTGGTAATAACAATCTGAAATAAATATGACAGCAAGTAAACATGCATAGAACAGTAAATAAACGGTGATTCGATATTTGGAAACAAGGCCTAGGGATCCTACTTTCACTAGTGGACACTCTCAACAATGATCACATAATAAAACTACTCTACACTCTCTTGTTGGATAACAAACACCATTCATTGTGTAGGGCTATAAAAGCACACCTCAAGCCGGAGTAAACAAGCTCCACAACATCCGGAGTTCATATTTAAATAACCTCTAGAGTGCATAATAGACCGTTGCAATTTAGACCGAGTACTAACATAGCATACACACTGTCAACAATAGCTATGAAAGGGGGAATAGATCGCATCAATACTATCATAGTAATAGTTAACTTCATAGTCTACAAGAGATTACAATCATAACCTACGCCAAGTACTACATGATGCACACACCGTCAACATTACATCATGGAGGAGGAATAGACTACTTTAATAACATCACTAGAGTAGCACATAGATTAATAGTGATACAAAGCTCATGATAACATAAAGATCACATGGGAGAGAGAGATGAACCACATAGCTACCGGTAGAGCCCTCAGCCTCGGGGGAGAACTACTCCCTCCTCATCATGGGAGACAGCAACGGTGATGAAGATGGCGGTGGTGTCGATGGAGATGACTCCGGGGGCACTTCCCCGTCCCGGCGGCGTGCCGGAACAGAGACTTCTGTCCCCCGAAACGGAGTTTCGCGATGGCAGCGGCGTCCCTGGAGTCTTTCTGGAGTTTCGTCAATTCGTATCGGGTTTTTAGGTCTCGATGGATTTTATAGGCGAAGAGGCGGCGCAAGGAGGTGCCAGGGGGGCCCACCCCATAGGGTAGCGTGCCCCCCCTCTTGGCCGCGCCGGCCTATGG
Organism: Lolium rigidum; assembly: GCF_022539505.1. Taxonomy (NCBI): domain Eukaryota; kingdom Viridiplantae; phylum Streptophyta; class Magnoliopsida; order Poales; family Poaceae; genus Lolium; species Lolium rigidum. The sequence goes on from NC_061510.1 coordinate 259,215,767, forward strand.
TGTGGGGGCCCTGGGCCTCCACTCCGTCTCCCCTTCGGTGTTCTGGTCCATCTCGGTGAAATAAGATGTTTGGCTTTTGTTTCGTCGAATTCCGAGAATATTGCCCGAACAGCCTTTCTGGAACCAAAAACAGCAGAAAACAGGAACTGGCACTTCGGCATCTTGTTAAAAGGTTAGTTCCGGAAAATGCATAAAATCATTATAAAGTGTGAGCAAAACATGTAGGTATTGTCATAAAACTAGCATGGAACATCAGAAATTATAGATATGTTGGAGACGTATCAAGCATCCCCAAGCTTAGTTCCTACTCGCCCTCGAGTAGGTAAACGATAACAAGGATAATTTTTGAAGTGACATGCTATCATAATCTTGATCAATACTATTGTAAAGCATATGAGATGAATGAAGTGATTCGAAGCAATGGTAAAGACAATGAATAAAAAATTGAATCATATAGCAAAGACTTTTCATGAATAGTACTTTCAAGACAAGCATCAATAAGACTTGCATAGGAGTTAACTCATAAAGCAATAGATTCTTAGTAGAAAGTTTTGAAGCAACACAAAGGAAGATATAAGTTTCAGCAGTTGCTTTCAACTTCAACATGTTTATCTCATGGATAATTGTCAACACAAAGTAATATGATGAATGCAAATAAGCAAGTATGTAGGAATCAGTGCACACAGTTGACACAAGTGTTTGCTTCTAAGATAGAAAGAAGTAGGTAAACTGACTCAACATAAAGTAAAAGAAAGACCCTTCGCAGAGGGAAGCAGGGATAAAATCATGTGCTAGAGCTTTTTAAGTTTTCAAATCATATAGAGAGCATAAAAGTAAAGTTTTGAGAGGTGTTTGTTGTTGTCAACGAATAGTAGTGGGCACTCTAACCCCCTCATCAAACAGACTTTCAAAGAGCAGCTCTCATGAAGGACGTTATCTCTACCAGCAAGGTAGATCTTCCCTCTTCTCTTTTGTTTACACATGTACTTTAGTTTTTTTTATGGATGACACTCCTCCCAACCTTTTTCTTTCACAAGCCATGGCTAACCGAATCCTCGGGTGCCTTCCAACATTCTCATACCATGAAGGAGTGTCTATTTGCAAAATTAAGTTGCTTACTGATGAATCAAGGCAAAACATGTGAAGAGAATTATTAATGAAAGTTAATTAATTGGGGGCTGGGAAACCCGCTGCCAGCTCTTTTTGCAAAATTATTGGAGAAGCAGCTGAAGCCACTAGTCCATTGGTGAAAGTCCGCCCAACAAGATTGAAAGATAAAACACCACATACTTCCTCATGAGCTATAAAACATTGACACAAATAAGAGATAATAACTTTTGAATTGTTTAAAGGTAGCACATGAAGTATTTACTTGGAATGGCAGAAAAATACCATGTAGTAGGTAGGTATGGTGGACATAAATGGCATAGGTTTTGGCTCAAGGATTTGGATGCACGAGAAGTAATCCCTCTCAATACAAGGCTTTGGCTAGCAAGGTTGTTTGAAGCAAACACAAGTATGAACCGGTACAGCAAAACATACATAAGAACATATTGCAAGCAATATAAGACTCTACACTGTCTTCCTTGTTGTTCAAACACCTCACCAGAAAATATCTAGACTTTAGAGAGACCAATCATGCAAACCAAATGTCAACAAGCTCTATGGTAGTTCTTCATTAATAGGTGCAAAGTACATGATGCAAGAGCTTAAACATGATCTATTTGAGCATAACAATTGCCAAGTATCAAATTATTCAAGACAATATACCAATTACCACATGAAGCATTTTCTGTTTCCAACCATATAACAATTAACGAAGCAGTTTCATCCTTCGCCATGAACATTAAAAGTAAAGATAAGAACACCAATGTTCATATGCAACAGCGGAGCGTGTCTTTCTCCCAAACAAAGAATGCTAGGATCCGATTTTATTCAAACAAAAACAAAAATAAAAACATACAGACGCTCCAAGTAAAGCACATAAGATGTGACGGAATAAAAATATAGTTTCATTATAGGTGACCTGATAAGTTGTCGATGAAGAAGGGGATGCCTTGGGCATCCCCAAGCTTAGATGCTTGAGTCTTCTTGAAATATGCAGGGATGAACCACGGGGGCATCCCCAAGCTTAGAGTTTTCCCTCTTCTTGATCATATTGTATCATCCTCCTCTCTTGATCCTTGAAAACTTCCTCCACACCAAACTCAAAACAAACTCATTAGAGGGTTAGTGCATAATCAAAAATTCACATATTCAGAGGTGACATAATCATTCTTAACACTTCTGGACATTGCTCAAAGATACTGAAAGTTAATGGAACAAAGAAATCCATTCAACATAGCAAAAGAGGCAATGCGAAATAAAAGGCAGAATCTGTCAAAACAGAACAGTCCGTAAAGACGAATTTTTTAGAGGCACTTAACTTTCTCAGATGAAAATGCTCAAATTGAATGAAAGTTGCGTACATATCTGAGGAACACGGACGTAAATTGGAAGATTTTTCTGAGTTACCTACAGAGAGGCCTACTCAAATTCGTGACAGCAAGAAATATGTTTCTGCGCAGAAATCCAAATCTAGTATCAACCTTCTATTAGAGACTTCACTTGGCACAACAATGCAATAAAATAAAGATAAGGAGAGGTTTCTACAGTAGTAACAACTTCCAAGACACAACAAAACAGTAGAAAAATAAAAGCATGGGTTATCTCCCAAGAAGTGATTTCTTTATAGCCATTAAGATGGGCTCAGCAATTTTAATGATGCTCACATAAGGATGAGAGTTGAAGTAAAGAGAGCATCAAAAAGCAAGTTTGAAACAAATTTAAGCCTAACCCGCTTCCTATGAAAAGGAATCTTGTACACAAATGAATTCATGAGGAGCAAAGTGACAAGCATAGGAAGATAAAACACGAGTAACTTCAAGATCCTCAACATAAAGAGGGGAAACTTAATATTATTAAGATGCATATAACCATGTTTCCCTCTCTCATAATAACTTTCAGTAGCATCATTGATGAAATCCAAAATATACCCATCACTTAAAACATTCTTATCATGGTTCATATGCATAAAAGTATCATTAATTTTGGCATAAGAAAAACTCTTCTCATTAATAGTAATTGGAGCAGGATCATTATCAAGAATTTGAACATGATAAACAAGTTGCATACCAAGGGAATTGTTTTTGGCAATCCAATCATAACTATGACAAGTTTCATAAGGATAATTATAACCTATGTCATAGCATTCTTTATAATAATTATCAAAGATTGGAGGCATATTGTCATCATAAGAAATAGAATAGTTATCTTTCACAGTATGTTCATCTGTAACCATACCATCATTGTTACTAGAAGGAGATGTATCAAACATATAATGATCAGTAGCAAAAGGATTTTCAAACACCTCATTCCCAAGCTTAGAGCTTTCTATATCATTATGGGAGGAAGCATGGATAGTACTGATACTATGGCGATTATTAACATCATAATTTTCATAATTAGTTTCCCAGAGATTTTCAATATCAAAAGTAGTGTGCTCTTCTAAATCATGATCACTAATGTAGGTAAAGGGCATAGGAAGATCATTGTACTCAGATTCATTATCATAATAATCATTAGGAGCAACATACTTACGGTTACCTATCATTATCTCATACACGCGGGGATATGCCGTTACCTCTTTCTTTTTATTTCCCCTCTTCTTCTTCTTCTTCTTCTTCTTCTTCTTCTTCTTCGTTCCCTTCTTCTTCTTTTCCTTCTCCTCGTTCCCTTCTTTAGGAGGAAGAGGCTTGAAGGGAGGCTTCTCCACATAACCTGATTTATTTCCAGAAACAATAGAACAAACTTGGGAGGATTCCTCCTTTTTATTAATAAGTTTAAAACACACAACGGTCCTATCATATTTTGGCAAAGTGTCATCTTCTAAAATATTTTGTATGTAAGTATTTGTATGGCAATTATCAATGCAATAAGAAAGACACCCATGCAGGACACTATTAATATCAAGATCATTAATATCTAACAAAGAAATTTTTCTTGATAACTCTTCACACCCCAAAAATAAAGTAAGTTCATCATGCTGATTAGGAATGATTTCATCATCACAATACAAATTTACAGCACTCATGGGGTTCGAATTATCATTGGAGGAGCACTGAAAATTAAAATGACCCATGATGCGTGCAGTCGACACGTCCGTTGGGAACCCCAAGAGGAAGGTGTGATGCGCACAGCAGTAAGTTTCCCTCAGTAAGAAACCAAGGTTATCGAACCAGTAGGAGTCAAGGAACACGTGAAGGTTGTTGGTGGCGGAGTGTAGTGCGGCACAACACCAGGGATTCCGGCGCCAACGTGGAACCTGCACAACACAATCAAAGTACTTTGCCCCAACGTAACAGTGAGGTTGTCAATCTCACCGGCTTGTTGTAAACAAAGGATTAGATGTATAGTGTGGATGATGATGGTTGCTTGCGAAGAACAGTAATGAACAATTGCAATAGATTGTATTTCAGATGTAAAGAATTGGACCGGGGTCCACAGTTCACTAGTGGTGTCTCTCCGATAAGAAATAGCATGTTGGGTGAACAAATTACAGTTGGGCAATTGACAAATAAAGAAGGCATAACAATGACATACATATATCATGATGAGTACTATGAGATTTAATCAGGGCATTACGACAAAGTACATAGACCGCTATCTAGCATGCATCTATGCCTAAAAAGTCCACCTTCAGGTTATCATCCGAACCCCTTCCAGTATTAAGTTGCAAACAACAGACAATTGCATTAAGTATGGTGCGTAATGTAATCAACATAAATATCCTTAGACAAAGCATCGATGTTTTATCCCTAGTGGCAACAACACATCCACAACCTTAGAGGTTGCTTGTCACTCCCAGATTCGGTGGAGGCATGAACCCACTATCGAGCATAAATACTCCCTCTTGGAGTTACAAGTATCAACTTGGCCGGAGCCTCTACTAGCAACGGAGAGCATGCAAGAACATAAACAACATATATGATAGATTGATAATCAACTTGACATAGTATTCAATATTCATCGGATCCCAACAAACACAACATGTAAGATTACAAATAGATGATCTTGATCATGATAGGCAGCTCACAAGATCTAACATAATAGCACAATGAGGAGAATACAACC
>NC_061510.1:259221038-259276261 GCF_022539505.1 Lolium rigidum
CATCTCTTGATGTTACTTGAGTTACACTTTCTGCGCCTAGCTGAAAGGCGTTAAAGAAAAGCGCTTACGGGAGACAACCCATGTTTTTACTACAGTATTTTTTGTTTTATATTCGAGTCTTGGAAGTTGTTTACTACTGTAGCAACCTCTCCTTATCTTAGTTTTATGTTTTGTTGTGCCAAATAAAGTCTTTGATAGTAAAGTAAATACTAGATTTGGATTACTGCGCGTGAAACAGATTTCTTTGTCGTCACGAATCCGGGTCTAATTCTCTCGTAGGTAACTCATAAAATTAATCCAATTTACGTGAGTGATCCTCAGATATATACGCAACTTTCATTCAATTTGGGAATTTTCATTTGAGCAAGTCCGGTGCCCTAATAAAATCCATCTTTACGGACTGTTCGTTTTGACAGATTCTGCCTTTTATTTTGCATTGCCTCTTTTGCTATGTTGGATGAATTTCTTTGATCCATTAATGTCCAGTAGCTTTATGCAATGTCCGGAAGTGTTAAGAATGATTGTGTCACCTCTGAACATGTTAATTTTTATTGTGCACTAACCCTCTAATGAGTTGTTTCGAGTTTGGTGTGGAGGAAGTTTTCAAGGATCAAGAGAGGAGTATGATACAATATGATCAAGGAGAGTGAAAGCTCTAAGCTTGGAGATGCCCCGGTGGTTCACCCCCGCATATTCTAAGAAGACTCAAGCGTCTAAGCTTGGGGATGCCCAAGGCATACCCTTCTTCATCGACAACATTATCGTGTTCCTCCCCCGAAACTATATTTTTATTCCGTCACATCTTATGCACTTTGCTTGGAGCGTCGGTTTGTTTTTGTTTTTTGTTTTGTTTGAATAAAATGGATCCTAGCATTCACTTTGTGGGAGAGAGACACGCTCCGCTGTAGCATATGGACAAGTATGTCCTTAGGCTTTACTCATAGTATTCATGGCGAAGTTTCTTCTTCGTTAAATTGTTATATGGTTGGAATTGGAAAATACTACATGTAGTAATTCTAAAATGTCTTGGATAATTTGATACTTGGCAATTGTTGTGCTCATGTTTAAGATCTTGCATCATATACTTTGCACCCATTAATGAAGAAACACTTAGAGCTTGCTAATTTGGTTTGCATATTTGGTTTCTCTAGAGTCTAGATAATATCTACTATTGAGTTTTGAACAACAAGGAAGACGGTGCAGAGTCTTATAATGTTTACAATATGTCTTTTATGTGAGTTTTGATGCACCGTTCATCCTTGTGTTTGTTTCAAATAACCTTGCTAGCCTAAACCTTGTATCGAGAGGGAATACTTCTCATGCATCCAAAATACTTGAGCCAACCACTATGCCATTTGTGTCCACCATACCTACCTACTACATGGTATTTATCCGCCATTCCAAAGTAAATTGCTTGAGTGCTACTTTTAAAATTCCATCATTCACCTTTGCAATATATAGCTCATGGGACAAATAGCTTAAAAACTATTGTGGTATTGAATATGTACTTATGCACTTTATCTCTTATTAAGTTGCTTGTTGTGCGATAACCATGCTTCGGGGGACGCCATCAACTATTCTTTGTTGAATATCATGTGAGTTGCTATGCATGTCCGTCTTGTCCGAAGTAAGAGAGATCTACCACCTTAATGGTTGGAGCATGCATATTGTTAGAGAAGAACATTGGGCCGCTAACTAAAGCCATGATTCATGGTGGAAGTTTCAGCTTTGGACATATATCCTCAATCTCATATGAGAATAATAATTGTTGCAACATGCTTATGCATTAAAGAGGAGTCCATTATCCGTTGTCCATGTTGTCCCGGTATGGATGTCTAAGTTGAGAATAATCAAAAGCGAGAAATCCAAAATGCGAGCTTTCTCCTTAGACCTTTGTACAGGCGGCATGGAGGTACCCCATTGTGACACTTGGTTAAAACATGTGTATTGCGATGATCCGGTAGTCCAAGCTAATTAGTACAAGGTGCGGGCACTATTAGTATACTATGCATGAGGCTTGCAACTTGTAAGATATAATTTTCATAAATCATATGCTTTATTACTACCGTTGACAAAATTGTTTCATGTTTTCAAAATAAAAGCTCTATTACAAATATAGCAATCGATGCTTTCCTCTTTGAAGGACCATTCTTTTTACCTTTATGTTGAGTCGGTTCGCCTATCTCTCTCCACCTCAAGAAGCAAACACTTGTGTGAACTATGCATTGATTCCTACATACTTGCATATTGCACTTGTTATATTACTCTATGTTGACAATTATCCATGAGATATATATGTTACAAGTTGAAAGCAACCGCTGAAACTTAATCTTCCTTTGTGTTGCTTCAATGCCTTTACTTTGATTTATTGCTTTATGAGTTAAATCTTATGCAAGACTTATTGATGCTTGTCTTGAAGTACTATTCATGAAAAGTCTTTGCTTTATGATTCACTTGTTTACTCATGTCATTACCATTGTTTTGATCGCTGCATTCATTACATATGTTTACAAATAGTATGATCAAGGTTATGATGGCATGTCACTTCGGAAATTATCTTTGTTAACGTTTTACTCGCTCGGGACGAGCGAGAACTAAGCTTGGGGATGCCGATACGTCTCCGACGTATCGATAATTTCTTATGTTCCATGCCATATTATTGATGATACCTACATGTTTTATGCACACTTTATGTCATATTCGTGCATTTTCCGGAACTAACCTATTAACAAGATGCCGAAGAGCCGCTTGTTGTTTTCTCGCTGTTTTTGGTTTCGTAAATCCTAGTAACGAAATATTCTCGGAATTGGACGAAATCAAAACCCGGGGTCCTATTTTGCCACGAAGCTTCCGAAGACCGAAGAGGAGTCGAAGTGGGGCCACGAGGGGCCGCCACCATAGGGCGGCGCGGCCCAGGTCTTGGCCGCGCCGACCTGTGGTGTGGGGCCCTCGTGTGGCCCCCCACGTTGCCCTTCCGCCTACTTAAAGCCTCCATCGCGAAACCCCTGATGCGAAAAACCACGATACGGAAAACCTTCCAGAGACGCCACCGCCGCCAATCCCATCTCGGGGGATTCTGGAGATCTCCTCCGGCACCCTGCCGGAGAGGGGATTCATCTCCCGGAGGACTCTACACCGCCATGGTCGCCTCCGGAGTGATGAGTGAGTAGTTCACCCCTCGACTATGGGTCCATAGAAGTAGCTAGATGGTTGTCTTCTCCTCATTGTGCTTCATTGTTGGATCTTGTGAGCTGCCTAACATGATCAAGATCATCTATCTGTAATGCTATATGTTGTGTTTGTCGGGATCCGATGGATAGAGAATACCATGTTATGTTAATTATCAAGTTATTACCTATGTGTTGTTTATGATCTTGCATGCTCTCCGTTATTAGTAGAGGCTCTGGCCAAGTTGATGCTAGTAACTCCAAGAGGGAGTATTTATGCTCGATAGTGGGTTCATGCCTGCATTGACACCTGGGGGAGTGACAAAAACCCCTAAGGTTGTGTTGTGTTGTTGCCACTAGGGATAAAACATTGATGCTATGTCCGAGGATGTAGTTGTTGATTACATTACGCACCATACTTAATGCAATTGTCCGTTGCTTTGCAACTTAATACTGGAAGGGGTTCGGATGATAACTCTGAAGGTGGACTTTTTAGGCATAGATGCAGTTGGATGGCGGTCTATGTACTTTGTCGTAATGCCCAATTAAATCTCACTTGTACTTATCATGACATGTATGTGCATTGTTATGCCCTCTCTATTTGTCAATTGCCCGACTGTAATTTGTTCACCCAACATGCTTTTATCTTATGGGAGAGACATCTCTAGTGAACTGTGGACCCCGGTCCATTCTTTTAGTACTGAAATACAAATCTGCTGCAATACTTGTTTTACTTGTTTTCGCTGCAAACAATCATCTTCCACACAATACAGTTAATCCTTTGTTACAAGCAAGCCGGTGAGATTGACAACCTCACTCGTTTCGTTGGGGCAAAGTACTTTGGTTGTGTTGTGCAGGTTCCACGTTGGCGCCGGAATCTCTGGTGTTGCGCCGCACTACATCCCGCCGCCATCAACCTTCAACGTGCTTCTTGGCTCCTCCTGGTTCGATAAACCTTGGTTTCTTTCTGAGGGAAAACTTGCTGCTGTGCGCATCATACCTTCCTCTTGGGGTTCCCAACGAACGTGTGAATTACACGCCATCAATAGGCAGCTCACAAGATCTAACATGATAGCACAATGAGGAGAAGACAACCATCTAGCTACTGCTATGGACCCATAGTCCAGGGTGAACTACTCACACATCGATCCGGAGGCGATCATGGTGATGAAGAGACCTCCGGGAGATGATTCCCCTCTCCGGCAGGGTGCCGGAGGCGATCTCCTCGAATCCCCCGAGATGGGATTGGCGGCGGCGGCGTCTCTGTAAGGTTTTCCGTATCGTGGCTCTCGGTACTGGGGTATTCGCGACGAAGGCTTTAAGTAGGCGGAAGGGCAGAGTCGGGGGCGTCTCGAGGGGCCCACACACTAGGGCTGTGCGGGCCCAAGCCTGGCCGCGCCGCCCTAGTGTGTCGCCACCTCGTGGCCCCACTTCGTATCTCCCTCGGTCTTCTGGAAGCTTCGTGGAAAAATAGGACCCTGGGCGTTGATTTTGTCCAATTCCGAGAATATTTCCTTTGTAGGATTTCGAAACCAAAAATAGCAGTAAAATAGCGAGAACAACGAATCGGCTCTTCGGCATCTCGTCAATAGGTTAGTGCCGGAAAATGCATAATAATGACATATAATGTGTATAAAACATGTGAGTATCATCAATAAAGTAGCATGGAACATAAGAAATTATAGATACGTTTGAGACGTATCAACCCACTCTATGGCAAAGTTCACAAATAAAAGGATAGAGGGCACAAACTTTTTCAGCAAGATCGTCTAGAGCCCTAAACCACTTTCTAGTTTTTTCATTCCTGTGATGGATACAATATTCATCTTCGATTTGATTAATTCCACAAGGTCTATGCATTCCACAAAAATTAACATGCTTATAAGAAATAGTATTTTCAGAAGTTTGGGCATGTTTATTGCAATCATTAACAACAATTTTATTTTCCATGCAAGTGTCTTTGAAAGGTTCATGATACATGTACCAATTTTCTTTAGGAACATTAATATGAGAAGCAAAGGCTCTATAGCAATCGACCATAATTTGAGGATCAAGACCATATTTAGCACTAAGCTCTTGAAAATCAACAGTTTCAATGAAAGACTTAATGCATTCATATTCATAGTTTATACCTGATTCTTTACCTTTGTCGTTCTCCCAATCTTCAGTATTCTCCTGAATTCTTTCAAGAAGATCCCATCCAGCTTCAACCTCCTTGCTTGTGAAAGATCCCTCCAAACAGGCATCTAGATAGTCCTTGTGGTGTCCTGAAAGCCTTGCATAAAAATTATTAATAATAACATTACGGGGAGCTCATGAATGGGACATTTGAGCATTAGTGACTTCAATCTCCCCCATGCTTGGGAAATACTCTCTCCATCACGAGGATAAAAGTTATAAATGTAAATCCTATCAATATGCACTTCATGAGGAGGATAAAATTTAGAATAAAAGAGAGGTACAATTTCCTCCCAACCAAGAGATCGACCATTCTTCAACATCTTATACCATTCCGCAGCTCTGCCCTTCAAAGATATAGAGAATAGCTTCCTCTTAACTTGGTCCTTTGAAATACCTGCATTCTCGAACAACTCGCATAATCTATTATATACTAAAAGCAAAATACGGATGTTTAAAATAGAGACACTACGTTAATCCACATCATTAAAATTATTTTAGCTGTTAGATCTATAATTTTAATGGTCAAGATTTAAAAATCTTATGTAACAGTACAATCACCATATTTTGAACTACACGTGCCATGTCTGACACGTCCCTGCCATCTTCTGTAGGAAAATAAATAAATAAAAGAGTCCAAAGGAGTACGTTACTGGATCTACAATTTACAGATGTGATTTTACCAGAAAAAAGTATACGTGGGCAATTTACAGATGTGATCTACAATTTAGAGCTGCCCTCCCGACGCACGCCTCAGCAATTGGCCTCGATGCACTGGGCCGGTCGGCCCCTCTTTCCATGTTTGAGCAGTTTAAATTTCAACCTTAAATCCATAAAATGAAATAGTCCGACACATAATAAATTTGTCTCTAGATTTTTCTGCTTGGTGAGCTGGTCGTCCCAGTAATGTCTAAACTGCTATCTACAAGCTCTATGGTAGCAAAATTTAAACTCAACTCTAGATTACTCTTAACCTTTTGTTCACAAGACACGCGCAGAAATAAAATGGCCTCACATAACGGACCGGAAAGCCATCAAAAAATCAGAGCACCTAGCTAGAGATGTATATGATAAGACAAGAAACTAACCTTTAACGGACATGGGAGTACACATGAAAATATTCGTTTATGTGTGCCGAAGTTTGCACAAGCTGGCCAGCTGGAAATGCATATCATATTGATGTGAAAAAATTTAAATAGAAATGGTGCGCTGATGCCAATGTGTTATGTGTGCAAACAAACCAACAAGCCAGAATAAGTAGGAACAAAAATGATTCTATGCACACAATAGCAAATATTAAGTATAATAGGTCGTTTGACATGTTACAAGATATGATTACATAATAAAAAAGATAAATTTCGAGACTTACTAAGATCGAATGCTCTAGATTTTTATGAATACAAAAGAAGCTAAAACAAAATTCAGGAAAAAAAGATCGAAGAGAGCTGGGTGGATCATAACTTAAAAAAAAAACTTATTCTAGCATCCATGGACGATTTATCGAAGACGAGAAAGGGAGCAAAGTAGAAAACTTACAAAAATCCTAGATTTCATACAAATAACTAAAATTTAAAACTTACCTAGAATTATCCCCAATAATTGTGTATCATAGTTAATGTAAATTTTGACACTATTCGTATTTTCTCATGAGTATCTTAAGAAAAGAGATTGATCATTGGATTACAACCTATAGAAGTTACAATAGAGCATAAAACGAGAGAGAAGTGGTAAGCCAACTATAGCCATTTTTACATTATTGAGTAGCCAAACCGAAAATATACGAATATTAACTTACTTTGTCCCATATATGACTATTTTTTGGAAGTATAACTCCATCTCCAAACAATAAGAACATTTTTGCACAAAAAGATTTGTAATAGCTACGAGTGAATAGAATACAAATAATTAATCCTGACAACTCATATTGTGTCGGTGATTCGTGGGAATTCTTGAAAATTCGGAAAAAACATACATATACCCCTTAAAAGTAACGATTAGAGACATATACTGTTTTTTAATAAATATGACATTCATAAGATGTTAGTCCTACGTAATAAATGAAATAACACAACTTATTATATTATTAATAGTCTATATCCTACTAACATGCTTGAATTTATATGTAAGTCCTATTGGGACCTCTTAGATTTGTATGGTTTTGATGACAATAGGAAGCACTATAATACCAGTTCCATTATTTAATCGCTTATTTCTAAAATATATGTACATGACATTTTGATATGAACAAAATCATCAGGATGCAACTTGAAATATATTTTATATGTATACTCTAGGAAAATACAAAATATTTGAAGCTATTTTTGATGCCAAATCTAATGGTTTAGCAACGACATAAATCTAGATGCCTTAGTGTGAACTTGAAGTTATAGAAAATATATGAGTTCGATTGCACGCTCTTAGGATGCCATGTAATATTATGATGGGTGGAACAATGAATAAAAGGTATAAGAAATATTAATGCAGCTCAAATATATTTATTATTATACTTTAGATAATAGTGTGATTTAGACGAGAATGTAATAGTTTGAATAGCAACAATAATTTTGATTGAAACTTTAATAACAATAAATATTATGAGGAAGTGGCGGCCCAGCAGGACACTAAGCTAATATCGATGAAATTTAATCTTATTCTTAACCGTGCACTAATGTAACAACACACAAAATCTACATGCTAGATCGCGATATTATTTAATACCACAAACAGATATAATATCACCATGTACTAAACCTCATGTATAGCTAATCATATGGTATTTTTACCCTAATTGGTAAAGTAAAATTTCACCCGGAAACTAAAGATTACAAAGACATTTTTCTGCATGTAGCATAATGTTTAATTATGGCAGTTTCAGATGTTGCCCTCGCATGTGTGAGGGCCACTGTGCTAGTTCATGTATAAAGAGTAAATGATCACTAGGATGGACAGTCCCATCTCCAAAATAGCAATTGTTCATAGCAAGTTCAACAATTTTCATAGGTATCTTGAAGGGAATACTTTCAGTAGGTGGATTTAAAATATCACAAGCATCATTATAATTATCGCATATGGGAGATAAAGTATTATCAGAGCAAATTTTCTCCCCTAAAGATGGGAAGCTAAAAAGATCATAAAAACTAGCTTCCCCAAGCTTAGACTTCTCCATAGCATTAGCAGTAATTGCGTTCATACTAATAACATCGCTACTAGCTTGCAAATAAGGTTCCATAGGTTTTTTAATTTTCGCATCAAACAATTCATGTCTTAACTCAGGAAATAGATTAAAAAACTCACTGTTGTTTTCCATTATGCCTAACTAGTGAAAAATAAAAACAAGAAACAAAAAGATGCAATTGCAGGATCTAAAGGAAATAGCTTCGAGCACTCACACACCGGCAACAGTGCTAGGAAATAGCTTAGTAGTCGGAGGATGTGAATACCTTTTATCTTACCTCCCCGGCAACGGAGCCAGAAAATAGCTTGATGTCTACGCACGCTTCTATTCCTGTAGACAGTGTTGGGCCTCCAAGAGCAAAGGTTTGTAGAACAGCAGCAAGTTTCCCTTAAGTGAATCACCCAAGGTTATCGAACTCAGGGAGGTAGAGGTCAAAGATATCCCTCTCAAGCAACCCTGCAATTACGATACAAGAAGTCTCTTGTGTCCCCAACACACCTAATACACTTGTCAGATGTATAGGTGCACTAGTTCGGCGAAGAGATAGTAAGATGCAAGTGATATGGAAGAATATGAGTGGTAATAACAATCTGAAATAAATATGACAGCAAGTAAACATGCAGTAGAATAGTAAATAAACGGTGATTCGATATTTGGAAACAAGGCCTAGGGATCCTACTTTCACTAGTGGACACTCTCAACAATGATCACATAATAAAACTAATCTACACTCTCTTGTTGGATAACAAACACCATTCATTGTGTAGGGCTATAAAAGCACACCTCAAGCCGGAGTAAACAAGCTCCACAACATCCGGAGTTCATATTTAAATAACCTCTAGAGTGCATAATAGACCGTTGCAATTTAGACCGAGTACTAACATAGCATACACACTGTCAACAATAGCTATGTAAGGGGGAATAGATCGCATCAATACTATCATAGTAATAGTTAACTTCATAATCTACAAGAGATTACAATCATAACCTACGCCAAGTACTACATGATGCACACACTTTGTCAACATTACATCATGGAGGAGGAATAGACTACTTTAATAACATCACTAGAGTAGCACATAGATTAATAGTGATACAAAGCTCATGATCACATAAAGATCACATGGGAGAGAGAGATGAACCACATAGCTACCGGTAGAGCCCTCAGCCTCGGGGGAGAACTACTCCCTCCTCATCATGGGAGACAGCAACGGTGATGAAGATGGCGGTGGTGTCGATGGAGATGACTCCGGGGGCACTTCCCCGTCCTGGCGGCGTGCCGGAACAGAGACTTCTGTCCCTCGAAACAGAGTTTCGCGATGGCGGCGACGTCCCTGGAGTCTTTCTGGAGTTTCATCAATTCGTATCAGGTTTTTAGGTCTCGACGGATTTTATAGGCGAAGAGGCGGCGCAAGGAGGTGCCAGGGGGGCCCACCCCATAGGGCAGTGTGGTGACCCGGCATACCACTGCATGGTGTAGTATGCAAGTCTGATATAACACCAATGAAACACCGTTCCACTAGTATTATATCACTCAGAGTGGTACAACAGAAACATATGCGGGTCCAAGGCATGTCTATAGAATTACAACATTGACTGCGTTACATAAGATCATCACGGCCTCCTACTTTACAATGAGGTAAAACTGCAAATAAACTCCAGAAGAACGACTCGTAGTCTAATCTTATCACGGACTCTATTTGTAGAGTATTTAACTAACTATAGAGGCTATGAATAGATTCTAGCTAAATAGGAGCTAGGTTCACGGAGCTAGTCCCCTTCTACTGCTAATCTAGGTTTTCTCCTTGTTGGATGTGGTATCTGTCTCCTCTGACATGGTCCTGTCTCTTGAAGTAGTTGTTGACTCCTCGGTCTTTGAGTTGCACTGTAGATCCTCCTTCGATGCCTCCATATCTAAGCAGGGGATTTAAGAGTGGGATGAGTACGAGCGTACTCAACAAGTTCATTATAGGAAAGAGGTGTTTAATGCACTAGCTACGGCATTAGACCGGAAAGTCTAATACCAATGCAGGTTTTCATAATCTTTTCTTCAAAAGGTTGCTTTTATTCGGAAGAACTATGTCCGTCGGCCTTCACCGGTTTACTAGAACTTCATGGAGCTCCTTTCCGGCCGCGTTCGCGGTTCCATATCCCGGAACGAGGAGTGACAGTCACAGTTCTTTACACTCTGCAGAGGTGTGTTGCTTTACCCATAAGAGATCTTAACCTTGGTGCCAACCGAGCGCGCAACCCGTCCACACTTCCTATGGTGTGAGGCCCGGTATAAGGTCTAGCCAATCATGTTCCTCCGCTACCTCGAACACCCACCCGTTGTTGCATGCGCCGACCCTGGGTCCACGTCGGTCCCATTATTCCTGTAGTTTTCAAGGTGGACCCCGACCACGACAACAGTGCTGGGCTCTACCATACACTCCTACGCCGGTGGCTGCAACCCATCATAGACCGCAATACCGTGGGGACTTAGGACTCCCCGGCCCTCACCGCTTGCTCCTTCGGGCGACAAGTGTACTACGGACAATGCCGTGGGGACTTAGGACTCCCCGGCCTCACCGCTTGCCCCCTTGGATCACAAGTGTACTACGGTAAAGCGCATCCGTTGATGAACGAGAGGTGGAAACACTTTTGACTACTCCGTCCCACTCCGGATCTTATGGTTAACACGGGTATTACTAGGCACAAGAATCACTGGCGACATTTTTTGTTTAATCCTAGATGGATATAAACCCGTGCAATGGAACCTCCACCATATCAACACAATCCATGGTTCCATTGCCCACCACATAGTCATATTCATAGTTATGAAAGTAGTGGTTTTGGTTTTTATGCAATAGTGATAACCATAGTACTTTGCAAGTAATTTGATAGAAATACTCAAATGACATGAGAAAGTGATGAACTTGCCTTTCTTGATTGCAAGATTATGCGAGCAAGGTCTTCGGTGCGCAATAACTCCAAATTCTGAAATAGCATCATCGTCCGGTAAGGACGATGTTTAAAAGATTGGCAAGGATGCAATAATGCATAAGTATGAGATGCAATCACTCTAAGCGTGACCTAACCCCGATGATTTAGAATTAGTGAGTAGTAATGATTTGTTCAGGGTGTGTTGCACTTTTAGAGTGATTCACATACAAGGTTCTTATTCAGGTGTGATTACTTGGTATTATCAACAGGTAGACAATAAAGAATAATAATCAATTGAGCACATAAAGAATGATAATGGGCATAATGTTATCAAGTAAAGAACAGGTGGTCAGTTTTAGTATTAGATGGCATGGTTAAGGATTAATTATCATATACTTCAAAAGAATAACTTTTGAAGAACATGTTCTTTAATAAAGAACAAGAATGATAATTAGGTTGGTGGAGTTCTATAATTTATTATGGTTCCAAGTAGTTTTTGGAGTAAGTGTTAGATGGATCACAACAATGTTGGACTCATCGACACCTAGGGCTTGTAAGGTTAAGATAAGCCTAGGCATCCTAAGCAATTCATTATACATGGTTGTTGTCAAGGTTGGTTTATCTTGCTAATGATAGCTGGCTAGGGTTTGTAGGTCCTTATAAGCAGGGTTGGTGATGATTCCTTATTTTCTTCAAAAGAATAACTTTTGAAGAACATACTTCTTAAATAATAAGAAGTATATCAATTAGGGTTGAGGTTGTCTAGGTTTTGCTATTTGATCCACTAAGTAAGGAATGATTGGCTCCTAAATGGAATGGTTCATAATTATGAAGTATTTGTAGTGTTCAGTGGACTTGGTTATGTAATTGTTATCACCAGATTTTGGCTAAATCAGGAGATGGGCCGCGATCAAGATGGGTTTGAAGAATATACATGGAAGAAATACGTGAATCGGCCTTGTGTACCAAGTTTGGGCTAATTGCCCGTGTATCTGTAACATATTAGATTACGAGTCGGTTAGGAGATAGAGTTTTACCCGTGCACGGTTAGGTGCACGCTTGAGTTAGAAAGTCCCTTGGACTATAAATATGTATCTAGGGTTTATGAAATAAACAACAACCAACATTCAACACAAACAAATCTCGGCGCATCGCCAACTCCTTCGTCTCGAGGGTTTCTCCGGTAAGCACCATGCTGCCTAGATCGCATCTTGCGATCTAGGCAGCACAAGCCTACCCACGTGGTTCATGCGTTGCTCGTGCTCGAAGCCTTTTTGATGGCGAGCAACGTAGTTATCTTAGATGTGTTAGGGTTAGCATTGTTCTTCGTATCATATGCTGTCGTAGTGCAACCCTTATGCATCTAGCCGCCCTTACACCTATCTCAGGTGTAGGGGCGGCACCCCGCTTGATCATAGTTTAGTAGATCCGATCCGTTACGGTTGCTCCTTATTCTTCAAGGATTAGTTTAACATCCGCAATAGTTAGGCCTTACAAAGGGTTGGAGGATCCAGCGGCGTGTAGGGTGTAGTTTGCTAGCCCTAGACAGGATGTTCCGGGATCAACCTCGTGTTGGTTTTTAGGCCCTGTCTAGGATCGGCTTACGATCACCGTGCGCGAGCGCGAGGCCCAATCGTGAGTAGGATGATCCGATTATGCGGTGAAAACCCTAAATCGTCGTAGATCGCATTAGCTTTATCTTGATCAAGCAGGACCACCATATATTCGGACACCTTGTACGAATCATGGGTGGATCGGCTCCTTGAGCCGATTCACAGGATAACCTGAGAGCCGATCGAGGCTCGTATTTAATGTTTACGTGTATGCCATGCAGAAACTAAGCGAGGCATCATCCAACACCTTCCCGACCAGGTATAGGTCAGGTGGCACGCCCTTGCGATATCATCGGACGTGTGACCGGGAGGCTTTGCGGGCCGTCGCTCCGAGGGACCGGGGCCAGCCGCAGCCCTAGTTGTTCCCGGCTCTACTCGTGTTGCCGGTCGCTGCCCGCCGGTGGGTTTCTCGACCGCAACACATTCTCGGCACGCCCGGTGGGACAATCTTCGACATCCACCGCATCGCCATCTACATCCGAGATGGCGGAAAGCACTCCGGTCAAGTACGAGGATCTGACTGACAAGCTCAAGAAGAAGCATGACGAGATCAAGGCGGTCCTCGAAGCCGAACTCATCGGCTCTTTCCATAGAACCCGCTCCCATGGCGTCAGGTGGAAGGGGTTCTCACCTGAAGGCGCACTCGATGGAGTGGACCTGTCCGCCCCATCGAAGAACGCACCAGGTCGCCGCGTCGGGAGATCAACTACATGGTGGCTCATTCGCTGCACCGCCACTCGAGAGCCCGGTAAACACTTTGGAGCGTGTCGCTCTGCGCGTGGTCCAGAAATCATGAGCCATCGGTATTCTCCGTCGGGACCAGCTCGGGGACTTACAAAGGAGAGATGCCACTCCAGTCCCATCCTCCGCTGCCGTTCGCATGGGCAGCACCAGAAGTGCCAAACTCATCGGCATACGTCGTCTACAAGATTGGTGGTGATCCTAGTGACTACCAATTCCTACCTGAGGCACCCAAGGAGATCCCGCACGGATACACGTGCGCATACGTACCAGACTGCAATACCTGGGCACTCTCGAACCAGGTTGCAACAGCTGGGGGCCTCCGGAACAGCAGGAGGAACGTCGGGAGCCGATCTTGAGAAGCAAACGTGGTTAGCTAAGTACGCCACTCCGACAAACCTCCGGAGCCCAGCTCCTGCAGCTTGGCTCGGAACTGGAAAAGCAAGCATGGCTGGTTAAGTATGCCACCCCGGCGAATCTTCAGGGTTCGACACCTTCAGCCATCACCGCGGATCAGATTTGTACAATTCTGAAAGATCTGTTCGGCATGATGCCGAAAAGGAAGACGTTCGGCTACACCAAGCCGTACCCCAACGATTACTAATTGATCCCGCTACCACCCAAATATCGGCTCCCGGACTTCACAAAGTTTAGTGGATCGGATGGTTCCAGCTCCATCGAGCATGTGAGCCGATATTTGGCACAGCTCGGGCACGATCTCAGCATCGGACGAGTTGCGTGTGAGGTTCTTCGCACGGTCCCTCACAGGATCGGCTTTCGGGTGGTACACATCGCTGCCACCGAACTCCATCCGGACTTGGAAGCAGCTTGGAAGAGCAGTTCCATGAGCAGTATCACTCGGAGGCTTCCGAGGCCGGCATTGCCGATCTAGCACAAGTACGACGAAGCGCGGGGAGACGAGTGTCGAATACATCCAGCGCTTCAGGACCATTAGGAACCGATGCTTTTCGGTTCATGTAAGTGAAAAAGAAGCGATCGAGTTGGCGGTGGTGGGTCTCTCATCATCGATTAAGGACGTGGCCTCCCAAGCAGTACTACCCTTCATTGGCGCACATGGTGCGAAGCTGTCAGCATATGAACAGCGCCACCCAGATGTTTACCAGGACAAATTCAAGCGTGCGGTAGCCCTGGTTGAGGCAGACGAGGATGAAGGTGCTGCGGAAGATCGAGAGGTAGCAGTGGCTGAATGGACTCGAGCGGCAGGCCCCGTGTCCTGCAAATGGGTTAAGCCACAAGGCCCTCCAAAAGGGTTCGACTTCGACGTGACCAAGACTGAGCAGATTTTCGATCTCTTACTCACGGAGAAGCATATAAAGGTACCCGAAGGCCACAAGATCCCCACGGTGCAGGAGCTGAACGGAAAGTCATACTGCAAGTGGCATAACACGTTCACCCACACCACTAACGACTGCAGGGTGTGGCGGCAGCGATCCAAATGGCGATAGAAAATGGACGGTTAATTTTCAACCAGTACGCCATGAAGGTCGACACACACCCCTTCCCCGCCGTGAACATGGTGGAGTATACTTACCATGGAGGGTGCCAGCCAGATCTCTCGTGCAATATCAACATGGTAGGGCTTGGGCACCACTTTGGTAAGGACGGAGATGAGGGCAGCTGCTCTCATAGCAAAGACACGGAGGAAGCCGCTCCACGCGATCGGCTCCGCCAAGACGGCAAGCGCTACGTCACAGAGGGAGAAGTGAAGAACATAAGATATCAGCGACCTCTCTCTGATCACCTCCTCAACAAGTATGTGAGTCGAGTATGACCAACGCCGACGATACAACGACGATGATGAAGAAGATCGTCCGGCTAGGGACGACGGAGACGTCGTCGGCACGATCGCGATGAGGAGGAGCACGAGCGCCGTGCCAAGGAAAAGTCGGGGGAGCGAGACGACGTGGATAGGCACCGGGACTGCCCTTCTTCGGACACCGCTGGGATTCAGGAATGAGCCGATTGCCCACAATCGGCAATTGCCCAGAATGCAACCAGAAGAAGAAGGAGACAGCCAACGTGTCCGTGTTCAAGCGCCTAGGGTCTCTCCCGCCACAAAGCAAACGCGTTGAGTCCCCTCGGTTGGAAGATCTCGAGGATTCAGAAGACGAGGGAGAAGAAGAAGACAGTACCACCGGCCAAGGTGGTGCCCCGATGGACTCAGCCGTTCCCAAAAGCGCAGGGTTCAGCGATTACGCGGCCTGGAGGAAGCTGAAAGATTATACCTGCACACGTTGAGGAAGGCACGGCCTGATCTGGCCGCCAAAATTCAGCGAACCCTGGGCGAAGAAGGTCGGCCACAAAGAAAAGAGTGGCGCCCCAAGCAAAGGAAAGCCGATGATGAGACATCGGCTGGCACAAACATGGTGCTCGTCCTCCCGACGAAGCTTAGTGCTCCACGATTACACGATGCACTCGGGGTGGACGACAGCAAGCGCACCAACATGATAAAGTCAGAGATTGGGCTGGTTTTATCCACCGGCCTGACCGAGTAGCAAAAGCAAATCAATGAGCAGACGTGGCGAGGCTGATCCTTGTGATCGGCCCCAAAAGTTTATGGAGGAACATTACAAAACCTTCATCGAGCAAGCAACATGGAGGCCGATTCCAGCAATCGGCCAAAATTATCCTCACCATCCATTCTGCCTGGGTTCAGCATTTAATCCAACAGGGGATACCTAAAGAGCCGATACCATCAATTCTCTTGACAGAATCGGCTCGGGGGGGCACCTAGGTGGATAAAACACGAGGATATGAAGTAGGAGTATCTTTCAAACGCCCAGCAGCCCAAGATATTCTTTGATGATGGGTATTGAAGTATGGGGGCCGATACATGAATCGGCCTTAAAAAATTCGAAAAATTTTAAGCACAGCCGATGCGCAGACATCGACTTAAGGATAGGACGCCGATGCATGGCCATCGACTCAAGGGATAATCAGAGGGTCAATGGAGGAACTCCTCAACGAAGAGAGACTCTAATGGAGGAACTCCTCAATGGAGTGGTTTAATGGCTCGGATCCTCTCTTCAAGAACAATGCCAAGAGCAGCATGGATGTGCAGATCAGGTTAAGGATGGGTTGCATCAAATCCGCCAAAGGAAGGAGCTGATCTGACCTGCAAGGCGCGAGAAGTGGACTGAAGAAGCTCGGGGGGCAGCTCACTCTGAGGGTTCTCTGCTCTGGAGAGCCGATTTTGTTGAAATCGGCTGGCTCTGCATCATGACTTGGAAACCGATGGCGACACGTTTGGTTAGCCCACTGCTATGCTCGCCTTGGTAGAGGCTCGGGGGCAACCGACTGCGTAGATATTCTGTTCTTAAGAAGCCGATTGGGATTTCATCGGATAGCCCTCCATCATAACCTTTTTTAAAGGGGATTGGGCAGGTTTGAAGAGTATCACTGAATATCTGAAAACCCAGAGGTATCGACTTCAGCATCAAGTCGTTTCAGCAGTGATTCTGGGGCTCTCGTAAGGGCGTTGATCTGCCTAGTTGTCCGCCAGAGCTCAAAGTCATCGGTTGGAAAAGGCGAAA
The DNA here is from genome assembly GCF_022539505.1 of Lolium rigidum. Lineage (NCBI taxonomy): Eukaryota > Viridiplantae > Streptophyta > Magnoliopsida > Poales > Poaceae > Lolium > Lolium rigidum. The sequence continues at coordinate 259,238,392 of NC_061510.1, forward strand.
GATAGATCGTGAAGGATTGATATGTTAACCTCAGCTTTCGGGCATTGATCAGATTCACGATCGCTCCGACGTCAAAGGGGTGAAGAATGGGTCATGAGAGACCGATGCGTTGTCATCGGCTCATTAAGCATTGGCTAAGTGACGATCGGCGGAATCAGTATGAAGGGAAATCGGCTAAATTGGCATAAAGGAAATCGGCAAAATCAAATTGGGGAATTTCTTCATTGATAAACTAGATTTCTTACATAGAAGAGCTGATTGCTCTCAAAAGGGAGTACTAAGGGGATACATTGCCCCGTCTACTACTGCTGATCCTATGCTAAGGGTCCTATCTACGGGCCGTCGCTGCCCTCGTCATCACCCTCGTCGCCGATGTCGGCGCTGCTCCCGGCGGGCTCGTCGTCGCTGCTGTAGCGGCCGCCGGCGGGACCTTCGTTGTCCTCATCCTCCTCGTCGTCGTTGTCGTCGCTGTCGTAGTCACTGAGATTCCCCGGCCAGGGGCAGTGGCGCTTGGCCGGCGGCTCGTCGGAGGGGCTGTCGTCGTCGTCGTCCTCCTCCTCCTCCTCCCCTACCTCCTCGGAGGTGGTGAAGTCATCCCAGGAGAGGCGATCGTCATCGCTCTCCTCCTCCGATTCCCCGTCGGCGAGGAAGCGGAGGTCGCTCTCCCCACTGGTCAAGGACTTGTCGTCCTCGGACCAGATGGAGGAGGCGTGGTCTTCCAAGTCCCATTCTTCTGGTGCGCGAATGTCCGGCGGCGTCTCGCGGGAGGAGGAGGACCCAAGGGAAAGTTCCGATGAGGTGGAGGAAGAGGAAGACATGGTGCGCAGAAGGGCTTTTGGAGTGCTAATGCGGAGAGGATGAGGAGGAGAACTGTTCGGTGCGGTTAAATAAAAGAAGTGGGGATTTAATGTTCGAACCAGTTTTCGAGGAGGTGGTGCCAAAAAACCGTCAAATCGTGCGAGAGAAGTTGGGAAGGCAAGTTGTCATGATGGAAAATACTGCGACGGTTCCGCTCGCCACGACATGACCCCTCGGAGGAAAAAGCGAGTGGTTTTGAAATTATCATTACCAAAACCAGGGGGGCATGTGTTATCACCAGATTTTGGCTAAATCAGGAGATGGGCCGCGATCAAGATGGGTTTGAAGAATATACGTGGAAGAAATACGTGAATCGGCCTTGTGTACCAAGTTTGGGCTAATTGCCCGTGTATCTATAACATATTAGATTACGAGTCGGTTAGGAGATAGAGTTTTACCCGTGCACGGTTAGGTGCACGCTTGAGTTATAAAGTCCCTTGGACTATAAATATGTATCTAGGGTTTATGAAATAAACAACAACCAACGTTCAACACAAACAAATCTCGGCGCATCGCCAACTCCTTCCTCTCGAGGGTTTCTCCGGTAAGCACCATGCTGCCTAGATCGCATCTTGCGATCTAGGCAGCACAAGCCTACCCACGTGGTTCATGCGTTGCTCGTGCTGAAGCCTTTTTGATGGCGAGCAACGTAGTTATCTTAGATGTGTTAGGGTTAGCATTGTTCTTCGTATCATATGCTATCGTAGTGCAACCCTTATGCATCTAGCCGCCCTTACACCTATCTCAGGTGTAGGGGCGGCACCCCGCTTGATCATAGTTTAGTAGATCCGATCCGTTACGGTTGCTCCTTGTTCTTCAAGGATTAGTTTAACATCCGCAATAGTTAGGCCTTACAAAGGGTTGGAGGATCCAGCGGCGTGTAGGGTGTAGTTTGCTAGCCCTAGACAGGATGTTCGGGGATCAACCTCGTGTTGGTTTTTAGGCCCTGTCTAGGATCGGCTTACGATCACCGTGCGCGAGCGCGAGGCCCAATCGTGAGTAGGATGATCCGATTATGCGGTGAAAACCCTAAATCGTCGTAGATCGCATTAGCTTTATCTTGATCAAGCAGGACCACCATATATTCGGACACCTTGTACGAATCATGGGTGGATCGGCTCCTTGAGCCGATTCACAGGATAACCTGAGAGCCGATCGAGGCTCGTATTTAATGTTTACGTGTATGCCATGCAGGAAACTAAGCGAGGCATCATCCAACACCTTCCTGACCAGGTATAGGTCAGGTGGCACGCCCTTGCGATAGCATCGGACGTGTGACCAGGAGGCTTTGCGGGCCGTCGCTCTGAGGGACTGGGGCCAGCCGCAGCCCTAGTTGTTCCCGGCTCTACTGTGTTGCCAGTCGCTGCCCGCCGGTGGGTTTCTGACCGCAACAGTAATAATAAATATTGAGCCTAGATGCTATTTGGATTCATCACAATGGTGTGATGCTAAGCATGGATGAATAAGGATGATTGTTTTGACAGTAGAAGCTAGGGTTTAAACTTGGTTGATCCTACTTGATCAACTAGGTTCAGTGATATGCATACATGGAAGACTAATTTGCTAGTGATAGGTTTCTACATTTTATGTGGACATAGATATGTCTTTAGTTGCTAATTATGGCTCTATGGTAATGGAGTGACATGATCACATGTTCTAACCTAGAGTTTAGGTTAGAATTAAATTAAGGTTCACATGTAATAATGGAACTAGGGTGTAATGCATAATTGAATTAGGGTTTTAGGATCCCACCTGAATTATGGGGTTATCACTTTGTTTTAAAATGGAACTAGGGTTTCCTAATTACTCTATAATTCTTGTATTAATAACTTCATTAATAAAGTTGAAGTTATTAATAACTTTGAAATTAAAATAATATTGGATTTGTCCTTTTATTATTTTTAAAGAATTGATAATTAAGGTAATTATTAATTAGGATTTAAATCCTTCTAATAAGGATTTAATAAGTTAATGGTAAATAAAAATTAATGTTAATGTTTCACTTATTTACTTACTGGTTTTAATTTATTTTAGGAAGGTTTTCCTAATTATTGAATTGTAATTCAATAATGAATAAAAGAAAAGGCTTAATTATTAAGTTTAAAACAATTAAATTTTAATTAAAAATAAAAATTTCATATTATATTTTTATTGGATAGGATTTTCTTTTCTAAGAATTTTGATATCTTATTTATATTTTTCTGACTTAAAATGGATTTTATAAACATTTACAAAGTTTCAGTAATTATTGAATTTAAATTTTTAAACTAAATCTACTAAACCTACCCGGGCTGTAACTACCCAGGGACACAGACATGTGGACCAGTGCCACGCTGGCTGCCACGGTGGCGTCGATGTGGCAACCATGACCACCACCGGCGGCCAGCCGTGGACGGCGCCGGCGTTCCCGGGGTCCCGCGGGGGCGTGCGCGTGCTCGTTAGAATCAGGGGAACGAGACGAACCAAATGGTGGCGGCGCTTCCCCCAAATGGTCACCGGAGGGTGACCGACGACGATGGTCTGCGGCGGTGTTCACGGGTCTACGATGCGGAGCACGCTAGAGATCGCTAGAGGAGGAGCTAGGATGCGCAGGGGAGTCAGTAGCTCACCGCGAGCAGGATGGAAGCGACGGCAGGGTCGGAGGAGCCCTAGATCGCCGGAATTGACTGCTCCGGCCGTCGGAGAGGTGAGGTCGGCATCGGCGCTACGTGCTGCCCCGGCTCGATTCCTTCTACAGGAGTAGCAAGTCGAGCACGGCGGTGGTGCTGGTGTCCACGGCGGGGCCTGAGGTAGTCTCCATCGGCGGCGATGGTCGGAGACCGTACGGGCTAGGGTTTCGATTTGGGGCGAAATTGGACAGAGAGAGAAATTGAGGGCGTCCTCGCCATTTATAGGGTTCCCGACGTGTGCTGGAGGTCAACAATGCCGGCGGCGACTACGGGACGTGGCGCTGGCGTCGCCGTGTCGAGCTCCTGTGCTCCCCAGAGACGAAGACGAAGACGTCGTGTTCCTCTTCGTATTTATCCACGGCGAAGGGGTACGTGGGTTGCCTGGGCCGTGCTGGGCTGGTGCTGATGGGCGGCTTACTGGGCTGCTCTGTTGGGCTGCACGGCCAGGTAAGGGTCCAGGTGGTTTTTCTCCTTTTTCTCTTTTCTGTTTTCTATTTCCTGTTTTACATTTTGTTGATTGAAATTCTATTTAGAACTTAATCACCTTTGTAGAGTTTTCTTGTTTGAATTCTGCTGGACTACATTCAAAGCACTTAAAAGATTGTTGTGGTGTATTAACAACTTTTTAATATGGTTCCTAGAACATTTCTTGATTAAATATTATTTGGCTTTGAATTAAATGCCCACATGACATGAATGTGAATATCATCTTGGAAGGATTCAAAGTAGTTTCCAAATGATTTAGTTCTTATTTGATGATATGTAGAGTTTTATTGGTTATTACTTTGCAAGAAACCATTTCATGGTAATGTTTATTATTGAATTGCAAATAAGAAGGTGGCTTTAATGGCATGATTTCATGTACTAAAATGTGTCTAAAGGTTTGACCTCTTATTTGGGAATGTTGTCATTTGCACATAATTTTATGTGAGCACTTGCTTGTTAAGGTTGTGTAGATTTGATTATATCCATATTGCAAGGGTGGTACTGGGTTAGATTTAATAACACCTTTTGAATGGCCTGGAGTAGACATTCCTCTCACCTTGGTTGGGTCTGGTTGCTAATGATAAGTGGTTGATCACCACCTATGGTTTTAATTATAGAGTTTGGCACTAGATTATTCTTAAGTTCCATATTTAAGCATAAGCTTTAACTAGTGAACAATTCTAAGATTCTCATCATATTCACCTAATGGCAATTGGCTTGGATCTCAATTATGGCCTGGTTTTATATGATGATCACCATAGTGATACATAAACTAGGGTTGAGATATAACTCTGGTTTATGGAATTGAGATACCATCATATTGCATTTGCTAGGGTTTAATCTCCCCTAACCATGATAAGTTGGTTACTTGCTTAATATTTCAGGTGCTTCTCTAATTTTCTAAGGATTTGGGAATTGGTTTTACCTTCTACCAACTAACTTCTATTATTATCCTCAATTAATCATTAAAGTAACTATAATGGTTATAGTTCTTTTTATAGTTAACTTTGGTCTTATAGATGGATGATTTCTCACCATATTAAATATGGAATTTTACTCTAAGGTTTTCTTAGGTTCTTAAGTGAAGAATAGGTGGAATGTAAATGTGGTAGAGTTATACCTGTGATCACTAAGTGGTTCACAAGTTAAGGTTGGGGTCTAAGCCTAGGGTTGTTTATTATTGATCTCCTTATAATTTCATGTGGCTAATGATATCTACTTATCCTATTAGGGTTTAACTTATCCTCACATACTTCAAGAGCATGATCATGGATTAGGCATGATCAACTTGTTCTTAATATCTTTACCTCAAGTTCTTAGGGTTTATGATCATCACTTAATTTATATTGTTCAAGGTTTGGCTTCCTAAAGTATTTCTAATGGAATGGTTTATTCTAGGTTTTATGGTGTATTCACCATATATTAATAGATATCAAGTCTAAAACTCCTCTAGGCTATCATGGTTGAATTAATCTCCTCCTTACTTTATCAATTCATGGATATGATCTTAGTCCATTTGATATTAGGTTATTTCACCACTCCAAAGGGAAATGGTTTACAACCTAATACTTTAGCTTATTGGTTGTTCTTTATTCTTAAATAGGTAAGACTAAGATTGGTATGAATGGTCTCTCTCTCATTTGGAATTGTCTTGAATAATATCCTAGGGTTCCTCTTAAAGATGATGATTTGAATACTTGGATGTATATCCAAGGTTTAGCTCAAGGTTTGTTATTGCTTCTCTAATAATTGTTGTAGAATTCTCACCTTTCTAGGTTTGATGTACAATAATATGGAATAGAGAAGGATATATATTTCTTGAGTGGATCTCCTTGTTATTATTCCAATGTTGAAATGGAATGATTACCATGAGGTTCATGGTTGGATCATAGATTAGTTTAAGACATGGAAAAGATAAGTGAAGAATAGTTTCTCCAATTATTGTTGCTTGATTTCCAATTAAATGGATGTTCATATGTTATGGCAAGGTTACCATGTTGTGATCTTTTGTATGATCAAGCAATTGATCATTGATTAATTAGTTCTTGTGTTGATTTTAATTTCATTTGATCTAACCCCTTAGATCAAATCCTCTCTACCCAAAACAAGGTTTTAACAAAGTCACATTGAGGTTTATAGCGCTTGACTTGATGAGCTACTTCAATTCCACCAAGGTCAAGTGAAACTTCGGTTCATCGTGGACTGTTTTACTTTAAAGCGCGAAAATTCCCCAGATTTTCTATGCATGAATGCAATGCACACATCTGTTTCCTCTATTTTTGTAACCCCATTACCTGGGATATTACAGGCAGCGCGCCCCCCCTCTTGGCCGCACTGGCCTATGGTGTGGGGGCCCTGGGCCTCCACTCCGTCTCCCCTTTGGTGTTCTGGTCCGTCTCGGTGAAATAAGATGTTTGGCTTTTGTTTCGTCGAATTCCGAGAATATTGCCCGAACAGCCTTTCTGGAACCAAAAACAGCAGAAAACAGGAACTGGCACTTCGGCATCTTGTTAATAGGTTAGTTCCGAAAAATGCATAAAATCATTATAAAGTGTGAGCAAAACATGTAGGTATTGTCAGAAAACTAGCATGGAACATCAGAAATTATAGATACGTTGGAGACGTATCATACAGTACTGAAAGCAAAATATTATCCATCCGGGGACATACTAAATTGTCAGCTGAAGAAAGGGAGTTCCTATACATGGCAAAGCATTTGGGCAAGTATCAAAACTTTCAAAAGAGGACACATGTGGCGAGTTGGTGATGGATCCAAAATAAATATCTGGACTGATCTGTGGGTGTCTGGAAGTCCAAACCGCATGATCACTACTAGGAGGAGCAACATTGTGTTCTCTAAAGTTTCTGATCTTATTGACCCCGATACTGAGACGTGGGATGAGGATATTTTATCTGATATTTTTTGGCATGTTGATGTGCAGCGTATTCTTAATATACCTCTAGCAAAGTGGGCTGATGCAGGACTTCGTTTCTTGGCACTTCACCAAGACGGGGATCTTCTCGGTGCGCTCATGTTACCATGCGGAGTGGGATCATCAACACGGCAACAAATTAAGGAGAACCACAAGGTATGGTACATCATCAAATTTGCATGTGTGGAAAACAACATGGTCTTTGAACGTTCCTGCAAAAGTGAAGATACATCTATGAGATCGCTACTGGGAGTTATTCCATGTAACAGTGTGCTAGCTAATAGGCATATGATCTCGAGTTCTCAATGTTCACTTTGTCAAACTGACTGTGAAAGAATTCGACATGCTTTCTTCTGTTGCTCGAGGGTTTTGGAAATTTGGAGCAAACTCGGGCTGGGGGATTTGATATCGCGTGTATGCTCTGTTGAGTCAAATGGTGGTGCAGTGCTATAATCCCTGCTACGTGACAAATTGGCAGTGGCTCCGATGCTCCCTTAGGTGGATCAGAATGATCTTATTGCGGTTTCTGTCTGGTATATCTGGTGGGAACAGAGGAAAGCTACTGATACGTCTCCGACGTATCGATAATTTCTTATGTTCTATGCCATATTATTGATGATACCTACATGTTTTATGCACACTTTATGTCATATTCGTGCATTTTCTGGAACTAACCTATTAACAAGATGCCGAAGTGCCAGTTCCTGTTTTCTGCTGTTTTTGGTTTCAGAAATCCTAGTAACGAAATATTCTCGGAATTGGACGAAACGAAGACCCAGGGGCCTATTTTTCCACGGAGCTTCCAGAAGACCGAAGAGCATATGAAGTGGGGCCACGAGGTGGCGACACCACAAGGCGGCGCGGCCAAGGGGGGGGCCGCGCCGCCCTATGGTGTGGGCCCCTCGTCAGGCCCCCGACTCTGCCCTTCCGCCTACTTAAAGCCTCCGTCGCGAAACCCCTGATGCGAAAAACCACGATACGGAAAACCTTACCGAGACGCCGCCGCCGCCGATCCCATCTCGGGGGATTCGGAGATCTCCTCCGGCACCCTGCCGGAGAGGGGATTCATCTCCCGGAGGACTCTACACCGCCATGGTCGCCTCCGGAGTGATGAGTGAGTAGTTCACCCCCGGACTATGGGTCCATAGCAGTAGCTAGATGGTTGTCTTCTCCACATTGTGCTTCATTGTTGGATCTTGTGAGCTGCCTAACATGATCAAGATCATCTATCCGTAATTCTATATGTTGTGTTTGTCGGGATCCGATGGATAGAGAATACCATGTCATGTTAATTATCAAGTTATTACATATGTGTTGTTTATGATCTTGCATGCTCTCCGTTACTAGTAGAGGATGCTGGCCAAGTTTTTGCTTTTAACTCCAAGAGGGAGTATTTATGCTCGATAGTGGGTTCATGCCTGCATTGACACCGGGACGATGATGAGAAAGTTCTAAGGTTGTGTTGTGCTTGTTGCCGCTAGGGATAAAACATTGGCGCTATGTCCGAGGATGTAGTTGTTGATTACATTACGCACCATACTTAATGCAATTGTCCGTTGTTAGCAACTTAATACTTGGAGGGGGTTCGGATGATAACCCGAAGGTGGACTTTTTAGGCATAGATGCGGTTGGATGGCGGTCTATGTACTTTGTCGTAATGCCCAATTAAATCTCACTATACTTATCATGTCATGTATGTGCATTGTTATGCCCTCTCTATTTGTCAATTGCCCGACTGTAATTTGTTCACCCAACATGCTTTTATCTTATGGGAGAGACACCTCTAGTGAACTGTGGACCCCGGTCCATTCTTTAATACTTGAAATACAAATCTGCTGCAATACTTGTTTTTACTGTTTTCTCTCGCAAACAATCATCTTCCACACAATACGGTTAATCCTTTGTTACAGCAAGCCGGTGAGATTGACAACCTCACTCTGTTTCGTTGGGGCAAAGTACTTTGGTTGTGTTGTGCGGGTTCCACGTTGGCGCCGGAATCCCTGGTGTTGCGCCGCACTACATCCCGCTGCCATCAACCTTCAACGTGCTTCTTGGCTCCTCCTGGTTCGATAAACCTTGGTTTCTTTCCGAGGGAAAACTTGCTGCTGTGCGCATCATACCTTCCTCTTGGGGTTGCCCAACGAACGTGTGAAATACACGCCATCAAGCTCTTTTTCTGGCGCCGTTGCCGGGGAGATCAAGACACGCTGCAAGGGGAGTCTCCACTTCTCAATCTCTTTACTTTGTTTTTGTCTTGCTTTATTTTATTTACTTACTTTGTTTGCTGCACTTATATCAAAACAAAAAAAATTAGTTGCTAGTTTTACTTTATTTGCTATCTTGTTTGCTATATCGAAAACACAAAAAAATTAGTTTACTTGCATTTACTTTATCTAGTTTGCTTTATTTACTACTGCTAAAATGGCCAACCCTGAAAATACTAAGTTGTGTGACTTCACTAGCACAAATAATAATGATTTCCTATGCACACCTATTGCTCCACCTCGCTACTACGAGCAGAATTCTTTGAAATTAAACCTGCTTTACTTAATCTTGTTATGCGAGAGCAATTTTCACGGTGTTAGTTCCGATGATGCTGCTGCCCATCTCAATAATTTTGTTGAACTATGTGAAATGCAAAAATATAAAGATGTAGATGGTGACATTATAAAATTAAAATTGTTTCCTTTCTCATTAAGAGGAAGAGCTAAAGATTGGTTGCTATCTCTCGCCTAAGAATAGTATTGATTCATGGACTAAATGCAAGGATGCTTTTATTGGTAGATATTATCCCCCTGCTAAAATTATATCTTTGAGGAGTAGCATAATGAATTTTAAACAATTGGATAATGAACATGTTGCTCAAGCTTGGGAAAGAATGAAATCTTTGGTTAAAAATTGCCCAACCCATGGAGTCGACTACTTGGATGATCATCCAAACCTTCTATGCGGGACTAAATTTTTCTTCGCGGAATTTATTGGATTCAGCTGCTGGAGGTACCTTTATGTCCATCACTCTTGGTGAAGCAACAAAGCTTCTTGATAATATGATGATTAATTACTCTGAATGGCACACGGAAAGAGCTCCACAAGGTAAGAAGGTAAATTCTGTTGAAGAATCCTCTTCCTTGAATGATAAGGTTGATGCTATTATGTCTATGCTTGCGAATGATAGGACTAATGTTGATCCTAATAATGTTCCATTAGCTTCATTGGTTGCCCAAGAAGAACATGTTGATGTAAACTTCATTAAAAATAATAATTTCAACAACAATGCTTATCGGAACAATTCTAGTAATAACTATAGGCCATATCCTTATAATAATGGTAACGGTTATGCTAATTCTTATGGGAATTCTTACAACAATAATAGGAATACACCCCCTGGACTTGAAGCCATGCTTAAAGAATTTATTAGTACACAAACTGCCTTTAACAAATCTGTTGAGGAAAAGCTCAATAAAATTGATATTCTTGTTTCTAGAGTTGATAGTCTTGCCTCCGATGTTGATCTTTTGAAATCGAAAGTTATGCCTAATAGGGATATTGAAAATAAAATTGTTACTACAGCAAATGCCATCCAAGTTAGAATTAATGAGAATATAAGATTAATGGCTGAACTGCGTGCTAGGTGGGATAGAGAAGAAAATGAAAAACTAGTTAAAAAGGAAAATGTAGCTAAAGTTTGGACTATTACCACCACTAGCAATGCTAATTCTTCACATGTTGCTGCACCTCCTACTATCAATGGTAAAATAATTGGTGTCGGCAATGTTTCTACTCCTAGTGCAAAGCGCGCAAAATTACTCGAAGCCGCTAAACTGCTGAAACTCGCTTGTGATAAAACTCGCTGAAATTTTTTCCAACCTTGGGGATGATAATCCCATTGCTTTAGATTGTAATGATTTAGATTTTGATGATTGCCACATCTCTGAAGTTATAAAGTTCTTACAAAAACTTGCTAAGAGTCCCAATGCTAGCGCTATAAACTTGGCTTTCACAAAACATATTACAAATGCTCTCATAAAAGCTAGAGAAGAGAAACTAAAACTTGAAACTTCTATTCCTAGAAAGCTAGAGGATGGTTGGGAGCCCATCATTAAAATGAGAGTCAAAGATTTTGATTGTAATGCTTTATGTGATCTTGGTGCAAGTATTTCGTTATGCCTAAAAAAGTCTATGATATGCTTGACTTGCCACCATTGAAAAACTGTTATTTGGATGTTAATCTCGCTGATAATGCTAAAAAGAAACCTTTGGGGAAAGTTGATAATGTTCATATTATGGTTAACAATAATCTTGTCCCCGTTGATTTTGTTGTCTTGGATATTGAATGCAATGCATCTTGCCCCATTATATTGGGAAGACCTTTTCTTCGAACCGTTGGTGCCACTATTGATATGAAGGAATGTAATATTAAATATCAATTTCCTCTCAAGAAAGGTATGGAACACTTCCCTAGAAAGAGAATGAAGTTACCTTATGATTCTATCATTACAAAAAATTATGATGTTGATGCTTCGTCTCTTGATGTTACTTGAGATACACTTTCTGCGCCTAGCTGAAAGGCGTTAAAGAAAAGCGCTTATGGGAGACAACCCATGTTTTTACTCCAGTATTTTTGTTTTATATTTGTGTCTTGGAAGTTGTTTACTACTGTAGCAACCTCTCCTTATCTTAGTTTTATGTTTTGTTGTGCCAAGTAAAGTCTTTGATAGAAAAGTAAGTACTAGATTTGGATTACTGCGCAGTTCCAGATTTCTTTGTCTGTCACGAATCTGGGTCTATCTCCCTGTAGGTAGCTCAGAAAATTAAGCCAATTTACGAGCATGATCCTCAGATATGTACGCAACTTTCATTCAATTTGAGCATTTTCGTTTGAGCAAGTCTGGTGGCCTAATAAAATCCATCTTTACGGTCTGTTCTGTTTTGACAGATTCTGCCTTTTATTTTGCATTGCCTCTTTTGCTATGTTGGATGAATTTCTTTGATCCATTAATGTCCAGTAGCTTTATGCAATGTCCAGAAGTGTTAAGAATGATTGTGTCACCTCTGAACATGTGAATTTTTATTATGCACTAACCCTCTAATGAGTTGTTTCGAGTTTGGTGTGGAGGAAGTTTTCAAGGATCAAGAGAGGAGTATGATGCAATATGATCAAGGAGAGTGAAAGCTCTAAGCTTGGGGATGCCCCGGTGGTTCACCCCTGCATATTATAAGAAGACTCAAGCGTCTAAGCTTGGGGATGCCCAAGGCATCCCCTTCTTCATCGACAACATTATCAGGTTCCTCCCCTGAAACTATATTTTTATTCCGTCACATCTTATGCACTTTGCTTGGAGCGTCGGTTTGTTTTTGTTTTTTTGTTTTGTTTGAATAAAATGGATCCTAGCATTCACTTTATGGGAGAGAGACACGCTCCGCTGTAGCATATGGACAAGTATGTCCTTAGGCTCTACTCATAGTATTCATGGCGAAGTTTCATCTTCGTTAAATTGTTATATGGTTGGAACTGGAAAATGCTACATGTAGTAACTCTAAAATGTCTTGGATAATTTGATACTTGGCAATTGTTGTGCTCATGTTTAAGCTCTTGCATCATATACTTTGCACCCATTAATGAAGAAATACTTAGAGCTTGCTAATCTGGTTTGCATATTTGGTTTCTCTAGAGTCTAGATAACATCTAGTATTGAGTTTTGAACAACAAGGAAGACGGTATGGAGTCTTATAATGTTTACAATATGTCTTTTATGTGAGTTTTGCTGTACCATTCATCCTTGTGTTTGTTTCAAATAACCTTGCTAGCCTAAACCTTGTATCGAGAGGGAATACTTCTCATGCATCCCAAATACTTGAGCCAACCACTATGCCATTTGTGTCCACCATACCTACCTACTACATGGTATTTATCCGCCATTCCAAAGTAAATTGCTTGAGTGCTACCTTTAAAATTCCATCATTCACCTTTGCAATATATAGCTCATGGGACAAATAGCTTAAAAACTATTGTGGTATTGAATATGTACCTATGCACTTTATCTCTTATTAAGTTGCTTGTTGTGCGATAACCATGTTTACGGGGACGCCATCAACTATTCTTTGTTGAATATCATGTGAGTTGCTATGCATGTCCGTCTTGTCTCGAAGTAAGAGAGATCTACCACCTTTATGGTTGGAGCATGCATATTGTTAGAGAAGAGCATTGGGCCGCTAACTAAAGCCATGATTCATGGTGGAAGTTTCAGTTTTGGACACATATCCTCAATCTCATATGAGAATAATAATTGTTGCCACATCCTTATGCATTAAAGAGGAGTCCATTATCTGTTGTCCATGTTGTCCCGGTATGGATGTCTAAGTTGAGAATAATCAAAAGCGAGAAATCCAAAATGCGAGCTTTCTCCTTAGACCTTTGTACAAGGAGGCATGGAGGTACCCCATTGTGACACTTGGTTAAAACATGTGTATTGCGATGATCCGGTAGTCCAAGCTAATTAGGACAAGGTGCGGGCACTATTAGTATACTATGCATGAGGCTTGCAACTTGTAAGATATAATTTACATAACTCATATGCTTTATTACTACCGTTGACAAAATTGTTTCATGTTTTCAAAATAAAAGCTCTAGCACAAATATAGCAATCGATGCTTTCCTCTTTGAAGGACCATTCTTTTTACTTTTATGTTGAGTCAGTTCACCTATCTCTCTCCACCTCAAGAAGCAAACACTTGTGTGAACTGTGCATTGATTCCTACATACTTGCATATTGTACTTGATTATATTACTCTATGTTGACTATTATCCATGAGATATACATGTTACAAGTTGAAAGGAACCGCTGAAACTTAATCTTCCTTTGTGTTGCTTCAATACCTTTACTTTGATTTGTTGCTTTATGAGTTAACTCTTATGCAAGACTTATTAATACTTGTCTTGAAGTACTATTCATGAAAAGTCTTTGCTTTATGATTCACTTGTTTACTCATATCATTACCATTGTTTTGATCGCTGCATCCACTACATATGTTTACAAATAGTATGATCAAGGTTATGATGGCATATCACTTCAGAAATTATCTTTGTTATCGTTTTACCTGCTCGGGACGAGCGAGAACTAAGCTTGGGGATGCTTGATACGTCTCCGACGTATCGATAATTTCTTATGTTCTATGCCATATTATTGATGATACCTACATGTTTTATGCACACTTTATGTCATATTCGTGCATTTTCCGGAACTAACCTATTAACAAGATGCCGAAGTGCTCGTTCCTGTTTTCCGCTGTTTTTGGTTTCGTAAATCCTAGTAACGAAATATTCTCGGAATTGGACGAAACGAAGACCCAGGGGCCTATTTTTCCACGGAGCTTCCAGAAGACCGAAGAGCATACGAAGTGGGGCCACGAGGTGGCGACACCACAAGGCGGCGCGGCCAAGGGGGGCCGCGCCGCCCTATGGTGTGGGCCCCTCGTCGGGCCCCCGACTCGCCCTTCCGCCTACTTAAAGCCTCCGTCGCGAAACCCCCGATGCGAAAAACCACGATACGGAAAACCTTACCGAGACGCCGCCGCCGCCGATCCCATCTCGGGGGATTACGGAGATCTCCTCCGGCACCCTGCCGGAGAGGGGATTCATCTCCCGGAGGACTCTACACCGCCATGGTCGCCTCCGGAGTGATGAGTGAGTAGTTCACCCCTGGACTATGGGTCCATAGCAGTAGCTAGATGGTTGTCTTCTCCACATTGTGCTTCATTGTTGGATCTTGTGAGCTGCCTAACATGATCAAGATCATCTATCTGTAATTCTATATGTTGTGTTTGTCGGGATCCGATGGATAGAGAATACCATGTCATGTTAATTATCAAGTTATTACATATGTGTTGTTTATGATCTTGCATGCTCTCCGTTACTAGTAGAGGCTCTGGCCAAGTTTTTGCTTTTAACTCCAAGAGGGAGTATTTATGCTCGATAGTGGGTTCATGCCTGCATTGACACTCGGGACGATGTGACGAAAGTTCTAAGGTTGTGTTGTGCTCTGTTGCCACTAGGGATAAAACATTGGCGCTATGTCCGAGGATGTAGTTGTTGATTACATTACGCACCATACTTAATGCAATTGTCTGTTGTTAGCAACTTAATACTTGGAGGGGTTCGGATGATAACTCCGAAGGTGGACTTTTTAGGCATAGATGCGGTTGGATGGCGGTCTATGTACTTTGTCGTAATGCCCAATTAAATCTCACTATACTTATCATGTCATGTATGTGCATTGTTATGCCCTCTCTATTTGTCAATTGCCCGACTGTAATTTGTTCACCCAACATGCTTTTATCTTATGGGAGAGACACCGCTAGTGAACTGTGGACCCCGGTCCATTCTTTAATACTGAAATACAAATCTGCTTCGCAATACTTGTTTTTACTGTTTTCTCTGCAAACAATCATCTTCCACACAATACGGTTAATCCTTTGTTACGGCAAGCCGGTGAGATTGACAACCTCATCTGTTTCGTTGGGGCAAAGTACTTTGGTTGTGTTGTGCGGGTTCCACGTTGGCGCCGGAATCCCCGGTGTTGCGCCGCACTACATCCCGCTGCCATCAACCTTCAACGTGCTTCTTGGCTCCTCCTGGTTCGATAAACCTTGGTTTCTTTCTGAGGGAAAACTTGCTGCTGTGCGCATCATACCTTCCTCTTGGGGTTGCCCAACGAACGTGTGAAATACACGCCATCACTACTCATGGTGAAGCGATTCAGTCTCCTGCTCGAATTGCTCAGTCGATCTCTGCGCTCACTCTGAATTTCTCTAGGGCAAAGAAGAAGAAGAAGACATGAATTGATAGACATGGGCGGGTGAAACCAAAGGAAAATTTTGAAGGAGATATGCCCTAGAGGCAATAATAAAGTGGTTATTATTTATATCTTTATGTTTATGATAAATGTTTATATATCATGCTAGAATTGTATTAACCGAAACATTAGTACATGTGTGATATGTAGACAACAAGAAGTCCCTAGTATGCCTCTTAAACTAGCTTGTTGATTAATGGATGATTAGTTTCATAATCATGAACATTGGATGTTATTAATAACAAGGTTATATCATTATATGAATGATGTAATGGACACACCCAATTAAGCGTAGCATAAGATCTCGATCATTAAGTTATTTGCTATAAGCTTTCGATACATAGTTACCTAGTCCTTATGACCATGAGATCATGTAAATCACTTATACCGGAAAGGTACTTTGATTACACCAAACACCACTCGCGTAAATGGGTGGCTATAAAGGTGGGATTAAGTATCCGGAAAGTATGAGTTGAGGCATATGGATCAATAGTGGGATTTGTCCATCCCGATGACGGATAGATATACTCTGGGCCCTCTCGGTGGAATGTCGTCTAATGTCTTGCAAGCATATGAATGAGTTCATAAGAGACCACATACCACGGTACGAGTAAAAGAGTACTTGTCGGAGACGAGGTTGAACAAGGTATAGAGTGATACCGAAGATCAAACCTCGGACAAGTAAAATATCGCGAGACAAAGGGAATTGGTAATGTATGTGAATGGTTCATTCGATCACTAAAGTCATCGTTGAATATGTGGGAGCCATTATGGATCTCCGGATCCCGCTATTGGTTATTGGTCGGAGTGAGTACTCAACCATGTCCGCATAGTTCTCGAACCGTAGGGTGACACACTTAAAGTTGGATGTTGAAATGGTAGTTCTTGAATATGGAATGAAGTTGGAATATTTGTTCGGAGTCCCGGATGTGATCCCGGACATCACGAGGAGTCCCGGAATGGTCCGGAGAATAAGATTCATATATAGGATGTCATTTTATGTGAATAAAATGTCGCGGAAGGTTCTATGGAAGGTTCTAGAAGGTTCTAGAAAAGTCCGGAAGAAACCACCAAGGAAGGTGGAGTCCACAAGGGACTCCACCCCCATGGCCGGCCAACCCTAGTGGGGGAGGAGTCCCAAGTGGACTCCCCTTAGGGGCCGGCCACCCCACATGGGAGGTGGGAATCCCACCTTTGGGTGGGAGTCCTATTTGGGCTAGGATTGCCCCCTCCTATGGAAGGATTTGGTTCGGGTCTTATTCGAAGACTTGGACACCACCTCTTGGGGTTCCACCTATATAATGAGGGACAAGGGGAGGGGGCCGGCCACCTCAAACACCACCAAGGTGGCCGCACCCCTATAGTGGCCGGCGCCCCCTCTCCCCAAACCCTAGCCGCCTCGCTCCTCCACTTCCCGCACGCTTAGCGAAGCTCCGCCGGACTTCTCCACCACCACCGACACCACGCCGTCGTGCTGTCGGATTCAAGAGGAGCTACTACTTCCGCTGCCCGCTGGAACGGGGAGGTGGACGTCGTCTTCATCAACAACCGAACGTGTGACCGAGTACGGAGGTGCTGCCCGTTCGTGGCGCCGGAACCGATCGTGATCAAGATCTTCTACGCGCTTTTGCAAGCGGCAAGTGAACGTCTACCGCAGCAACAAGAGCCTCATCTTGTAGGCTTTGGAATCTCTTCAAGGGTGAGACTCGATACCCCCTCGTTGCTACCGTCTTCTAGATTGCATCTTGGCTTGGATTGCGTGTTCGCGGTAGGAAAATTTTTGTTTTCTATGCTACGTTATCCTACGGTGGTATCGAGCCGTGTCTATGCATAGATGGTTGCACGAGTAGAACACAATGGTTTGTGGGCGTTGATGCTCTTGTTATCTTTAGTTGAGTACTTTGCATCTTTATGGCATAGTGGGATGAAGCGGCTCGGACTAACTTTACATGACCGCGTTCATGAGACTTGTTCCTCGTTCGACATGCAACTTGTATTGCATAAGAGGCTTTGCGGGTGTCTGTCTCTCCTACTATAGTAAAGATTCAATTTACTCTTCTATTGACAACATTAGTATCAACGTTGTGGTTCATGTTCGTAGGTAGATTAGATCTATATCGAAAAACCCTAAACCACGTAAAATATGCAAACCAAATTAGAGAGCGTCTAACTTGTTTTTGCGGGGTTTGGTGATGTGATATGGCCATAATGTGATGATGAATATGTATGAGATGATCATTATTGTATTGTGGCAACCGGCAGGAGCCTTATGGTTGTCTTTAAATTTCATGTTGAGTAGTATTTCAAAGTAGTTGTAATAGTTGCTACATGGAGGACAATCATGAAGACGGCGCCATTGACCTTGGTGCTTCGCCGACGATGATGGAGATCATGCCCGAAGATGATGGAGATCATGTCCGTGCTTTGGAGATGAAGATCAAAGGCGCAAAGACAAAAGGGCCATATCATATCACATATGAGCTGCATGTGATGTTAATCCTTTTATGCATCTTATTTTGCTTAGATCGCGACGGTAGCATTATAAGATGATCCCTCACTAAAATCTCAAGATAATAAAGTGTTCATCCTTAGTAGCACCGTTATCAAGTCTTGTCGTTTCGAAGCATCTCGTGATGATCGGGTGTGATAGATTCAATAAGTACATACAAACGGGTGCAAGACAGTTTTGCACATGCGGATACTAAGGTGGCCTTGACGAGCCTAGCATGTACGGACATGGTCTCGGAACACATGATACCGAAAGGTAGAGCATGAATCATATGGTTGATATGATGAACACTTTGAGTGTTCGCCAAAGAAATCACACCTTTTCTCGTGATGATCGGGTTTTGGTGCGGTGGATTTGGTTCGTGTGATCACTAAGACAATGCGAGGGATATTGTTTTGAGTGGGAGTTCATCTAGATTTTTAATTATGTAGAATTAAAATTTGAACTCAATTTGTCATAAACTTAGTCTAAACTATTGCAAATATATGTTGTAGAGATGGCGTCCCCAATCAATTTTAACCAGTTCCTAGAGAAAGAAAAGCTTAAGAGCAACGGTAGCAACTTCACCGATCGGTTCCGTCATGTGAGGATCTTCCTCTCGGCGGAAATCCGCAATATGTGCTTGATGCACCGCTAGGTGACCCTCCTGCGGAAACCGAAACCGATGAAGTAAAAGCTGTTTACGCGACTCGGAAAACTCGGTACTCTCAAGTTCAGTGTGCCATCTTATGCGAGTGCGGAATCCGATCTTCAAAAACGTTTTGAGCACCACGATCCTCATGAGTTGATGAAAGAGTTGAAGACTATTTTTGAGACTCATGCGGCCGTGGAATGCTATGAAGCATCGAAACAATTTTTCAGTTTGTATGATGGAAGAAGGCAGCTCCGTTAGTGAGCACATGCTCGCCATGACCGGGCATGCGAAGAAACTCGGTGACTTGGGAATAGTGATTCCTAATGATCAGGGATTAATCGTGTCCTTCAATCACTGCCACCAAGTTACAAGAACTTTGTGATGAACTACAATATGCGGAACATGAACAAGGAGTTACCGAACTCTTTGGCATGCTAAAAGCTGCTGAGATTGAGATCAAGAAAGAGCACCAAGTGTTGATGGTCAACAAGACCACCAGTTTCAAGAAACAGGGGCAAGTCTAAGGGAAAATTCAAGAAGGGTGGCAAGAAAGGCTGCCACGCCTCCTGTGAAACCTAAGAACGGCCCTAAGCCCGATGTCTGAGTGCTATTATCGCAAGGAGAAGGGACACTTGGAAGCGTAATTGCTCCAAGTATCCGGCTGATACGAAGAGCGGCCTTGTCAAGAAGAAGAAAGAAGGTATATATGATATACATGTTATAGATGTTCATTTCACTGGTTCTCGTTCTAGTACTCGGGTATTTGATACTTGGTTCGGTTGCTCATATTTGTAACTCGAAACAGGAACTAAAGAATAAACGACAACTCGTCGAAGGATGAAGTGACGATGCGCGTTGGAAACGGATCCAAGGTCAATGTGATCGCAATCGGCACACTTCCTCTACATCTACCTTCGGGATTAGTTTTAAGCCTAAATAATTGTTATTATGTACCTGCGTTGAGCATGAACATTATATCTGGATCTTGTTTAATGCAAGACGGTTATTCATTCAAGTCCGAGAATAATGGTTGTTCTATTTTTATGAATAATATCTTTTATGGTCGAGCACCACAAAAGAATGGCTTATTTACGTTAGATCTCGATAGTAGTGATACGCATATACATAACATTGATGCTAAGCGAATTAAATTGAATGATAATTCTACTTATATGTGGCACTTGTCGTCTTGGTCATATTGGAGTGAAACGCATGAAGAAACTCCATACTCGATGGATTACTAGAATCACTTGACTTTGAGTCACTTGATAGATGCGAAGCATGTCCGATGGGAAAAATGACTAAGACTCCATTTTACGGTATGATGGAGCGAGCTACTCGACTTATTGGAAATCATACATACCGATGTGTGCGGACCAATGAGCGTAGCATCGCGCGGTGGTTATCGTTATGTTCTAACCTTCACGGATGATCCGAGTAGATATGGGTATATCTATTTCATGAAACATAAATCCGAAACTTTCGAGAAGTTTAAGGAATTCCAAAGTGAAGTAGAAAATCAACGTAACAAGAAGATTAAATTTCTACGATCGATCGTGGAGGTGAATATCTGAGTTATGAGTTTGGCATGCATTTAAAGAAATGCGGAATACTTTCACAATTGACACCGCGGGAACACCACAACGAAACGGTGTGTCCGAACGTCGTAATCGAACTCTCTTAGATATGGTTCGTTCTATGATGTCTCTTACTGATTTGCCGTTATCTTTTTGGAGTTATGCATTAGAGACGACCGCATTCACTTTAAATAGAGCACCATCAAAATCCGTAGAAACGACACCGTATGAATTATGGTTTAATAAGAAACCTAAGTCTGTCGTTCTCGAAAGTTTGGGGTTGCGAAGCCTATGTAAAAAGGTTACAACCGGACAAGCTAGAACCCAAAGCGGAGAAATGCGTCTTCATAGGATACCCTAAGGAAACTATAGGGTACACTTTCTATCACGAATCCGAAGGCAAAATCTTTGTTGCTAAGAACGGAACCTTTCTTGAGAAAGAATTTCTCACTAAAGAAGTGACTTGGAAGAAAAGTAGAACTCGATGAGATTGATGAATCTATACTCGTTGATCAGAGTAGCGCGAGTACCGGAAGTTGTACCTGTACCGCCTACACCGGCAACGAGAGGAAGCAAATGATAATGATCATGAAACTTCGAACGAGGAAACTATCGAACCTCGCGGATCGACAAGGGAACGTACCACTCCCGATTGGTTTGATCCTTGTCTAAATGTCATGATTGTGGATAACAATGATGAGGACCCTGCGACGTATGAAGAAGCGATGATGAGCCCGAGATTCCAACAAATGGCAAGAAGCCATGAAATCCGAAATGGGATCCATGTATGATAACAAAGTATGGACTTTGGTAGACTTACCTGAGAGCCGAAAGGCTGTCGAGAATAAATGGATCTTCAAGAGAAAAACAGATGCTGATGGTAATATTACTGTCTATAAAGCTCGACTTGTCGCAAAGGGTTTCCGACAAATTCAAGGAGTTGACTACGATGAGACTTTCTCACCGGTAGCGAAGCTAAAATCTGTGAGGATTTTGTTAGCAATAGCTGCATTTTTCGATTATGAGATTTGGCGGATGGATGTCAAAACGGCGTTCCTTAATGGAGACATTGAGGAAGAGTTGTATATGGTACAACCCAAAGGTTTTGTCGATCCTAAAAATGCTTGACAAAGTATGCAAACTTCGGCGTTCAATCTATGGACTGAAGCAAGCATCAAGAAGTTGGAACCGACGCTTTGATAAGGTGATCAAAGACTTCGGGTTTATACGGTGTCATGGAGAGGCCTGTATTTACAAGAAAGTGAGTGGGAGCTCCGTAGCATTCCCGATATTATATGTAGATGACATATTATTGATCGGGAATGATATAGAACTATTAGCGAGTGTTAAGGGTTATTTGAATAATAGTTTTTCAATGAAAGACCTTGGTGAAGCATCATATATATTAGGCATCAAGATTTATAGAGATAGATCAAGACGCCTAATAGGGCTATCACAGAGTACATATCTGGACAAGATTCTAAAGAAATTTAGAATGGACGAAAGTAAGAAAGGGTTCTTACCTATGTTACCAGTGCAAGGTATTGAGTAAGACTCAAGGACCGGCTACGGCGGAAGAAAGAGAAAGGATGAATAATATCCCCTATGCCTCGGCGATGGGATCTATCATGTATGCCATGCTATGTACTAGACCGGATATAGCACATGCTCGTTAGTTTGACTAGCGAGATATCAAAGTGATCCAGGAATGGAACACCTGGACAGCGGTCAAGAATATCCTGAAGTACTTGAAAAGAACTAAGGATATGTTTCTTTGTTATGGAGGTGACCAAGAGCTCGTTGTAAACGGTTACACCGATGCAAGTTGGAACACCGATCCCGATGACTCTAAGTCACAATGCAGGTACGTGTTTATATTGAATGGTGCTGCGAGTAAGCTGGGCAAGCTCGAAGCGAGTACACGGTGGCGAAGTCTTCAACGGAATCGCAGTACATAGCGGCTTCGGAGGCTTCATCGAAGCGGTATGGATGAAGAGGTTCATTGTAGAGCTCGGTGTGGTTCCTAGTGCATTGGACCCATTAATCATTTCATCGTGATAACATGGGTGCCATCGCCAATGCACAAGAACCAAGGTCACACAAGAGGCTGAAGCATATCAAGCTGCGTTACCACTCGATTCGCGAGTACATCGAAGATGGAGAAGTAAAGATTTGCAAAGTACACACTGATCTGAATGTAGTAGATCCGTTGACTAAAGCTCTCCCTAGGGCAAAGCATGACCAACACCAGAATGCCATGGGTGTTAGGTATATTACTATGTAATCTAGATTATTGACTCTAGTGCAAGTGGGAGATCGAAGGAGATATGCCCTAGAGGCAATAATAAAGTGGTTATTATTTATATCTTTATGTTTATGATAAATGTTTATATATCATGCTAGAATTGTATTAACCGAAACATTAGTACATGTGTGATATGTAGACAACAAGAAGTCCCTAGTATGCCTCTTAAACTAGCTTGTTGATTAATGGATGATTAGTTTCATAATCATGAACATTGGATGTTATTAATAACAAGGTTATATCATTATATGAATGATGTAATGGACACACCCAATTAAGCGTAGCATAAGATCTCGTCATTAAGTTATTTGCTATAAGCTTTCGATACATAGTTACCTAGTCCTTATGACCATGAGATCATGTAAATCACTTATACCGGAAAGGTACTTTGATTACACCAAACACCACTGCGTAAATGGGTGGCTATAAAGGTGGGATTAAGTATCCGGAAAGTATGAGTTGAGGCATATGGATCAATAGTGGGATTTGTCCATCCCGATGACGGATAGATATACTCTGGGCCCTCTCGGTGGAATGTCGTCTAATGTCTTGCAAGCATATGAATGAGTTCATAAGAGACCACATACCACGGTATGAGTAAAAGAGTACTTGTCAGGAGACGAGGTTGAACAAGGTATAGAGTGATACCGAAGATCAAACCTCGGACAAGTAAAATATCGCGAGACAAAGGGAATTGGTAATGTATGTGAATGGTTCATTCGATCACTAAAGTCATCGTTGAATATGTGGGAGCCATTATGGATCTCCGGATCCCGCTATTGGTTATTGGTCGGAGTGAGTACTCAACCATGTCCGCATAGTTCTCGAACCGTAGGGTGACACACTTAAAGTTGGATGTTGAAATGGTAGTTCTTGAATATGGAATGAAGTTGGAATATTTGTTCGGAGTCCCGGATGTGATCCCGGACATCACGAGGAGTCCCGGAATGGTCCGGAGAATAAGATTCATATATAGGATGTCATTTTATGTGAATAAAATGTCGCGGAAGGTTCTATGGAAGGTTCTAGAAGGTTCTAGAAAAGTCCGGAAGAAACCACCAAGGAAGGTGGAGTCCACAAGGGACTCCACCCCCATGGCCGGCCAACCCTAGTGGGGGAGGAGTCCCAAGTGGACTCCCCCTAGGGGCCGGCCACCCCCCACATGGGAGGTGGGAATCCCACCTTTGGGTGGGAGTCCTAGTTGGGCTAGGATTGCCCCCTCCTATGGAAGGATTTGGTTCGGGTCTTATTCGAAGACTTGGACACCACCTCTTGGGGTTCCACCTATATAATGAGGGACAAGGGGAGGGGGCCGGCCACCTCAAACACCACCAAGGTGGCCGCACCCCTATAGTGGCCGGCGCCCCTCTCCCCAAACCCTAGCCGCCTCGCTCCTCCACTTCCCGCACGCTTAGCGAAGCTCCGCCGGACTTCTCCACCACCACCGACACCACGCCGTCGTGCCGCTCGGATTCAAGAGGAGCTACTACTTCCGCTGCCCGCCGGAACGGGGAGGTGGACGTCGTCTTCATCAACAACCGAACGTGTGACCGAGTACGGAGGTGCTGCCCGTTCGTGGCGCCGGAACCGATCGTGATCAAGATCTTCTACGCGCTTTTGCAAGCGGCAAGTGAACGTCTACCGCAGCAACAAGAGCCTCATCTTGTAGGCTTTGGAATCTCTTCAAGGGTGAGACTCGATACCCCCTCGTTGCTACCGTCTTCTAGATTGCATCTTGGCTTGGATTGCGTGTTCGCGGTAGGAAAATTTTTGTTTTCTATGCTACGTTATCCTACAAATTTTGTGAAATTAAATGTGGATGCAGGGTTTAGTGCTGACGCTGGTTCTGGAAGTACCGGGGCAATCCTTCGTGATGATACTGGGGGATTCCTAGCGGCTAGTTGCTGTGGCATCCCCTTTATTTCTTATCCATCTTCTGCCGAAGCTAGAGCGCTTCGGGACAGACTGATCCTTGCTGGCCAGGTAGGATGCAACAGGATAGAGGTGAACTCCAATTGCATGGACGTTATTGAAGTGATGAATCAAGGCGGGAATTCGTTTGGTCCAGCGGAAGCTATTTATGAGGAGTGTTCGATGCTTTGTCATAGTTTTACCGAGGTGGTGTTTTCTCATTGTTATAGAGAAGCCAATATGGCCACACATGCTTTAGCTAGACATTCAGAGGGGCCAGAGTCAATTGCCTGGCTAGATGACCCCCCGATTTAATTTTTAGTGTGTTGTCGAATGATGTAACTGTTATGTGATGCAGACAACAAGTTTATTACGCACTCTTTTCCTTAACAGGGTACCTATGGGGACAGGAAGGTTTTAATGAGGCGGCTTGCTTATCTAATATATTATGATTTTTTTCAAAAAAAGGAAGGATCTATGGGAATACATCCTCATGTCTCCCTTTTCTCCACCGTGGTTATTATATCTGAGATGGGTATGCTATACCGGGTTCTCAACGTTGGCATCCCTGGTATGAAGCCCATGAAGGAATAGGGGAAAGCCCATGAAAAAATCTAGATGAAGCCGAAGATCTTACGTTACGTAAATTAGGAAAGCTATGCCCATATCGGGTGAATCGACTTATGATGTAACTCGACCTCGAGGTGGACTCTGAGACCTAGCCCGTTATATAAGTGCTAGGAGGAGCCACCGAGGAGGGACAAATTCAACTAGAGGATACACTATGTAACCCTAGATTCATATAATACAATTTCGGCGAGAGCCTTTGACCATACTTTTCATCGGCTGCCTAGTTTGGTTGACCGGTTTGTTGATTTGCCAGTGTCCTCCTTCCTAGAAACCCAAGTCCATCATCATGAGCATTGACAAGGTTAACCCTTTGTCAATATCCTTTACTACTTTCTTGCTTGTCATATAGGGAAATTCACATAGTTGCATATCTAGAGAATTACCTTCATGTCAAACCTAAATTGGAAAGATCTAAAAAAGGTTTCAAAAAAAAGAAAGATCTAAAAAATTAGTAGCGCATATTCACCCCTCTAGTCTTTCATACATGTCCTTTCATCACCAATATCTTCTCTTAGTGAGGGTAATTTATTGGATCTATATCTTGGAGTCTTATGTGGATTTCCTCCTTTGTTATTCTCCTCACATTACCCAATAGCTTTAGTTGTTGTGGTGGGATTTGATAGGGAAGAATTTCAACACTTTGAGTACTCTTGCCATTGCATTTGGTGCATCAGGTTCAGTTCTCCATAGATTCGTGGAAGTGAAAGTGAGAATCTTATTACTCTCAGGTTCTTGTACCCGAAGCTTGTTCCTATTGGGTTCTTGGAACCCTATATGCCATTTTGGCTCGGTTGTGACGCACAACTTACTCATTGTGGTGTAAAGCTTCGGTGGATTACTTGGGGCCTCTAATTCAGCTGTGGAGATTTCCCCAAGCTTGACGCCTTTTCTTGAGAGCCTCCAATTAAGTTGTGGAGATTGACCCAATTTGTATCGGTTCGGTGACTTCCCTCAGGGGTTCCCATAGTGGATTGAGAACTTCCCTTTTGGTGGGAAGGCTTGAGAAGAATACGTCGAGCTACTGTGGCATCTGGGGCCTTGTGCCTCCACACCGCTCCAATCGAGAGTATCATCCGCACGGGTGTGAACTTTGGGATACATCATCGTCTCGATGTGCCTTGATTATTTCTACAACCCCAGCTTCATTTCTCACACTAGAGATAGGAATGGATCCTCTCCCCCGGCAGACAACCACTTCAGAAATCGCCCACTGCAGCGGGGCACCACCCCCGCTGGGTCAGACCACCACCAACCGACAACCGCCTCGCCATTCTATCAGCCAGGAACCTCGCCAGTGTTTGCCTGTTGGACACCACCTCGCCATACCACCGATAGGGAACCTTGTTGGAGTTTGCCCGCTGGCCATCGCCTCGCCAAACTACCAACAAGAGACATCACCGTAGTTCGCCCGCCGACCCTCACCTCGTCAGATTAGTGGCCGAGAACCTCTTCGAGTTTGTCGTGAATGACAATAGATGTTTAAGTCGTGTTGGTATCTAGGTATCTAGACCCGAAATGCGTGGTTGTGGTCCCTTTGTGGCGTGTGGTGCTGTATAGGCCCCTCGCTGGTGGTGCTTGGTGGTTGGCGGCAATGGAATCCATGCATCGCAACATGGACAACTCCATAGTCTAGATGCTTCCCTATTGGATCTACAAGCTTTTCCCGCGGGAGTGGAGGAGAACTCGGCGAAAGCCTTTTCGCAACATTGGATCAGTGCTGATGTTGATGCCTTTCGGGCGTCGTATTCTTGCTTGGGAGGCGTTCTTGGAGAGCTTCTCTTCCTATCTCAACATTATCATCTTGGTCTCTTAATGTGAAAACCCAAATTGTTGTTCATATTGGGCAGCATCTTTGCTTCCCTCTTAGGGGAATTGCCTTGGAGAGACCGTTTGTGGATGTTTCGTGGCACACCTCTCATGCAAGGTTGTTGGAGGTCGGAATGCTACCAGGAGGGTTGGAAAGTGATGTGGTTGCGTCTCTACAGTATAGGGTGACGGCTCATATGACTTGGGTGGTAATTACTAGCCGCTAGTGCGGTAGGATCATTGGCCTAGAGGGTGCGATTTGACTTTATGTTAGGGCATCTGCACCGGATGTCTAGTGCGACGCCCGTGGTTTGAGGGTGCTTGTCTTTGAGAGCATTTGAGCATGTATCATGTGGGTGATGAGTTGGCTCACAATGTTGGCCATCAATGTGTCAGAGCGTCACATTTGGTGCATGGTCTCTTGAAGTGTGACCATCTTCATCTTTGCAAAAGGGTGATCCATAGCAGTTATGACTTCTTCTTTCCAGCAATGGTGGGAATCGGTTAGCTTGTCTTAGCGAATCATTGTTGGTTGTGTTTTTGTGGTTGGCTACTTCTTGTCGCATTTGCCGTGTCTTCGGCAAGTGTGAGCGTGACCTTGTGATGTTGGTGTTCGACTGGGTTTGTCCTCGTTTGTATTGGCTTTTTCTTCCTAATTAACGAAAATGGAAAATCTTTTGACTTTGTTTCAGTTTTATTTTTTTTCATCTCCGATAATTTCTACAGCAGCATTAGCTTGATTTTGTAGTTCATGTGAATCCAAGGGAATTACGGTCTCACCCTGCAAAATGGACTCGAGAGCAGCGAATCTCTGTGATTTCTCTCCATGGGAGTAAAAGAAAGAGAGAAGTCCAATTTACCCCCCCTAAACTTGTCTCAAAGCTTAGCTTACAACCCTGAACTTTACTTTGGTTCAACTTTCAACCCTGAATTCTAAAAACGGTTCAGAATCACCCCTTGCATTGTCTTAAGCCGGGTTTTCTTGTCACGTAATGTATTGTATTAGAAAAATAGTGCGTACATGTATTCTATGTCTATAACTCTTCATCTTCAAATGTATGCTTCATCTTCAACTCTTCACCCGCCGGAATAAAAATGTCTCCCCCGCGGCTCGCTGCGCTGCGTGGTGGTTGCCCCATGCTGGCGGAAGGCCGAGCACGACATGTCATGTGTAGAGAGTAGACGCCGGGTGTTATTGTCCGATGGAGGCACCCCTCTATGGTCGCCATGGCCTCGTTCCAGGGAGGAAGATGATCATGATGAGGCATGAGGTGATCATGTGATATGGTGAGAGAGGAAATACATATATGTACCGTGTATGTTGATAAGTTGGCACAATATATAGGGAGAAAAACCGGCTCAAAACTTGTCAAAAAGGGTAGAAGGTTCAATTCCGAACGGTTTATAGAATTCATGGTTGAAGATTAAACCAAAGTAAAGTGAAGGGTTGTAATCTAAACTTTGAGATGAGTTTAGGGGTAAATTGAACTTCTCTCTAAAATAAAAGAAAAGAGATGCATTTTGCAAGATAGCCAAAGCTTGGCTGCCACAGCCGACGTTGACACACCCTCTTTTTGTCAATGTCAGCATCTCCCCTTCCCCTTCCCCACCTAATCTCGCGGGAGACCGCACAAGCTAAAGCTTACCCCTCCCCCACCTCAACCTTTCCCCAATCCAATTCCAACCTGAGCAGCAGCCCGATTCCCCTGAACAACCCGATGATTAGCTGACGACTCCTCGCGCTCTACCCACCCCGGCCACGGCGCCTACGAGCCCCCGCCGCGGCGGCGGAGGCCGCCGCGCCGGCACCGGTGGCGGGGGATGCGGCGGCGGCGGCGGCGTGGACGACGCCGCGCTCTGCGACGACCTGCTGCAGGAGGTGTTCGGCCTGCTCCCGCGCGCCGCCGCGCCGTCCGTCTCCCTCGTCTCCCGCCGCTGGCTCGCGCTCCTACGGGCGTCCACCTCCCGCCTGACGCTCCGCCTGCCGCCGGCCTCCAACACCGGAGCCTCGCCCTCCGCTGCCCTCGCCGACCTGCTCTCGCGGTACCCCTACCTATCCGCGCTGGCCGTGGTCTCCGCCGCCGCCCACGACGCCGACCTGGTCCTACTCGCGGTCGCCGCCTCGCCCTCGGCCACCCGGCTCACCGCGCTGCGCTTCTCGCTCGGCTCGCCCGTCTCGCCCGCCACGCTCAGCGCCGTCTCCCTCACCTTCTCCGGCCTCACCTCGCTCCACCTCACCGCCATCAGCCCGCTCTCCTTCCGCTGGCTCGCCTGCCTGCCATGCCTCAAGTCCTTCGCCCTCGTCAACTCCGCCTCTCCCGCCGTTGACTCAACCTCTTCCACCACCTCCTCCGACCCCTACGCCGAGGCCGAAGCCGTGGCGCCGTTGCCGCTCGAGAGGCTGTCGCTCTGCGGCATCCGCTCCGGCCACCGCGGCCTCGGGTGGCTGTGGCAGCGCTGCGGGAGCCTCCGCTGGCTGCAGCTGCGCGCCTGCGACAGCATCGGGGACGGGCCCGCGTCAACCGCCTTCCCGGAATGCCTCGACGGCCTGCTCGAGCTGGAGCTCCGCGCCTGCCGCTCCGTCGCGGACCGCGTGCTCCTCCTGGCCGCCGACCGCTGCCACGCGCTAACGTCCCTCCTGGTGTACGACGGCGGCAGCAGGGAGGCCCTCCTCCACTTCATGCACCAGCGTGCCGCTGCTCTGCACACCCTCGACCTCCGCCTGCCTCTGGACCTGCACAACGACCACCTCCTCGCGATTGGTGCAGATCACAACGGTCACCACAGCCAGGGCAGTCTCGCGGTCCTTCGCCTCCAAAGCTGCGTCCTCATCACCGGGGATGGTCTCCGCTCTCTGGCGCTCACAGCCATTGGGGCAGGTATCCAAGAGGTCGCCCTAGTGAGCTGCGACGTACTTGAACGGGAGCCTGGGCTGCTCACCTTCCTCAGCCAGAGCATGCGCCAGCTCCGCCGTCTCGATCTGTCTTACAACGAGACGCTCAAGGACAAGGAGATTGGTGCCATGCTATCGTCTTGCCGGAATCTAATTGACATCAGGTTTAGAGGCTGCCGCTGCCTTACTGGAGAGTCACTAGTCTCGTTGCTCAGGCACTGTGGGCGGTCAGTGGAGGTCCTGGACATCTCCCGCTGCCCTGGCATCAAAGGACCCAGTGTCGAATTCTTTGCCCTGCGAGCCACCCGTTTGAATCATTTGATCATCGAGGAGAGCTCGGCGTCGGAGGAATTGAAGGCAATTGCGCAGGCCAAAGGCATCAAGCTTGGCCCATTGCCTTGTGAAGGATCATTCTGATCTAAGGTAACCTTATTATTCAGAATGAAACTCATCGATGCTGGAACTTAAGGAATCGCTTACTGAATGTTGAATAAGGGGTTAGTGCTTACTTATCTGTGTATAAAACTATGATGGAAATGTGTGTGTGTATGTCTTGTTAACTGTAAACTTGTAATTAAAAGGCCCCTCTTGCTGCCTGACTTGTAAATTGAGCAGCAAGAATTGTGCTATTGTATATGTGTAAAGAAATAAAGCTGAAACTATCGCATGGTATTCAAGTTTCCGTTTTTTTTTTTATCAGTAGTGTATATATGTTATGCAAGTCCTTTTTTTGGTGAGAAATCCGGTCTTTGAGATGTGTGGAGTGGTGAAAACAGATCAAATGCTGAGCATGTTCTCAAACTACATTCAAACTCGTATTATTCAGAATACTGATTCAAATGTGAACTTTGGATAAGCATGAGTCTAAATACGGATGGGAACAACATTCGGTGTAGATTCATGTCAGTAGTTCTGCATTTAATTTAGTTTTATAATCCTATATGTAAAAGTTTTATAGGAAACTTACTTAAGTGCTGTTGTGGACCAAGTAATGAGAGAGAGAGAGAGAGAGAGAGAGAGAGAGAGAGAGAGCAGCTGATTCGTGTAAACTAGCGCATGTATGCTGATGCTATCCACACCAACATGGAATTGGACATTATGTACGAGTAGTTCTTTTAAGTTGTTGTTGGACATTGGCGTTGGTAAGAAATTGCAAATGAAGTTCCTACTTTTGTGATGTCAATACCTGTTCTAATTTCTGCACTGTACCGATTCAGGGGATTTGTATGTTACATGTTGCATGTATTTGATGAGTAAAAATATTCTTGGAATGCAGCATCGTAAATAATCTTTGCAAGCTAGCAGCCTGTTTAAATCATCTGATCATTCCATCTGCTTGTTTCACTCAATGCGAGATCAGCATATCTTGGCTAACTGAGGTAAGTCAGATTTCTTGCTACGAGCTTAACCTCTTTTGCTCTACATGATGCTAACCTTTCCAGTAAAAGAACCGGCGAAGAAGGATCCGTTCAGCGTTCAGCACTGCTCAGGCAGCTTTACATTCGGCTCTGCATTAACGGGATGAAATGATTACATCTTTATAATTAATGGTATACACAACTGGCATATTTTTACTTACAGATTTTCACGTAAAACTTGGCATTATTAAAAAATGCTTACTGGTGTTTTCTGAAATTAGCTTAATGGAAACTAGTGAAAGGGAAGCTCTTTACACATGTAAATTACATCCTGTTTAATGTGCCCAATGGGTCGTGATCGCTAGTTGGTTCCAGACACTTCCACAACTTCCATCCTGAGCTCCTGGCTGCTTCCTTTATGGACTTAACTTTCAGCCACCTACTGCTATATGTCCCTTTCCGAATTGTTTGCATGGGTTCATGCTTGCTGGTGGAGGCTCACAATATACATGCTTACCTCTGCAGTTTCAAGTGATCTTGACAGCCCTTTCATCTCCTTGAGATGGAAATATGGGAAGCAACTTGCACCAACGGAAGCAGAGAGACCTGGAGCTGCTGAGGTGTGCCCGGCTAAGGATCCACACCTTCCCAATCACAAAAGTTGGAATGGTTCTCCAGCTCAAGGGCTCATGGAGGGTATGTACCTTGGGTACTATGTTCTTGACATCTTCAAGATTCAGTCTTTTGAAGATGAGTGCTCCTGAAGATCATCAGGTGAGCCACAAGTGCCTTCCGCTTTGTTCCAGAACAAGCAAAAGAAAGGACACATCGTTATTAGCATTTGGTACTGATAGCACAGCCATGCTTAACAGTCTACTTGGATGTTTGCATGCTAAAATTTCTGATGTGAGGTAGTTTATCATGTTATTGCCCACCTGTCATCGTCTCCCCAGAAGCCTACAACACATATTGTTCATGAACAAGTGCATGTTAGGTTGCCATGTTGAGAAAAACAAGTGACCGGCTTCTTACTGCATGATAATCAGAATCTAGCCGTCCTTCTAGTCATTCGACCTCACATGACCGGATCATTAGCTCCCTCAAGGAAGTACCGATGCATTATTTAGTTCAGTTGAAAATAAAGATTTTTATGTGGTTCCTTAGTAACAAAGTGCTTCTTACTAAGGATAATTTAGCTAAACGGAAGTGGAATGGTTTTAAAAGTGTTGTTTTTGTGATTCTACTGAAACCGTTAATCATCTGTTTATTGGCTGCCCTTTTGCAAAAATTATTTGGCGCATGGTTTTTCTTTCTTATAATATTCCACCACCAGCTAATATTACTAATATGTTTGGTAAATGGCTTAATGATGTTCGTAAGAATGATAAACAAAAGATTCGTATTGGTGTTTCCGCTCTATGTTGATCCATTTGGAGGATTAGGAATGATATCATCTTTAACATGTTAGGGTTTGTAAGTCCTCATGCCATTAGTGTGTCTCACACCTCTATTCACATGTTCCACTCCACAATGCTATAGTATATGTTCAAGTTTATGAGTTTTTGCATGATTTTGTGATTGAATTTCTGGGCAAACCTAACAAATCGACAGCACCCGGCCCCTGGTCCGGTCAA
Organism: Lolium rigidum; assembly: GCF_022539505.1. Classification (NCBI taxonomy): domain Eukaryota; kingdom Viridiplantae; phylum Streptophyta; class Magnoliopsida; order Poales; family Poaceae; genus Lolium; species Lolium rigidum. The sequence continues at coordinate 259,271,447 of NC_061510.1, forward strand.
CCGGCTGCTCAACCGGCCGGCCCGGCGCGTGGCCCGGTCAACCGGATGGCAGATCGGCCCGTCCGGTCTCTCGTCTGGTTGAACCGGACCGTACGCCGGGAGGCCTAGTTCTTCGCATAATTCCGTCCAAACACTTGAATATATGCTATACTCTTAGCTTCTTTATTTCTGATGACATGTACACTTGTCCCACTGCTATCCTCGCTCCATTTGCTCATTCACAGGTTATTCAAGTGGTGATGGCCGTGGCACTGATTCCAAGAGAGGAAGGCATGAGAGGCCTCCAGGGTGCCGTACTAGCTCTCGCGTGCCTTCTAGAGCACCTCAAGATACTGGTCCAGGTAGTTCAGCTAGAGGAAGAGGCAAGAAAGTTGGACACAGAAAGAAAGACAAGCATGCAGCTGAAGAGGATGATCTTATTGAGAGGGTGCCACCATTCAATGTGGGGGCATAGCACATCTTGCTGATTGGAGAAGTGTTAGCGAGGAAAATCCGTATCGGTTTGAGGAACGGACTTACACTGGTGGGGACAAGTTTTTCTGGACCAACACTGAAGTAAACATATGGGAAGATTTCTACAACTCTAGAGAGTGTATGAAGAATGGTACCATTGTGATGCCCAAGGCCATCAACAAGGAAGAGATTGCCTTGCATGAAGCCACCAAGTACCGCTTTGTGGTTGATACCTTGAAGAGTATGGGGCTGTATGATCTTGTGTGCTTGAAGCCCGGTGATGAAAAGGGAGAAGGGCGCTATTGTCCAATTCTTGTCCATCAATTCCATTGCACTGTGTTCTTTCATGATGATAATGATCGCACTATGACCTGGATGACTGGCAAAGAGAAGTACTCATGCACCTATCTTGACTTCTGTGACGCCATGGGTTTGGTGGTGGCCGTGCTCATGGGTTTAAGATTCACTCTCAGGATAAATTCACTAAAGGATACATTACCTTCTGTTATCCCTCGCAACCTACAGCTGGTCCTCCCACTATCTCTGGGATGTATTACTCATATCTTGTGCTTGCCAAGATATTCCGTGAGAATCTCATCAGCAAGTCAGGTGACTCCAGTGAATGTCGTGCCTACCACCTTAATCTGATGTACTACTGTCGTCCTGAGAACATTAGGACAATTGATGGTTGTGATCTCATTTACTGTGAACTGAGGCGTTCTGTTCGGGGCCGCATGACTCCAAACTATGCTCAGTACATTCAGCGGCTCATCAATAAGGTGGTCCCTCCTCCCCACAATAAGCAAGATCAACTAGTCAAGATGGAACCATTCAAGTTCCCTACTCAGGACAATCGACTGGAAATCCCAGCCATGATGCCCTCTGCGCGTCGTTCCAAGGAAAGACATGATCTTGCAGCTAGCTCCAGCTACTCTAGGCGCCCCAAGCGCGATGCCTCTCGTTTCTTCACCAGCCTGTGGCAAATGTGCAGGAATACCAATGATGTTGCACATCAAAGTCTTGCCTTGAACCAGGAGACCAGAAGGCGCCAAAATGAGTTCATGGCTGCAAGAAATACCCCTGTTCCTCCTTCTAGACCTGAGATGAAGCCTGTGATTGCACCATCTTGGGAGATGCCTCCCATTGATGATGAGATGTTCCAGAACTTTGACTTCTCTATGTATGCTCATGGTGGTCTTCCCCTAGATCTGCTCGGGCACCTGCTCATAGAGAGGATGATGATGAAGACGATGAAGAATATGATGATGATGATGGTGAGGGTGATGATGACGAGGGTGATGACAATGGCTCTCCACCCGCTGGGACAGAGTTCTACTGATGGGAGCGCTAGCATCCCTACTCCTTTCTTCGCCTTTTTGGTGTTCTGATGCCAAAGGGGGAGAAGAGAGTAGAGTCTAGGATCACTAGGATCACGGGTTCCTTGGTTGGCACAAGCCATGGTTGATACTTTATTTTCTTCTTATTTGGCTTGTGCTTATTTGCTTTGCTTTTTCAAGAACCATTTGCTACTTCAAATAATTCGTGTATGGACAAGTACTTGTATGCTTAATCACTCTATTAGGAAGATCATGCTTTATGCTTATATATCTTGATATACATGTCCATACCATGCTTGTTTCCTAAAGATATTGGGGGAGCTTCTCATATTCCACAAATGGTGCACTTTGCATTCAAACGCATTTTCTCCAAGTGCACACATTATGGGGGAGCTGTCGTAATATCTTATATGGAATCAAGGTTTAAAGCTTATCATAATATCTATATGTGATCCTAGCTCGGTTTGTCATCGTATACCAAAAAGTGGAGATTGTAAGGGTATTTAACCCTTATCCATTATTTTGGTAACAATGACACCGTGCTAGAGTGCTTGGCCTAATACATGTTTATGAGGTTAATCCCAGGTATTAGCCAAAGAGGCATAATTGGTGTATCAATGGAACAAGAAGGCTAAAGGAGACCCCCCCCACTTCGACAACAATCAAAAGGGGATCTACTGCACCTTGCCGGTCATAGACCCGGTCGGACTGGCCCCCACGCCGGCCACGCCCGGCGCAGACCGGCTCCTGTGCCGGTGCCAGCCGAGGAGTGTTCTGTAAGACACAGAGACTGCCCGGTCATGGCCCGGTCAGAGGCCCGGTTTGGACCGGCCTGTTCCGGTCAGGCGCCCGGTCGGGCCGGGTGCTGGGACGGGGCCCCGGCGCCAACTGACTCCTGAGCTGGTGCCAGCCGGGGGCACTACTTCACGACAACGACCTGCTCCGGTCATGGTCCGGTTCCAGCTCCGGTTTGGACCGGCTAGACCGGTCCCTAGCCCGGTCTGACCGGGCCCTGCGCCGGTGGGCCCGGCCCTAGGCCCGATTGACCGGGTTCCTCGAGAAAATTGCTGAGGTGGCAAGTCATCAATGGCCATATTTCAAGTGACACTATATATACCCCTTCTCCTACCTCTGAAGGGGTAGGCACTACATTACAAGCTGTTCTTGAGCTCTCTCTCTCTCATACTCCATTGTTAGAAACACCAAAAGCCTCAGATCTCCCTCCTCCTCCACCCAAACTCAAATCCCTCTGGGTAAATGATAGAGGAGGACCCGATCTACTGTTCTACCAAGCCAAATCTTGTTCCCCCGTGTATTCATCAAGATACTTGCTCTCTAGGGTTTCTTGCAAACCCTAGGTGGGCAAGAGTGGTCCGGAAGCATCCGGGCAGTGGATTTGTTCCTGACAAGATTGTTAAGGTTTGGAGGCTACCTCAAAGTCTACCACAAGTGAATGAGCTATTCCTTCGTGGGATAGGCTCCGGAGAATAGGGTGAGCCTTCGTGGCATTGGGGAATCCTTCGTGGGACCTCCACCCCTCCAAACGTGACGTACCTTCTTGCAAAGGAAGGGAACACGGGAATAAACCCTCGTCTCCGCGTGCTATCGGTTATCTCCAACCGAACTCCTTACTTGTAATATAATTGCATGTGAGAGCCTTCGTGCTTGAGTTACTCGTATCATCATATAGGTTGCTCCACCTAGTTTGCATTAGGCTCATCGTTATATTCCGCAAAGCCTAATATTGCAAAGAAAAAATTATAATTTGTAGAAACCTATTCACCCCCCCTCTAGGTTTACCATCTCTGAACTTTCAATATCATATTCTTTTCTTCAAAACAACGACTTTAATGCCAATACTCAAGTTATATGTTTATCTTCATGGCATCCACACTTGAACCCAACACATGAAATATAAGCATTACCTATAATTCCTTCATATAAACTCAATGAAAATATTAGTCCATAGTGATTGTCATTAATTATCAAAACCCCATGGGCAATGTACCCTTACAACTATATCATGGGAAAGCTCAGAAATGGCACTGATGGCATAAGTAATAATGAAATTAACTATGTTGCATGTAAATATGCTATGATTGTATGTCAAAATGTTTTTTTCTCAAAATTAATGTGGTAGACAACATTATAAAACCGTTTACTGCATTATGGACTCTCAATTTTCTATGCAAGTAACAATAAGTCAGGTACTGTTTTCAAAACCATTGACAATATGATTTTATGTTGCGAAATATAGAATCCAGGATCAACCTATTGATGTTAAGCATATAAATATAAAAATAAAAAAAATATTCTGCATGTTTTCATGGATCTGTTTATCCAAGGCTTGCCACCCATATTTATGAATTTGTTGCGGGTATGGGTTGATAGAATGCTTTCCGATCTTAGAAATACGAACCATTAAATAAACCAACTACCATAAACTATTGTGTGTTCCATTTCAATATAAGTAAAAAGGCTTGATGTCATTTAATTGGCCATTGCAATACTTTATTTTGGTGCGTTATTTCTACTAAGAGTGGGCTTATGATGTTTGTTAACTTTAGGATCAATAGAGAATGTTAAAGTTTTATCTATTAGTTGTAAACAAACTGAGAGAAAAAGGAGGAAATTGACTCCATATACGTGCTCCTCATCGGGGCACCAAATACCAATGACTTGGTGATAGTCCTCTCTTTAGAGCTGTAGGATAACGTTGCATAGAAAACAAAAATTTTCCTACCGCGAACACGCAATCCAAGCCAAGATGCAATCTAGAAGACGGTAGCAACGAGGGGGTATCGAGTCTCACCCTTGAAGAGATTCCAAAGCCTACAAGATGAGGCTCTTGTTGCTGCGGTAGACGTTCACTTGCCGCTTGCAAAAGCGCGTAGAAGATCTTGATCACGATCGGTTCCGGCGCCACGAACGGGCAAGCACCTCCGTACTCGGCCACACGTTCGGTTGTTGATGAAGACGACGTCCACCTCCCCGTTCCAGACGGGCAGCGGAAGTAGTAGCTCCT